>NC_063436.1:20844288-21188926 GCF_020379485.1 Brassica napus
TCAGATTGAGGAAACCCTAGCTAACTAAGATAAAAGCTCACAAGGGGATGACACAAAGTGCTTATAAAAACGAATCCTCTAAATTGCATCATTGTAATCTACTTAAGTTGAAGTACGCAAATGTTAAGATGCTTTAGTAAAATTATATAGACGATGGTTGTACTCTTGGGTGAAGATTTACTTGAACAAAAAATGTCTGACACAATTAAATCTTTAATCTCCTGCAAAACCCGTTGGTTTATGCATCATTTTAGATGAGAACATTGGAGTTTTTGATGCTCCATACTTCAAACTCATGAGATGTCGCATTAGCCCATTAGCCTGCATGCCCAAACCCACACGTAGCCAACAAAAGTCTGGTATCTTTCTGCAATATTGCTCCCATCATCCCACGGGTAATCACAGCTCCTCAAGAAAAGAACTGAAACACCATAACCTTTTAGAAGATGGGGTGTTGTCGAAAAGTAGGGGTGGATAATGGGCAGCGCTGAGTTCGTCTTTGCCTTATATAACTCAGTTAAAACTTAAAACCAAATATGCAAAGTTAGGAAAAGAAGAATAAAAAGAATATAACTTTGGAAGGTAGTTGGGCGGTCATTGTTGTGTTGACTAAAAATCAGGTAGTGAGTAGGTGTGTAGTTTCCTTGTGTTATATAGTGTAGATTTTAGCGTACTTAGATATAGATGATAGAGTAGATAATATATGAGATTAGCTGTCTCATATATATTAGCAAAACTCCCATATTTTTTTTACCATTAGTCTAATTTCAATGAATTTACGAAATTTCTGGTTGGAAATTTTAAACTATTGTAATCCCAAATGAGAAATAAATCTTTTTTTTTTGCACTGACAATCATGAATATAGTTATTTGTTATGAGATTGTATTTCACAACAGTTAAAAAATATATAATTTAGTGAAATTTTGTCAAATGACCATAAAAAAACTTAAGTTATATTTGATGAGTATAGAATCCGTATAGTTATGCTCTTTTGTACAATTTTCTAAAATATCGATGAAAATGTTTATCTACTATATTTTATTTTATTTTATCGTAAGATAAATAGTTCCTCTATTTCTATATGAAAAATGTTTTAAAATAAATTTTTGTTTCAAATAAACGCATGCTTGAAGTTTTTAAAGCTATTTTTGTTAGTTAATACTCTTTTGTTTTCAAATAGATGGCATTCAAAAAAAAAACTGTTCCGAATCAGTGTAATTTTTCCGTTTTTAATGAAAAATATTAATTTATGTTATATGACTATTTTTATTATATCTTCTATATTGTTATTTGTTGAATTGTGTTTAAGTGAATAATTAATGATGTTTTTGTTTATAAAATATAAAAAAAATTACATGTTTTCTTAATCTATATGTAACAATCCTAAACAAGATCTAATAAAAAACGATTGGAGAATGTTGAATAATCAATTCAACAAAATTAATTGTACTTTTTAAAATACTATTGGTTTAGAATTATGAAAAATGGAAAATACAATGTATAATAAATTTATTATTTTGTTGGGATAGTTAATTTTTATTTTTTCTGTTTTTATTAGATTTGGATTCAACTGTAATATAATATTATTTTCATCAACAAATCTCTTTATTCATGCATTTGATCATTTTAGACAAGAAATCTCAATATTAACAAAATTAAATATACATAAGAGATACGTGTAATTATATCCAAAATATTTGATTTGGTATATCAAATATTTACTATGGATATATAATCAGTGATATTTTACTTTAAAAGTTTTACAATTACCTTAAACAAATTATTATGAAATGCATGTATTTTTAAAGCGACTAATAACTAACTATATAAATAGCTTAGTCACATAGTTAAATAATACACCACATTCATTTTTAAACATATCAAATGAACAACAAAAATACAAAACACATGAAGAGTTATTTTGGAATTGTGGTGTTCCAATTCTTGTTTTTCACGTTATCTTTAGCAATTCGTGATAATTTTTTCTTTACTTCTGACTCTGATGTGTCTAGAAATGTTTCTTATGATGAAATAAAAAATTTGGTTCCAAGCGATCCAAATGAAACATCTCCTTCTTCTCCACCGGTTTCAATAGAGAATATTGGAATGAAGAGATTGGTTCCAAGCGGCCCAAACAATGAAACGTCTCCACCTTCTCCACCACATTTCATAGAAGATATTGGAGTGAAGAGATTGGTTCCAAGCGGTCCAAATAATGAAACGTCTCCACCTTCTCCACCACATTTCATAGCTGATTTTGGAGTGAAGAGATTGGTTCCAAGCGGCCCAAACAATGAGACGTCTCCACCTTCTCCACCACATTTCATAGAGGATACTAGAGTAAAGAGATTGGTTCCAAGCGGTCCAAACAATGAAACGTCTCCACCTTCTCCACCACATTCAGCTGATTTTGGAGTGAAGAGATTGGTTCCAAGCGGTCCAAACAATGAAACGTCTCCACCTTCTCCACCACATTCCATAGCGGACTATGGAGTGAAGAGATTGGTTCCTAGCGGTCCAAACAATGAAACGTCTCCACCTTCTCCGCCACATTCTATTGCAAGTTTTGGAGTGAAGAGATTGGTTCCAAGCGGCCCAAACAATAAAACTTCTCCACCTTCTCCACCACATTCCATAGCTGATTTTGGAGTGAAAGGATTGGTTCCAAGTGGTCCAAACAATGAAACGTCTCCACCTTCTCCACCACATTCCATAGCGGATTTTGGAGTGAAGAGATTGGTTCCAAGCGGCCCAAACAATGAAACGTCTCCACCTTCTCCCCCACATTTCATAGCAAATTTTGGAGTGAAGAGATTGGTTCCAAGCGGTCCAAACAATGAAACTTCTCCACCTTCTCCACCACATTCCATAGCTGATTTTGGAGTGAAAAGATTGGTTCCAAGTGGCCCAAACAATGAAACGTCTCCACCTTCTCCACCACATTCCATAGCGGATTTTGGAGTGAAGAGATTGGTTCCAAGCGGCCCAAACAATGAAACGTCTCCACCTTCTCCCCCACATTCCATAGCGAATTTTGGAGTGAAGAGATTGGTTCCAAGCGGTCCAAACAATGAAACTTCTCCACCTTCTCCACCACATTCCATACACTAAAAGAAACAGTTAATCGAAATAACTAAAATAAATGATGTTACATTTATCTATAAATTAAACTTAAAAATGTTACCATATATTGTAATTTATAAGTTTAATTTATAAGAATGATTTAGTTATCGATATAGCAAGAATTTTCTATAACTGATTTTTTGGTTTAAACCAATATATAACTCCTCCGTGTGATTTAATTTAATAGTCTAAAAACCAATTTAGACAATAGAAATTTAGATAATTAGGGAATATGTTGTGTATGGTTTGGTTTATTTATAATATTACGTGAAATCGAAGTTTGACTTGGTTAAGTATGATGATAAAAACCAATTTAATGAGGAAATTAGGTAACATGATTGTGTTATAGTATTATTCGATTTAGTTTGCTATATACTATCATGTGAAATCAAGATCTGGTTTGATCTATATTATTATTTCTCCATGAATAATAATGTACAGTAGATTATCTGTTATATTCAGTGTTTCATAATTTTACTAAAATATGATCAATGAGTGTCTTAGATTGATAAGTAATAGTATTTTGTGTAAATAAAATGTAGCAAAAATATTAATTTCAAACAATTTTCTTGGTTTAATAAAATAGATATTTTCGCCGATAAATCTATTTTTATTTCTGCATTTCATTAATTAGATAATATACTTCTTTGTTTCAAAATAGAAAAGATAATATACTTCTATAAATTGAGGTTTGTTAAAAAAAAAGATAAAATACTTCTATATAAACAAAGTTGCATATATATCTCTTTATTTTCAAAAGATTTTATTATGTATATCATATATTTTTCTTTATAAGTGATATTTTACTTAAAAAGTTTTAGAATTTCCTATAAACAAGTAATTATAAAGCATCTACATTTATGTAGAGAGACTAATAACAATCTATAGTTCTATTCGGGTAGTTTAATTACATTACAATCATTTCTAATATATATATCAATCAAAACAAAAATACCAAATACCAAAAATATGAAGAGTTTCTTTAGAGTTGTGGTGTTTCACTTCTTATTTATATCATTATTAATTCGTGGTAATTTTCTTTTAATTCTGATTTGAATGTGTCTAGAAAGGTTTTCAATGATTAAGTAAGAAGATCGGTTCCAAATGGTCTAAACAATGAACATCTTAATGTCCTCTATCACTTTCTATTGCAGAAATCGGAGTGAAGAGATTGGTTCAAACATGGGCGGACGTAGCCTTACGGTTACGGGGCACGTGCCCCCTAATCTTTTTTTCCTAAACAACTTAAGCTAATTTGATTCAATTGTTATTAGTTTAGTGAATAAACAAAAAAAAAAGTTCCCCCGGTTCATAATGGTTTTGTTTTGTTTCAAGCATTGTGCCCCCAACTATAAATGATTCTAGATCTGTCAGTGGGTTCAAAGTGGTCCAAACAATGAAACGTCACCACTTTCTCCACCAGATTCAATAGTGAATCTTGGAATTAAGAGATTGGTTTCAAGCGGCCCAAACAATGAAACGTCTCCGCTTCTCCACCAGATTCAATAGTGAATCTTGGAATTAAGAGATTGGTTCCAAGCGGCATCCACTTTCTCCAGCAGATTCAATAGTGAATCTTGAAATTAAAAGATTGGTTCTAAGCGGCCCAAACAATGAAACGTCTTCACATTTCATAGTGAATTTTGGTGCTAAAAGATTGGTTCCAAGCGGCCCAAAAAATGAAACGTCTTCACCTTCTACATCACAATCCAAAAGCTTTTTAAAAATCAACTAAAGAATCTTGTTTTAAATGGTTAAATTAAACTATCAACTATGTTTATTTTTAGAAGAAAATAATGTTATTTATAGCTTGCTCTACATTACAAGTTGAACTATGTTAATAGGCTAATAGATAGTAAGAACGTCGTTGATTAAAAATAAAAAGAGAAATCTCGAAAGAGAATAAAAAATTGTGAAGAGACATTATTCTCCCAGTATGTTGGTTGAGTCCTAGGTTGAGTCATTCAAGCAAGCATTTGTCCTTACACCATTCGATTGCACCAACTTAGAGGAATATGCTTCCGAGTTCCGACAACACCTACAACGACAGTTCACATGGATCTTCCCAGGCCAGCTACTTCATCACTGAACAGCTCTATGTCAATGTTCATACCCATTTGCAATAGATTATTCTGATTGTCATATAGCATTGTGTTTATTCAACAGATTTTAATATACTCAGCCAACAGCCAAAAGCCAAATAAGTTAAACAAACCGGGTTTATCTTTCCCACCAAAACCAAACCGGTTTTAGCTTCTTTTATTTTCGGCGACGGGCTTTAAAGTTGTAAGAATTTTAAAATCGGTGAGACGAACTTTAAACCGGCGAAACCTATCGACGGCGAGGTGATAGTTTCAAGGAAGATCGATGAAGATGAAATCTGTATTCGACGCTTCAGAAATCAAATCAAATCGGAGTTTGAGTCAGCATCGCCGAGTAACAGTAGTACAATACCAACTCGACCCAAAAAAAATGTATTGAATTCGAATAAATATTTATATATCTAAAAATACCTGAATCAAATTATATATTTAAATATATAATTATTTTTAGATTTAATATAAAAATATCTAAAATATGAAAAATAACTTTTAATTATTCAAAATATTTAAAGATAGCTAAAAGTAAATATTCAAAATACTCAGAATAACAGAAATACCTTAAATGCCTACAGATTTCCCATCAAATATCTAACTAAACAAAGTTTCATATTAATTTTAGATGTTAACATACATTATTCACATTTATATGTTGTATATTATTTTTATTTTTGGATTCTAAAGTGTATTGAGATTTTTGATTTTTTTTACATAATTTAAATAGATATTCAAATTGAACCTAAACTGAAATTTATAAATATCCGAATGAAGCTTACAACTTTAACTCCACAAACTCAAAATTAAAATAGACCCGAAACAAATCTGAATGGATAATTAAATTTTGTTCATTCTTAATTTTGAAAACTTGTGTTTCTATTGATAAAAAAAAAATTCTCGAATCTTTAAAACTCTATTATATAAAAACTGAAGGTATAAATCATTAAGAATAATTTAATTTAAAACCACTAATCAAATTCTTATATTATTAAAAATATAATCGCTTTTTAATACATAGAAAATTTCAATATAGTTTAAAGAAATTTTCATATTTACGACTTTGTTGGTACTATTATTCATAACGATTTTAACATGAAACGATTTTCAAAATATTCAAAACCAAAACAAAGGACATTGTCAATCACTCAAGTTACAAAACGAATGCACAAGCTACGGGGAGCCTAAGCAATAAAAAAACAAAACAAAAGAGACCGAATCATTCGAATTTCCAAATTTTCCAAAAACAAAACAAAACAAAACAAAAGAGACCGAATCAGTAATCCGACTTCAATTTTTTTTCGTGATTTGTCTATCATGTATTCTCTTTATTTATTGGCAACTTTGATTAAGCCGACTACCTTGTAAATTCAGCGAAGTTCAAGAGTGACACATGCTTTATACTATACCGTTGACATTTGACGTAACTCTGTCCATTCAAAATAGTAAATAGCTTCTCTATTTTGACTCTTCGACGCAGTCTATTTCTGGTCCACGAGTCATATAGCTGGTGGAGTAAGTGCAAACAAACACGAGACTAAGTCTTTTTGGGGATTTGAAACACACGAGACTAAGTCATAAAACCCAAAAGATTAGAAATAATCAAACTCATCAACTTTTTCTAAAAGAAATATTCACACTGCAACAACACTCGGGTTGTTTTTGAGAACACAAGACTGAATAATCATCTTTGTATAACAACACAACTTACTATCTTTAATCCTCACTTCTATAATCTTTGTATTCATTTTCATGTTACTTTTTACATCTTTTTTTTTTTTTGCCCCAGTTTACACTTAACCCTTCCTGTTCTTGTTCCAGTGTCAAGAGGAGAGACACCATGTATATACATGGTCCTGGGGCCAACTCTTTGGGATGCGGCTCTCTCAAAATCTCTCAATCTTCACTTTAATTTTTGCTACACCAGTCTTGATCTGAAGGGTGAACTGGGCGCCTGGGCTCTGTAACTAGATGGTTCTATCAATGATGTGTCTTTCTTGAACCTAAAAGGACTTGCAGCAAACTCCGCTTGGTGGTTGTACCCACTTTCTTGCACGGGAAATGCATAAGACGGATGAGGAGGTGACAGGAAACAACTTTTGTATGCTGGTCCAAGTTGCCGTAAAGGGCTTGAACATGGAGATACTGGCAAGGATGTGATGGCTCTCACGTTTTCTCTACTGCAAAGTACAAAAGAAAGACAGGTTTAGTAGTTTGACACAACCAAGCGTTATTATATGGATTGAGGCACAAACTACCTCGGGCTCTTTATAGGATGAAAGACAGGATGTCTCCCTGAAAAAGGTGGTTCCCTTGTAGGCTGCTCGAGAAGGATATCGCTTGTTAGAAGGAAACCGAAAGTAATCAAGGTTCAAGACATAGATAATAGACATACCATTGAGGAGCTTCCATCATAGGGGCGTGGGGGGACATCTTTGTGCATGCTAGTACTAGCCACTCTCGGTGAATGTACACGTAGAAAAGGGTGTTCTAAAAGCTGAGCAGCTGTAGGGCGTACTGTTGGATTTCGTTGCAGACAAAGTCTTATAAAATTCTTTGCATCATTTGAAAGGTGATCAGGTATTTCTGGCATGTCTTTGCTGTTCCCGATTTTGAAAATTGCAGCAACCTGGCAAAGATAGACAACTTGGAGTTTTAGAATAATTAGAAAGATGAGTGAATAAAAAGATTATGTTATCATATACCCCTTCAAACTGGCTCCAAGGTGGCTTTGCTGTTGCCATTTCGAGAATAGTACAACCCACACTCCACACATCGACTGCAAGAGTGTAGCCATTTTTGTGCATCACAACCTGGAAGCAAAACACAAGCATGAGGTGCAAGAACATCATGTCTCATGCACCACTTGCAGGAACTTATCCAGGAAAGTGAAAAAAGAAATGGAAAACTACCTCGGGTGCCATCCAATAAGGACTCCCCGTGAAAGAAAGCATAGTAGAATAGGCTGTTACCTGTTGCAGAAAGAAGAAGCAAGCATAATTTTCAATAAATATAAAAAATAATTGATATCTTCTGATGAATAAAAGAACATTTATTGATACTTACATGTTTGGCCATCCCAAAATCTGCCAACTTGATTTCACCATTCGGATCCACTAATATATTTGCTCCTTTGATGTCCCTGTTAGATCAAAATAATCTTTTATTATATTTCCAAGAAGAGGCCAATGAAGTTCCATTTAAGTTTTAAACTATAGTTTTCGGATAGTACAGCCAAACTACCTATGCACTGTATTTCTTCCATGTAAATAGGCAAGCCCAGAGAGAATCTGTCGTGTGTAGTTTTGGATAACAGGTTCAGTGAAAGCACCATACTCCGTGAGAAGTTTATGGATTGAGCCACCTGACACAAACTCCAAGTAGACGGACAAGGTTTCTTCACTCTACATCCATAACAAAAATGTCCAAAACACATGTCCAGCGAGGCTTTAGTATGGTTTCCATATAACAATATTACGCTTATATGATCTCTTCTTTTCCTGAAGCTCACAGAGATTGACACATACCAGTTCACTTCCGTAATACTGAACAATATTCGGATGACAAAGCTGGCTCAGCACATTAATCTCCTGCAAAATCAAATTAGTCTGGTTAATACAGGTGTGACCAATATTAAGAGTGTTGAGACATATACAGAAGATAAGGTGTGATCTAAAACAAACCTGATTTAGTTGCTTCAGACATTCCTTTGAGTTTTTGTCGTCAGAAATGACCTTGACCTCTTTAATAGCACAAATCCTTCCTTCCTCACTACAAGAATCGCAAGAAAAAAAAGTTATATGAACGAACGTACCAAACAACTCAAGAGAGGAGGATGCTACAAAGTTATAACTCTATATTTGTAAACGGAGCTTGTGCTTTCTATTGCCTTAAACTAGATGGCAGGTGAAGATAACCTTCAATTTGATCAAATAATCTAGATGGCAGATGAAATTAACCTTCAATTTTGATCAAGTAAGCTAGATAGCAGGGAAACTAACCTTCAATCTTGATCTAACCATCAAAAACAAACAAACAAACTTCCAACAGCATATTACTTAATAAACCCTTGGATACACCCAAACTCATCATCTCACATAGCAACTCTGGTTACTATTCAAACGCCCTATCTACCAGAACATATCCAACTTATTGGATAAATCACCTGTTAAAGCCTTGATAGACTTTCCCAAAGGTACCACTCCCAATAAACCTCCCTTTCTTCCACTTGGAAATCTCCTTCTCCGACCCTCCCACACCCCAAGACCCTCCCTGCACACCCGAAGAAGGGCTCGTAGGAGAACACGGAAGCACAACGGCGGGGCTCGTAGGAGATCCCGGCGGCAGAGGCAAAGGATGGTACTCCGAAGACCTCCCTTCATCGTTCCTCCCCGTGGAAGAAGACTCTAACGTCATCCCAGAGAATCTGTTATGCAGCGGAGAGGCCGGTCTAGCTCCCGCCTTCGGAGAAGCCGCTGCTGCGTTAGACTTCCTGCTCAAAACCACATATCATCAATCAATCAACCACTCAATCAATAAAGGAGGGAGAGAGGGGATCGAACCTAGGAGCAGTGGGTTGACTCTGATCTTCACCCGATCCAGACGAGCTGACGCTTGATACAGAGCCCGATCCGGAAACCGATCCGTTCACCTGATCGTTAGAGAGCGACGGGAGGGGGAGAGGATGACATTTCTTCTCGTCGGAGAAACCGGAGGCTCCGGCGAATTCGCGGCTGCAGCGAGGTGTGCATCGGGAAGGAGTGACCGGATCGGGGGTGGATTTGCTGTTATCGGCGGAGATTCTTCTGATAGACTTATCGGAAACGGAACGAGTTTGGGTCTGGAGGAGGTGGGAATCGTCTTTGTTCTTGCTGGACTTCCTCACCCACCAAGTAGGCATCACAATCGTTGGGGGGAGGGAGGGGGGACTGAGATTTTTTTTGTTGACGGAATCGGAGGAGAGAGAGAATCGGGAGAAAGGAAGATAAAATACGGAAGATGGAGAGAAGAAGAAGATGATGAAGATGAAGAAGAAGACGACAAGTGGGGAGGGAGAGAGAGAGAGTGGACAGCTAAGCTCGAAAGAGTAGTTGGAGAGGGTTGCACGTGCTGACGTGGTCTATATCATTTTGCTTTTTTCTCAATGGGTTTTATTCTCACTTGGGCCAAGAAAGCCCATAACTATTGACTGATATGCATTACTCAAAAAGGTGGTCTGAAAGTCCATACAAAAATAAAACAACAAAAAAAACCAGTAATCTATGTGTCGGTTAATTAATCAGCTGTTCGATTTAGACGATCTTGAAGTCGTGAAATCTATCTTTTAGTGAAGTTAACTCTTTTCAGTTATGTCGATAAAACTTGGTCATGATGCTAGTTATTGAATTATTCACAGTAGATCTTTATAGTCCGTTCTAAAGAGATGACATATTGAAAATTAAAAAATATTTTTCATAATTCTGGTTCTGTGTGCAAATGTGACAAACACCTCTTTTGGTTCTTTAAGTCCAATGGTTACTTCTTTCTTGAATCGTCTCTCTAAACACATTCATATATCCCCTGAACTGTCCACTTGAAATCCATAATTTATCCACTAAACATATGTTATACAAGTATAAGTCTTGAACTGTCATTGGATGATGAAGTAATTGAGCATCCACTAGATTTTTTTGTATTCGTTTTAAACCATGCTTTGCATTTACCATGAGCATGTTTTACTAGATCTTTAATATTGTCTATAAATAAATTATCATTACAACTTTTTTAAAGGTATCATATTATTCATTGATAAGGATCTCTATATATATTTGGATCTTTTGTAGCATTTTTTCTCTAGAACAAGTAGTCCAAATTAGTATACACATTTGGAATGAAAAAAATAGATGGTCATGAAGGAGTTGATGATAAAACCCAGATCTATAACATGTCAAAAATGGAAAATAGGTGGACATTCAAAAATAGCATAAATAATAGATTTGTTGGTCTCTCCATATCAAAGAGAATGATCATCATATCACATATAATGATGTGTCAAGTTCCTTGTAACCGCTAAATGTCCTATAAAATATGTTATATGAGATTACATATCTTATATGGAGCATTGATTTTCCAAGCGAAGGTTTGAAAAAAGGTTAATCTTTATTAATTGATCATGTGTAAAGAGTATGTAAATGACATTTTGGATCTAATATAACTTTATTCTTATGAACTTATGCTTAAAAACATATTAATTATATCAGTGTAATCAAGTCATAATAGCTGGAGAGAGACCGCCATGAACACATAATATCCTCTTCTACACAACAAATAAAAGAATTTCACAAAAAAAAGACAACAGATAGTATTCACTTGTGTGATTTTCCTGATTTTGTAGTTTCCTTTGATAAGAATTATACAATATGAATATCTTACCTGATATTGATGGCAATGAGAGAAGCACTATCCGAATGTAGACGATCGAGGATAAGGAGATTAGTCTGCGAATCTGACTCTACCCAATTGGTTAAAGCGCTCTCTGGCAAGGAGGTTCCCTTGGAGCTATATGGAATTGTGGCCGACATTGTTGAGCTTTGTTGTCATTTTGAATGTATTTCATTTCGATGGATCTCTAGAGAGAAAAACTCTGAGGCTGATGCATTGGCAAAGCAGAGTCTTGTAGATGGTGAGGCCTTTATGGCTATCACCTAACTCTAAGTTGGCATTAATATAAGTTGTGTTTCAAAAAAAGAATATCTTACCTGATAATGTCTTACCCCATTAAGCAGAAGAGATTATGAAAAGAAACATGACCTGGAACTAAATAAAGCATCCTCCTAGTGTTTACCTTGAAAGGGAACTTGAGAGGGAGTAGAAAGTAGAAACGCCTCTACTGAGTAATATCTGCGTTAGTTAGCTCTCAACCTGTGTTGCAGATTGTACGTTAGAATCTCGACTAGATTGTACGTTAGAATTTTGAATGGCTAATAAGACTAACTCAGGATTTACTTTTGCAGCATTGTAATAGTTGCCTTAGATGCTCCAGATAATTCTGAACGGGTTTCAACTTCAGAAATTTTTAATTTATACATTCACGTGCTACCTGAACCTTCAAAACAAAAGACTATGAAATTCTTAACTCAATACATTTTTCTGGATAACATGAAAGCAGCGGTATTGGTAATGACAAAAGTATGCACTAACACTAATTATCAAATTGTAATAACATGAACACTATATTATTTTAGTGAAAAATATTATGCCAAAACATATGTTAATTATCATAGATACAGAAAAACAGTATGCGAGTCAATGTGCCCGTCTTATTTATTTATTTTAACCAACATACTTGCTCATGTTCTTTGTCAGATTAGCCTTGTCATGTTTTAGCACATAAGCCATTGCCTTGATCGTATTTCTTCATGGATGGTTGTGCCATTGTTGATCTCCTAGAAATCTCATCGCAAACCCACCGGAAATCTTTATTTCTCTAGTCTTTTTTTCGGTACACTTTTCTTTTGGAACACCTTATTTCTCTTGTCATTCCTCAACAATAATTATTATGCAATTCGGCTTTGGTGGGCTTGCTAAATGGCTGATAAATCTGATAGGGCCAGGCCATGTATGAACTTTCGGCCATATACGAATCTAGTGTTTCTATTATGTGTTTAACGGTGTTTGTAAAGAGTGGTTTCGAAAGTAAGAAGGTAGACAGTATTTTCTGTCAACAATATTTATATCTACAACAACTAAAAAATTCAAGCCATCTATCATTTTAGGTCAAATTGAGTTAAGCAGAGTCTAAATCATTCACTTGATATTTTTTTTTATTTCGTCCTATTTGATAAATTATATGTCTACAAAGAAATAGATAACAACATCATGCTTTTGTGACAGTCAATATAAGATCACTAAAATTATTAAAATAATATATATATATATATATAAATATATTTTACAGTCATTTTTTTTTTGTCATTTTCAGAGATCATCATTATATATATATATATATATATATATACGGTAAATAATATTTACTATTTGATTAAAATTATAATGTAATAAAGATGCCTAAAAGACATGCCCATCCATATTATAAAGCATGTGTACTGTGACACATGCTACCAAAAATTTAATTAGATTTGATCCATGTTTTGAAAGCGCATAATAATTATCTTTGTAAAACTTTATTTAGAAATTATAGTTGTATCCATAATTTATATATTATAAGTTTTTCTAAATTTACGTATATTATTTTTAATATTTTACTTAAGTTTGAGTTTTGAATTTTAAGAAAAAAATATAATCATTATTATATATAGTTTTTCTTAATTTAAATATTTCTAAATTAGATGAAAATAATAATTTTATATATATATATATATAAATTTAGATTTCAATCTTACAATTCTTAAGTAAGGCAAAGTGTTAGTTTGAGACTTTAATATAATTTATATTTTAAAGTTGCAAAAAGAAAATTTTAATACAAACTTCAGATAAACTTAATTATTCTATTAACTAATTCATACTATAACGCAATATCATAACTACAAATAATATTAAGTTATAATAAAATAATCATTGTAAGTTTATTATGTATTGTCTTGATTTATAATATATTGCTTTACGGAATAAAATATATTTATATAAAATTTTATTTAGTTTTAATATTCTTTAGCCAAATTAAAGTTTATATAAATATAATTATAATAATCAAAACAAAATAATAAATTTAGTTGGTATGTCTCGTATTTGTTTGAGTTTAACTTTAACAAACTAAAATTGAAACAGAATAATACATCAAAAAATGTATTTCATCGGTCAAATTTTGTTTTTATAAAAAAAGTTAGAGAAGCTATCTACGATAGCACTTAATTTTTTTTATCATAAATATAGTACACAAGAGTCAAAATGATCAAATCTTTCATAAAGAGGTAAAAAAACATTGTACCTCGTAGGGTCAACTTAAAATTTTAGATTTGAGATGTGAGGTTTTGGGAATAAGATTTAAAATTTTATATTTTAAAACATAAATTTAAAATTTAAATAATAATTTTAGAAGTAATTTAAAAAATATTTTTGAAATTCAAACTAATAATTAATTTTTGGGAATGTCGTATAACAACTTAATTATTAAACTATGTCATATTGATCAAATTTTCATTCTGAAGTACGAAGATTCTTTTTGAAATTTTTTTAAAAAAATTGAAGTATTTATTTATATACTTATGTATTAATATTAGGTTTTTAAGTGTATTTTTACTCTTTAAAAGTAGTTAAAATAAACATGAAAAATGATATTAAGAATGTGTTATTTTAGACAATTTTCCAAAATAGCGCAAGTGACTAAAACAATGTTTTAAAATAAGATCTGAGCGCTTGTACATGAACGTTTATGCACAATAAGATAATTGATCTTACTGTTTTTATATTTTACAATGTTTTATGCGAATTTATATAGTTCAAAGCATTTAGGCGGACATTATACGATATGCACAAACATCTAGGTGGATTTCGAACATTAATACTCATTATTTTAAATATTAGTGTTATTATATATTTTATTTATATTATTATTTATATTAATTGTTACTTATGTATGTATATATCAATGATTATAATTATCAGTCTAATTGTTTGCAATATTTTAAAACTATCATTTTTATATGTTTAAAATGTTTTTATTTTTTTATGATTTGAAAATACTTATATGTTTTACGATATAACTTCATATATAAAATTATATTTGAAGTATATTTATAGTTAATTTCTATAACTTATGTTTATATTAATTTTATATTTATATTTTATGTAAAATATATATTTATAGATACCACGTTTAAGCATAAGCGTATACGGTTAAACGCTAAAGAACTATTTTTACGTAATGAGCGTCAAACGGGTTTTAGAACACTGAACCAAAACCATACAACATCAAGAACAATTCTAATGTAATTATATTCATGATGTGGCCCATACACGGAAGATGCTTACTACTGAGGAACTTGCCGAGAGTTTTCAAAAATAATTGGCCGACCTAAAATTGAAGCAAACATTTCAATGTAGGCGTTTGCATTAAGCAACAATCTGCAAACTCCAACTTAAGAGAGGGTCTCTTTCGGACGCAGAGTCATTGTTTCTGCTTCCAAAATGTTCTATAAATCTCCCAATATTTTGTATATTTACAATTCGGATAACTTCCTCTATTGGAATATTTACTTTTCTTATTGTTCTTTTGTGAAAAAGACATCCGAAATTTCTCAAACCGCAACCTTTTCTTTCTGATGCTCAAACCGCATCCCTTTGTTAAGAACTCGTAGTTCCTTAGAAATATTATAGAGAAGGATAATTGACATCTTGTCTACGTAACGTTTCTAATGTAAAATTGAAATTAATTTCTTTAACAAAATGTAAAATTAATTTCAGTGGAATATTTATTTGGTAATGGAAAAAATTTCAAATAGGAAATTTAGAGCCTATTTACTTTATTTACGTATTTAAATTTTATTTTTCCTTGACTGATCCAAGATTCCTAAATTTTATTATTCCTGTCTAGAAGAGATGATTTTCCACGATTTGTATAATATTATAACGACAAGTTTGCAGTTTTCCGTGTTCACTGAGCAGTTTTCCTTTACAAATATTTTAATAAATGATAATTATTATTTTAATTTTCCTCTTTTATAGTTTTCATGACACATGGGTTGCTGATAAGGAGTGCAGAGTTTTCAAGTGGTAGTCGTAATATCATATAAAACTATAATCTGTACTATATCCTGAATTCTGACCGACTAACTATAAAAGAAAAAGGAATTATTCTCTTTCAGAATATGTCATATTTGTACCAAACTTATTTTAATATAAAAATTGACTATTATGAATTTTCTTCCTCTTTATTATTGACTTTTCTCCTGCTAGAATCAAAATATAGTCTGGTTTGGTATATAAAAGAGTGATACTTTTGTTTTTTTATTCTCTTATAATGATGTTGAGATATATTAGTCCAGTATTTTCGTTCTATAAGAAAAAGCATGTTAATTTCTACGAGGCTTCTTAGTCATTTCATAAGCATATTTCTTAAGCCTATTCATACGTGACTTTCCTGAAGTCCTCTTAGATCAAGATAACAAAATTTGGTCCAAAGTTTGTGGTAAACTTTGGTATGAAGGTTTAATTATTACCACTTGGTGGAAGAACATTTCAGATTACTAGTCGAAAATGTTTTAAGACTGGTACGAGTCCACCTAATGGTGACATGTTATAGGACTTATCTTGGTCTACAGAGTGGAGCATAACCATTTGATCCCAAAGTATATTATTCAACCATAGGATCATAATGAATGTATATATGTTGTAGCTAACAAGTTTTGTAATGACCTACACCAATTTAGCTGCTGTGTTTAGAGATAATTCTCAACACTTGCTCGTGAGCATCAACTTCTCCAAGCTCGGTTTGGTACTTACTACACATGATAACAATCATAGAAGTCAAAACAAGTAACTTATAATATCCACTTAATTAGTCCAAAGTAGAAACTGTGGCACAACTTATTTGTTGACCCTTACAATTAAAGCGATCAAAATTAGTTGCTTGCAACATTGTGAAAAAATCAAAATGGTATAAATATTTAAATTTACCAAAATAAAATAAAATTAAAATGATCAAAATGCATTTAAGTTAAACTCTATGGCATGGCATTGAAGTCAGGGGACACCACCATCTAGTATGACACCAATTCGCGGATCCGAATGTTAGTCTACTAGAACTGCTTCATCGTGAAAATTGAAGTTTTTTCCCTAATCTAAACGCCTCTTTTTTGCTTAAGTTTCGTGTTCACGCATATTAAAACCAGCATATAGATACTCTTTTTATTTTACCCTTAATAATGCACTTATGTATAAATTAACTGTTCCAATAAAAACTTAAAATAATAAGGATAAACCTAAAATTTGTTTAAAAATCTGTATTAAATGCAAAACGCCTTTTCGTGTAACAAAACTAAAATCCCAGAAAAGGATGGTTCGCTGGAGTTTTCAGATGATTTTGAAGTACCTTCGATTAATAAGCTCTATTAAAATATTCGTGTATATATATATATATATATATATATATATATATATATATATATATATATATATTTGATCAAACTATTGTACACGTGTATATTTGTGTAACATTTAATGGACAACTAGATCTTGACCCGCACCTCCGCGCAGATATTAGATTTAATTTGCGTTCAATGTAAATTTATAAACCATTGATTTTATAAAATGTCCATTTATATTTTTATGTTTTTTAAAATATATTTAGAGTAGGATATATTATATTATAATATAGATGTTTGATAATAATTTTATTATCTGCACGTAATATTATATTTATAATTTTATAACTTGATGCAATTTGATCTGCTATCTGTGTTTCCAAATAATTCTCATTTAATCTGCTTTCCAAAATTTAAAATAGTAGAATCAATAAATGAGAAATAAATACAGTGACTAAATATATAAAAAAAACATTTAATCTGCTATCTTTGTTTCCAAACAACTTTAATTTAATTTACTATATAAATTTTTAAACAGTACCAAAATGTAATTCAGTTTTAATAATATAGATAATAAGCAGACATTGGTGTGACGTCATCTGACTAACTAGCCGTGCATGGATTGGCTGCTGTAGAAATTTCTTCACTCTGTCTACTTGAAACTGACATGTTTATATCACTTTAATACTCCTATAACATGTGGTTATTGAACATGCTGGAGTATATATATATACGTGCTTAATAGGCTGTATCATTGATATATAACACCTTTAAAGCTTTTCTAACTTGGAACTAAAGAATGGTCAGTCTAACGTTCTTCAGTTCGGCCTCATCTTTATCCTCTTCTCCATCAAAAATTGTCAAGTCTAGGTACTGGTTCACATTTGTAATGCAAGAAATATACTAAAAATATATATATGTACTAAAAACCATTTCCCTCTATCTTTATGTTATAATCCGTTTTATCTGATATGTTGCACTATTTCTTTATTCTACAGTTTAGACTTCGAGTTGAAGAAACTTGGTAAGATTTCCTCATCTTTACTCTCAAAACTCTGATATGTATGTAATTTTATTTGGTTGTCGTCATAACTCATAACCATCTTTTACCATGCGCAACTAGATCACTGGAGCAGAGTCCCAATTTTACAATAAATGTAAATAGAACCTTTTAAAAAATATTTTAATACATCAGATAAATTCAATAAAAATTGGACAAAGACTACATATATTTTGAGACGGTTAAGATATCATAAATCTGTTCATTGTTGTCTTAATGTCTGCTCAGGTGGCTGCACAAAACTGGTCCGCAATGTGAATTTGGAGAAACTAAAGAACAACTATTTGTTTCCCGAAGTAATTTCATGATCTTTCTAACTTTATTGAAAAATTTACATATACCGATTGGAGGTTTCATATTTAATTTCACATGTCACGGGTTATAATGATGTTAATATATATAGATAAGCAGACGTGAGCTTGAGCACGTTAAAAAGCATCCAAATGTACAATTAATAAGCCTTGGGACTGGTGATACAACAGAGCCTATACCGAAGCAGATCACCTCAGACATGTCTAACGTAAGATTTATCGTACTTCTGTTGTTTTTAATTTTTATTTGCGCGTTTGTTGGTTTTCATCTGTTCCCTAATTCTTCGCAACATATAAATCGGACAAGTATATACTAGTATGAAATAAACCAAAAAGTACATGGACCGTTTAAAAACGCAACAAATACGAGTTGAGCTGGGTTTAATTATTACATGAAAAAACTTTCCATTTTGTAAATGTGTATGGCATTCTTCCAGTTTTCCTAGTTTTTTTTCCCTTTTCCTATTCAAAAATTTAGGTTTCCTAGTATTTATTTATTTATTTTTCTAATAAAAAAATTAGGTTTCCAAATATTTTAACGTTTAAATTTTCAGTTTTGATGTTTCAGTTTGCAGTGCAAAAAGAATAACAATAATTGGCAGTGATATAAGAGCACAGTTATAATTGGAGATATCTGACAAGGGCTATCAACTATTAATAAAATAAGAAAATTAGTTAAATATTGTTTATTATTTTGGATATTTTTTTATAGAAAAACTCATACCTAAAAGAATATTTATTTAATATTTATAATTAATTAATTATTTATAACGTTGATCAGAAATCTAAAATGAAAATGCTATAGTAGATTGGCCTAACTAATCAAGTCTGAGTTTTATCCAAATCTACAAGCCAAAGTGAGCCATTAAAACCTGTTTTAATCCAATTAATAATCAATCCAAGTATTGCCTAATATGGAATCCTTCGTCTAGAGTTCGAACACTTCAACTGTTCTCAACGCTTTAATAATTTATGTTCACGTGAATTGTTTGTTTTCTGCATATTTTGTTGTTATGCTCGTCGACGCATGTGTCGGCTCTTTTGTCTGTCGCAAATAATAGCTCTGATAGTCGATCTTTTATATATAATCTGTTCTGGCATATTAGATATATGTTGATGATGATATGAAAACTTTTGGAATTATATTAGGAGACCAAGAAAAGTCATGTTAATCCTTGCCCAATGTCAATGCGTCGTGAGTGTCTTTGTTTCTTTTTCTTAAATACTTGTCCCATTAATTATGCTGCTAGAATATGGCAAAAATAAAAATAAGAATAACGTTTTTAATAAAATAATGTTTTGATAAAACAACGTTTTTAATAAAATAATGTTTTAAATAAATATAAGTTTCTATGTCACATGTCTATGATTTTGTAATTTCGTCTGTTGTGCTCTTATAGTGTAAACTGTAAAGTTTATTTGACTAGCATGACTTTGGTAGGTTAGATCAGTTTACTTTGTTTTATTGTTGTTCAGGTATTTCCTTATATATGTGAAGAAACGATTAACTTTTGAGAATGAACTTATCACTTGTTTCTTTTATTCAAATAAAAGCACAAACCCTGGTCCAACTGGTCACATTCGAGTTTTCTAAATCATTGGTGATCGTATTAGGGTAATATAATATCTGTAGATAAACGTTAAGTAATTCAGTGTGTTCAATTCTGGACCATTCAGTTTGCACATGCCCTATCAACTGTGGAAGGATATAGAGGGTATGGCCTGGAACAAGGTGACAAGGTAATTATGGTCTTTCTTTCACCTTGTTTTGACAAAGTTATTCTTTCTTTGTGTGTCAATTTAATTTGTTCTTTCTTTATCAGCACGGTTACTATATATAAAAAAAACACTAGAGAAATATATTAATTTACATATACATAATTTAATTTTTATAAGACTGAGTGTCTTTTCCTACATTGACATTTTGTTTTGGTACCAGGTTCTTAGGAAAGCTATTGCTGATACGTTCTATGGACATTTGCACGTGAAAAGCAATGAAGTATTTGTATCAGATGGTGCACAAAGCGATATTTCTCGTATTCAGGTATGGATCATGAGATCTTTTGACATGTAAGACAATCTCTTGACGTTATGCTTACTTGATTTCATCCACAGCTACTCCTAGGTTCCGGTGTCACAATTGCTGTGCAAGATCCTACCTTCCCAGTACGTAATGTCATCGATTTTATTTTATGTTTCATCTGTACTTTCTTTCAATAACTGCTGAACATAAAAAGCTTAATTGGCTAAAAATGGAAATAGAGAACTTCTTGTGAATGCTAGTCTTTGCCTCTTATGTTGCCTTCTCTTTGTGGAATTAGGCTTACATAGATTCAAGTGTGATTATTGGCCAGACTGGTAATTTCCATGAAGCAACCAAGAAGTACCAAAACGTTGTCTATATGCCTTGTGGACCTCAAAATAGTTTTTTCCCTGATCTATCAAAGACTCCAAGAACTGATGTCATCTTCTTTTGTTCTCCTAATAACCCTACTGGTTATGTGGCTTCAGAAAAACAACTACATCAACTAGTTGAGTTTGCAAAGACCAATGGTTCTATTATTATTTTTGACTCTGCATATGCTGCATTTATCGAAGATGGCAGCCCACGTTCAATATATGAAATCCCTGGTGCTCGAGAGGTGAGACGAGTTTTCATGTATATGTTTCATTACATTCATATATATTCACAACCATCAATCATCATATTACATTTTGCTAGGTTGCAATTGAAATTTCGTCATTCTCTAAGTTTGCTGGTTTCACTGGTGTTCGACTTGGTTGGACTATCATCCCTGATGAGCTCTTGTACTCTAATGGTTTTCCCATTATAAATGATTTCCATCGCATTGTGACAACTTCCTTCAATGGAGCTTCAAATATCGCTCAGGCGGGTGGATTAGCATGCCTTTCTCCTGTTGGCCTTAAGGTAGTTAAATGTTTTAGCATTAGTTTGAATATTTTGTTTATTTTTATTCAACATCCTCTTTATTTTTTCTTTGGTTAAACATGATAGGAGATACGCTCGGTGATCAATTACTACAAAGAGAACAGAAAGATACTAATGGAGACTCTGGCCTCGCTCGGCCTCACGGTTTATGGTGGCGTAAATGCTCCATACTTGTGGGTTCACTTTAGAGGATCAAAATCATGGGATGTGTTTGCTGAGATTCTTGAAAAGACTCACATAATTACAGTCCCTGGCTCAGGTTTTGGACCTGGTGGAGAAGAATATTTAAGGATCAGTGGGTTTGGACGTAGAGACGATATGATTGAAGCATCAAGGAGGTTGCGAAATTTCTTCAACACTCGAACCAAGCATTTTCCTTTTCTCTCTTCCGCTTCTAATACAAACTAAGTTGAACGCATATCGGGACTTGTATTTATCTTGCCTTGAATAATACCTCCCACTTGTATGATGTATATAAATAAAAGCTCTGGGACCATGTTTAACTTTTATTCATTATTAATAAAAACAAAATAAATATGCAATAATATTAAGGTAAATATTACTTTACGACTAATGAAAAAGAAAAGAATAAATAAATATGTAACCATGTTAACAGAAACTAACCACATTATTTTACCTTTATGTTGAAGCATGCACCCTTTCATTGGATAATGGACTAAAAATGATTATTGCCAATTCATAATACAAAACAACACATTCTATAAAATAATTACGTAAAAATTTCACAGCATTTTTATAGGAAGATGTTTTATTAGAAATTTTCAATAAGTTCTCAAGTGAGTATTTTATAATTTTAAAAAGAATAATTAAAAAATAAAAGAGAGGGATAATGAATTTTCAAATGAGCAAAAAAATAAAAAGAATTTTCAAATGAAATTTTTTGATATCCATGAGACATAGACATAAAAAAGGTGATATTTTTCGTTGTTTCTTGGTGGTTTTCAAATCTTTTAGTTTCTATTTGTTTCTTTTTCATGGCAAGACTTTTTATCTACTTGGAAATGAGGCAACTGTTCCTCGAAACGTAAATGAACTGATGCCGCTTATTAAACTGAACGCTAACGTTTTTCTTTTTGCTCTTAAACAAGATGGGTGATATATTTTATTGGTTCGTAAACAATTATCGTACAGATTATTTGTACTCTTTTGCTAAGATTTAAACCTGAATGTTGGGTTTCGTTTCTAAAAGCTTCACGAATCTATATACTTTGTTTGAAGAACCTCCAAGAACCTCCAAGCTTTCCCATGCCTTCTTGTGTTCCACTCGCTCCAGATATAGTAAACCGTAATTTGAAAACCATTCACACCAGAACTTTATCCAGTTTAGAGAGCCACGATCATGTTGAATCTTCGCAACAGTGTTCAGCTAATCCGGTGTTATACAGGTACCAAGAAGTCTTTATGTCACTCATATCCAAACCATGTAATTGTAAGGACATGCGAAAAAAGATGGTTTCTAGTTTCATTCTTCTCCACACACCGCAAACACTCCTGTTGAAAGCCCCAAACCCTCATATGATCTCCAGTAAACATATAATTCTTGATCGCTAGCCAAGTAATTAAAGAAAACCTCGGAACAGCTTGCGAAAACCAAACCACAATACTCCAATCGACCTTTTCTTGTATGTCTCTGATCTGATCCCAGGTGTTTTACTGCAACATGTGCAGCAATAAATTTTTTTAATTTTAAATTATATTTAAAGATAAATTTTATTATTATCTTACATTTTATTATTTTTACCAATATTTTAATATAAATTTTGATTTATTTAGACATAAATTAAGATAAAATAAACTTTTTATTTTATATTAGATTTAAGAATATATATATATATATTTAAAATTATTTAGATAGATTTTTATCTATTTCTTTTGGATAAAATCTATTAAATCAACTTGGATATAAAGTTGTATAATTATTAAAATGTAAAACTAAAGAGTATTTCTAAAATTTGTAGATATATAAAAACTAATAATATTGCAATTAAAAATTTATAATTTTTTTAAGAAATTGTAATTTTTTTGAAAATATTTGTTTTTATAGAATTGTATAATTACAAAATATAGAAATATATAATATTTTAAAATGTGTAAAGTATTATTATATTTCTATTATTATATTATTTAATATCATATTTGAATTGATTTACTTTAATGATGACGTATAATTTACCAAAAATATAAATAAGCATTAAATTTAATTGTCCATATCACATTTAACCAAAATCTATGTCATCATTTCTTGCATGACATGTCACATTTATATAGTGAAAATGATTGTAAGAGGACATATGTCAAAATCACTTTGCAAATAATGTCTAGGGGATTGACATGTTTATATCACATTTTACTTGGGGTCATTTGAACTTGCTTGGAGTATATATATACGTGCTTAATAGGTTGTATCATTGATATATAACACCTTAAAAGCTGTTATAACTTGGAACTAAAGAATGGTCAGTCTAACGTTCTTCAGTTCGGCCTCATCTTTGTCCTCTTCTCCATCAAAAATTGTCAAGTCTAGGTACTGGTTCACATTCGTAATGAAAGACATATGCTAAAAGTTTTTTCCTCCATCTTTATGTTATAATCCGGTTATGTTGCACTACTCTTTCTCTATTCTACAGTTTAGAGTTCGAGTTGAAGAAACTTGGTAAGATTTTTTTTTTTTTTGCTAAATGGTAAATATCATTCAAGAATGAAAGTTTGGTTACAACATAGGTGAACCTGAATATGCTTGACAGCAATTCTGTTTCATAGAGGCTGCAAAAAGTTTAAAAAAACCTCTAAGAAACACATGAATTAGAACCAGATCAACCATAAGTGGTGTTCATGGAGCTAATAGATATTAGAACAAACCGACAACAAATAAACTCTCAACTCAAGGGACGCTACTTGTATCAAGGCAGAACCATGAAGAACATTAGCAAAGCAAAGAGAGGAACACCCGAACACTCACCCGAGGGTGGCTCCTAGCGGCTTCAACGGAGGCGACTGGCAACGGCTCCGGGACACCAGAGGAGGAGGACGTTGAGCAGAACCAAACCCAAAGCTTTCTCGGCAACAAAACCCCATAGTGGACCCAACAATACTCTGCCTGACATGAAGAACAGACCTGTCAAGCGCAGGCGGTAAATTTGGCTCCTGGCTCCCCAACCGGCCACGCGACGTTAAAATGCGGCTGAGACATCGGAGAATCACACTGAGGTTGCGCCGGTGAAGAGAAGAGAAGTGAAGCACCGGAGGAGAGAACAGAGCTCTCCTCAAATCATGAGCTGCAACAGGAAGGGAGACTCGCCTTGTAGCTGATAGCACCGTCACGGGATCGTCCTCAAAACCCAAGGGAGCGGTGACAGACAGCGAGAAGGGAAAGCTCCAAGCTAACTTCATTGCAGACCATGGAAGTCGTCGATTGGATCTAGAAACAGAGGTCATCAACGACGGTGAGCCTAGCACCGTCGATTCTCCAAACGGAGGGGAGAAGCTCAGACGAGACCTTGAAAAATAGAATCAGCCAATCGTTCAGGTACAAGCCGGCGCCGATGACGGGAGGAGGAGGCAGCGACGCTTCACCATCCTTTCCGGCTGTGGCAAGATCAGATCTGACCCAGATCTGCTCCGATTGAAAAGCTGCGACCGATTTCAAAGGCTCCTTAAGCTCCTCTACAGACCTACTCCTCGCTGGTACTCCAGAGAGGCCATATACACATACAGCACTCCGGTTAGATTCACCTGAGAAACTGGAGAAAATCAAGAAATACCACGCAAAGAGGAGGAGGATGAGAAGAGAAGGCTAAGGAAGGAGGCTAGAGAATGGAGTGACCAGGGGTGGCGACCGGAGCTGGAGAGCTTCCGGTCACGGGAAGCAAGAGCAGGATGACGGCGGATCTAGGGTTTCAGAGAGGTGAAGGGAGAGACACTAGAGAGAAAAGCTTTCTCTCTCTCTCTCTGGATAACTGTTTTTGACTTGGTAAGATTTCCTGATCTTTACTCTCAAAAACTCTTATTTGTATGTAATTTTTATTTGGTTATCGTCATAACCATATTTTACCATGTGCAACTAGATCACTGGAAGAGAGTCCCAAATTTTACAATATTATGTGTTAAAAAATATGTTTTTTTTATCAAATTTTTTTTAATGTATATTTGTATATAAATAGAAACCTTTTAAAAATATATATTCTAATATATCAGATAAGTTCAATAAAAAATTGAACAAAGACTACATATTTTGAGAGGGTTTCAGATATCATAACTCTGTTCGTTGTTGTCTTAATGTCTTTTCAGGTGGCTGCACAAAACTGGCCCGCAATGTAAATATGGAGAAACTAAAGAACAACTATTTGTTTCCCGAAGTAATTTCATGATCTTTCTAACTTTACTGAAAATTTTACATATGCCGATTGGAGGTTTCATATTTCACATGTCAGTATGTCACGAGTTACAATGGTGTTCATATATATAGATAAGCAGACGTGAGCTTGAGCACGTTAAAAAGCATCCAAATGTACAATTAATAAGCCTTGGGACTGGTGATACAACAGAGCCTATACCGAAGCACCTCAGACATGTCCAACGAAAGATTTATCGTACTTTTGTTGTTTTGAATTTTTCTAGTCACTTCATTATTTGCGTGTTTGTTGGTTTACATCTGTTCTCTAATTCTTGGTAAAACATAAATCGGACGAGTATATATGAAATAAACCAAAAGTACATGGACCGTTTAAAAACGCAACATATACGAATTGAGCTGGGTTTAATTGTTACATGGAAAAAAACTTTATATTTTGTAAATGTGTATGCAATGGACTTCTTCCAGTTTACCTACTTTTTTTTTTCCTTTTCCTATTCAAAAATTTAGGTTTTCTAGTATTTTTTTCCTAATAAAAAAAATTAGGTTTTCAAATAGTTAACGTTTAAGTTTTCAGTTTTGATGTTTTAGTTTCAGTGCAAATAGAATAACAATAATTGGCAGTGATATAAGAGCACAGTTATCTGAGATATCTGACAAGAGTTATCAACTATTAATAAAATAAAAAATTAGTCAAATATTTTTAAAAATGATTAATTATTTTAAAACGTTGTTGAGGAATCTAAAATTAAAATGCTCTAGTAGATCGATCGGCCTGAAGACATCTCTATCCTTAATTTCTGAAATGAAAATAGGAAATAGAATAATGAACAGAAACAAAATGATTACTTTATTTATATTTTACTCCAAAATATGGAGTAAGGATGAAGATGATCTAACTAATCAGGTCTGAGTTTTATCCAAATCCACAAGCCAAAGTGAGCCATTTAAACCTGTTTAAATCCAATTAATCATAAATCCGATTATTTTCTAATGGAATCCTTCGTCTATTAGAACACTTCAACTGCTTTAACCTAAAACCTCCTCCTGACTCGACTATCTCGAACGTCAAAGTCAGCTGTCGTTCTCTTCTGGGTTCTTTGAATTATCCATCTTCTCAACGCTTTAATAATTTATGTTAATTCTCACAAAAAAAGAAATTATGTTCACGTGAATTGTTTGTTAGCTGCATAGTTTGTTGTTATGCTCGTCGACGCATGTGTCGGCTCTTTTGTCTCTAGCTAGGTGTTGTTCATTTGCTCTTTTAAATGATCCGTCTGGGGAAAGATTCAAATCAGTTTTTATTTAGTGCATTATAGTGTAACATTTAGATGGATCCCCAACTACATTTCTGAAAAATCATTCTCACCCAAATGAGGGTGAATTTTCATGATACATCTGCATGAAGATGTATCTAGCTCGGTAAAAAAATAACTTTTTAAAACAAAAATATTTTTTCAAACCAAAGTTCTAATTTTTTGTAGATACATTTTTTCGTCAAAACCGAAAACGCACTTCTTTCCAAAATCGTAAAAATACATTTTTCGCAAAAAACTGAAAAATGCACATTCCCCTAAAACACATTTTTCGGCCAAATCCGTAAAACTGCACTTTTCGCCCAAAACCACGAAAACACACTTTCCGGTCAAAACCGTAAAAATTTATTTTCCCAACAAAACGGTAAAGACGCACTTTCCTGCTGAAAACCGCAAAAACGCATTTCATCGCCAAAACCGCAGAAACGTATTTTCCGCCAAAACTGCAAAAATAAACTTTCCGTCAAAACTGCAAAAACGCACATTTCTGTCAAAACTGAAAAAACGCATTTTTCTGTCAAAACCGAAAAAATCCAGTTCCGTCAAAACTGCAAAATGCACTTTCCCGCCAAAACCTAAAGATGCAGTTTCCCTTCAAAACTGCAAAATCGCATTTTCCCGCTAAAACCGCAAAATCACATTTTCCCGTCAAAACCGTAAAAATGCACTTTTCAGTCAAAATCGTAAAAAAAAAATTTTCCATCAAAATCGTAAAAATACATTTTTCCGTCAAAACTGCAAAAATGCATATTCCCGCCAAAACCGTAAAAACGTACTTTTCCGTCAAAACCATAACAACGCAACTTTCCGCCAAAACCATAAAATGTTCTTTCTCATCAAAAAACACACTTTTCCAGCTAAACCGTAAAAATGTTATTTTCCCGCCAAAAAGGTAAAAACAAATCTATTTTAATCTTTTATTTAACAAGTTCATCAGATGCAGATGCAAGTTCAAAAAAATAAAAAGCAAATAAATATAGTTACAATCAGATGATATATCCAGATACATAGACAAAATTCAAAAACGAACAACACCTAAATAAAGAATATGGATATATGCATCGAACTATTTAAATGCATCTTTCAGATGTACAAACGACCCTGATAGTCTTATATAATATCATCTGTTTTGGTAAATATTAGATATATGTGTACTGATATTCAAACGTTTGGAATTATATTAGGATACCAATAAAAATCATGTTAATCCTTGGCCAATGTCAATGCGTCGTGTCTTTGTTTCTTCTTTTAAATACTTGTCCCATTAATTATGCTGCTAGCATTTGGCAAAAATAAAAATAAGAATAATGTTTTTAATAAAAATAATGCTTCTTTCGTCACACGTCTATGATTTTGTAATTGCGTCGTTGGTTAAAGTTTTGTTTTTACTTGCATGACTTTGGTAGGTTAAGATCAATTTACTTGTTCTAATTGTTGTTCAGGTATTTCCTTACATATATTTTTTTTTTTTTTGATAAGTATATGAATTTCATTTAAGATAATGAGCTTATTTGCTTAGTACAAAAGGTTTAAATCATTCTAGCTATTCTTTGCCCAAAAAAATAAAAACAAAGAATGGCCAACGGGAATAACTTTGGTGACTGCAGAAACTAGTCAAACTTCAGCCATAGTGACATCAGGTTGCGAAATTTCTTGCGCTCCCTTCGTGCTAGTATTGCGTTTCTAACCAGCCGGTCTATCTTCTTGTAAGTAACTGTTGCAGGTGCTGATATGGAGTTATGGAGTCTGTTATTTCTCTCCCACCATAAGGAATAGACTGTTATTTGCGCGACCAATCGGCGGAGAGTTAACGGGGAAACTCTGTCCCTTAACCCCAGCCAGTCCATGAATGCTGTCCATGTGTGAAAGAGAAATGGCTTATACCCCAGCCTCTTAGTGATAAAGAGCCATACCTGTTCAGCATAGCCACACCTTAGAAAAAGATGATCACGTGATTCCATATACGTATTGCAGACACAACATTTGTCCAGCGACTGAACATTCCAACGAGCAATACGTTGACGAGTCGGAAGGCGATCAAGGTGGGTCATCCACATCATAAAGGCATGACTTGGTATGCAGCCCTTAAACCAAACAGAATCAGTCCATGTTTGCTGTGTACCTCGGTTCCTAATATTTTCCCAAGTGTCCTTTGCCGAAAAAGCTTTCAGCGACAAGTCATCAATTTCCCAAGAGAAAGAATCACATGCAAGAGTAAGTGATGGGAGAGGTACCGAACAGAGGTGGATTTGCAGAGCTTCAGCTTCAGGGGAACGAGCCGGCCGTAAATTCCAGCCCGTTAAGGAGCAAGCTTCTGAGATACTGGAGTTCAGGGGGACGCCTAATTGCGAAGGTCCAGATTCGCCAAAGAACTTGATGAGGGGTCCCATGGGGGTCCAGTGATCAAACCAGAAGCTAGCTCTTCTCCCATTACCAATGTGACATCTTAGAAATTGTTCTGCTAGAGGCCTTAGTTTAAGGAGAGCTTTCCAAATCCAAGATGATTGAGACAAACTATCCAGACTCCACAAACAATCTTGCTTTATTCTATTCAGTTTGCACCAAGCTGCCCATAGAGATTCGTTTTCAGTGAATAAGAGCCAGATGAGCTTGAGGCATAAGGTTTTATTCCATATATAGAAATCCCTCAAGCCTAAGCCCCCTTCAGACTTTGGTAGGCAACATGTTGACCATGAAATTCTAGCTGCTGCTCTTTTGTTTATGTTACCATTCCACAAGAAGCGCGAACACAGAGACTCCACTTGTTTGATACATCCCTTAGGGAGTATAAAGCTGGAGAACCAGAAATTCAGAGTGCCATAAATTACTGACCCAATCAACTCTCTTCTGCCTGCAAATGAGAGAGCCCTTGAGGACCAGGAAGTGAACCGTGCTATCAGTTGATCTAAAAGTGGCCTGTAGTCACAAATCTGGAGCTTCCGGTGCATGAGAGGGAGACCCAGATACCGTACCGGAAGTGAACCAATGGAGAATCCGAGACTCATCATATTTGTGGTTTCCTCCTGATTCAAACCTGCAGTGAAGAGTTCGGTTTTGCTACGGTTCATCTTCAGTCCTGACCAAGTTGCAAATCGTTCCATTGTTAGTAAGATTTGCTGAAGAGAACTGAAGTGACCATCAAAGAATATCATGATGTCATCAGCAAAAGCAAGATGTGTCACACAAGGGTTTGAAGCCACAGGATGGTAGCCAATAGCCCCTGAATCGAACTCTTTGTTCATCATTTGTGAGAAGACTTCCATGGCAAGAACGAAAAGATATGGAGACAGTGGATCACCCTGTCTCAGTCCCCTAGCGCCTTTGAAGTAACCACATAGCTCTCCATTTATGGCCACTGAGAATCGAGTGGTTGAGATGCACTGATAGATTAGGTTTACAAACGGTTCTGGGAAACCGAGAGCCCGAAGAATCAGCACAATGAATGACCAGTTAATGGAGTCAAAAGCCTTCTTCAAGTCAACCTTGAGCATTGATCTCTTTGTGATCTTCTTCCAATTGTAACCTTGGATCAGTTCTGTTGCCATAAGAACATTCTCCACAAGAAGTCTTCCAGGGATAAAAGCTGACTGAGAATTCGAGATGAGAGATGGTAGAACCTGCTTAAGACGCTCAGCTAGCAGTTTAGACACAGCTTTATACAAAGTATTGCAGCAGGAGATTGGTCGAAAATCAGCAATTCTATTAGCATTTTTCTTTTTCGGGATCAAGGTAAGGATAGTAGTATTCCACTGCTGAAGAAGGGTGCCAGAAGAGAAGAATTCCTGCACTGCATCGATAGCATCTCTGCCCACTGTGTCCCAATTTCCAGTGAAAAATTCAGATGGAAAACCATCTGGCCCCGGAGCCTTATTCTTGGGCATGGAGAAGAAAACCTGCTGGATATCTTCATCAGTGAATGGTCGGGAGATAGTTTCCAGAATCGAGATGCTGAGCCTTTGCGGAAGCAGGACCATTAGATCATCCAGCGAAGCAAGAGACTGATCCTGATGACCACCCAAAAGATTTTCATAGAAGCCTACAATGTGATTCTGAATATCAGCTTTGGAGTCAATGAGGCGACCATTGTCATCCAGGAGGGTGGATATCAGATTTATCGCTTGTCTAGTACGGATGGACCGGTGGTAATAACCTGAGCTGCAATCTCCTTTACCAAGCCAATTCACTTTTGAACGTTGCTGGAGGAAAGATTCTTCTGCAGTAGCTAAAGCAAACCATTTTTCATGCGCTTTCTGTTCAGAGATGGCAGCGAACCTTGTCGGTGTGTTAAGGTTTACACGCTGGCAGGATTGGAGATGCTCAAAAGCCTCACTAACTCGCTTCTCCAGATCAGAATAATTCTCCTTGCTGAAGGATCGGATCACACTTTTCAGCTCCTTGAGTTTCTTTGAAACCCGAAGCATTTCCTTACATATGCGAAGAAACTATTAACTTTTGAGAATGAACTTATCACTTGTTTCTTTTATTCAAATAAAAGCACAAACCCTGCTCCAACTGGTCACATCCGAGTTTTCTAAATCATTCGTGATCGTACTAGGGTAGTATAATATCTGTAGAACGTTACGTTAAGTAATTAAGTATGTTCAATATTGGACCATTCAGTTTGCAGATACCCTATCAACTGTGGAAGGATATAGAGGGTATGGGCTGGAACAAGGAGATAAGGTAATTGTGGTCTTTCTTTCACCTTGTTTTGACAAAGTTATTGAGCTTCAATATAATTTGTTCTTTCTTTATCAGCACGGTTACTTTATATTTTCAAAAAAAAAACTAAAGAAAGATAATAATTTGCATATACATAATTTATATAAGATGAGTGTATTTTCCTATATTGACTTTTCTTTACCAGGTTCTTAGGAAAGCTATTGCTGATACGTTCTATGGACATTTGCGCGTGAAAAGCAATGAAGTTTTTGTATCAGATGGTGCACAAAGCGATATTTCTCGTATTCAGGTATGGATCATGAGATCTTTTGACATGTAAGACAATCTCTTGACGTTATGCTTACTTGATTTCATCCACAGCTACTCCTAGGTTCCGGTGTCACAATTGCTGTGCAAGATCCTACCTTCCCAGTACGTAATGTCATCGATTTTATTTTATGTTCCATCTGTACTTTCTTTCAATAATTGCTGAACATAAAAAGCTTAATTGGCTAAAAGATGGAAATAGAGAACTTCTTGTGAATGCTAGTCTTTGCCTCTTATGTTGCCTTCTCTTTGTGGAATTAGGCTTATATAGATTCAAGTGTAATTATTGGCCAGACTGGTAATTTCCATGAAGCAACCAAGAAGTACCAAAACGTTGTCTATATGCCTTGTGGACCTCAAAATAGTTTTTTCCCTGATCTATCAAAGACTCCAAGAACTGATGTCATCTTCTTTTGTTCTCCTAATAACCCTACTGGTTATGTGGCTTCAAAAAGACAACTACATCAACTAGTAGAGTTTGCAAAGACCAATGGCTCTATTATTATTTTTGACTCTGCATATGCTGCATTTATCGAAGATGGCAGCCCACGTTCAATATATGAAATATCTGGTGCTCGAGAGGTGAGACGAGTTTTTATGTATATGTTCCTTGGAGTTATGTTTCCTTACATTCAACATATATATTCACAACCACTCATCATATTACATTTTGCTAGGTTGCAATTGAAATTTCATCATTCTCTAAGTTTGCTGGTTTCACTGGTGTTCGGCTTGGTTGGACTATCATCCCTGATGAGCTCTTGTACTCTAATGGTTTTCCCATTATAAATGATTTCCATCGCATTGTGACAACTTCCTTCGATGGAGCTTCAAATATCGCTCAGGCGGGTGGATTAGCATGCCTTTCTCCTGTTGGCCTTAAGGTAGTTAAATGTTTTAGCATTAGTTTGAAGATTTTGTTTATTTTTAGTTAACATCATCTTTATTTTTTCTTTGGTTAAACATGATAGGAGATACGCTCGGTGATCAATTACTACAAAGAGAACAGAAAGATACTAATGGAGACTCTGGCATCGCTCGGCCTTACGGTTTATGGTGGCATAAATGCTCCATACTTGTGGGTTCACTTTAAAGGATCAAAATCATGGGATGTGTTTGCTGAGATTCTTGAAAAGACTCACATAATTACAGTCCCTGGCTCAGGTTTTGGACCTGGTGGAGAAGAATATTTAAGGATCAGTGGGTTTGGACGTAGAGACGATATGGTTGAAGCATCGAGGAGGTTGCGAAGTTTCTTCAACACTCGAACTAAGCATTTTCCTTTTCTCTCTTCCGCTTCTAATACAAACTAAGTTGAACGCATCTCGGGACTCGGGACTTATATTTACCTTGCCTTGAATAGTACCTCCCACTTGTATGATGCATATAAATAAAAGCTATGGGACCATGTTTAACTTTTATTCATAATTAATGAATAATCTATTGTATTAAAATAGAAATCACAACCTCATTTCATTTCATGTGTAATTTTTAAGTTAGACCATCCTATATTTTTTATTAAATATATTTTAATAAGACTAATAATATAAAAAATCTTTGAATTACTTTAATCATAATATTTTTTGATATCTTTTCATTTAAAATATAAAAATAAATAAGAAGATTTTAACAAGATCTTAATTTTCAAAAATTATATGTAAATATTTTCACTAATTTCGTGATTACTTTTGAAATATTATTATGCACTAAAATATTCAGTTATTGTTTAAAAAATGAAAAATAAATATTTTATCATATTTTTATCAATTATATAATCACAATCAATCATATTAAATAAAAATTATTATGATCATCAAAATATATTAACAATATATTAATTTTCAAAATTTTTATTTAAATATTTTCACTAGTTTCGTAATTATCAATGAAATATTATTATGCATTAATATTGTTTATAAAATTTAAAATAAAAATTTGATCACAATTTTATCTATTTTTGAAAATAAAATTTATAAATCTATCAGTTTAATATAATTTTATCGTATGTAGTTCAAAAATATAAAAGATTTATTTAAAAATATAATATGATGAGAGACTACAATACATGTATAAAAATTAACATATCTTTCATTTTTCTATATATAATATTATATTATGTAAAATGAATAAACGTAAAAATATTACTAAAATGAAATCCAGTTTTAAAGGGCGGGTAAAAGTTTAACATAAATTAAATACAAATAATTTTCATATATGTTTTTCATGCACATATTAATTTATTTAATAACTAAATGCAAATACAATAAGATACATATATAAATATATAATAAGAAACAACAAATGCATGTGATGGTTTTAAACAACTGATTATTTACAACATATAAACTATAAATTATTATATTTTAAATACTTATATAAACATTTAAATATATGATTAAAATTAAAATGTATACTAATGATCTAAAATAAATATATTCATACATATAAATTTTAAAATAACACATGCGCGGTTACGCGGATCAAGATCTAGTTTTACTCTAGAGTTTTACTTTAAAACAAAATAAATTTGCAATAACATTAAGGTTAATTTTAATTTACGACTACTAGGAAAGAAGAAATAAATATGTTAACAGAAACCAACCACACTCTTGAGTAATTTTCATGTTTACAATTTTTTTGGTACCACATATTTACCATTATTAAAGAGACATTTTTAAAAATATCTTCTTCAAGTGGCAAAAGACTTTAGGGAAGTTTCATATTTACCACTTTCATGATACCACTTTTCATCTTTACCACTACTAAACGAACATTTTCCAAACTATGTTCTTCATTAAGTGGCAAAAGACTATTATACACTTGTTATCTATATATATAATAAATTATTATTTTAAAAAGAGTATTTTTGAGTTTTCTTTCAAAAAAAAATTTTCTTTTCAAAATTTCTTTTTGAAAATCGAAAATTATGTTCGAAACTATTTTTTAAATTTTCTTTTATATTTTTTAAGTATTTAGTTATATATGTATTAGAATCCTAAATTTCACATTCCAAAAACTCTACCCACCCCTCAACTTTAAACCCTAAGTCTAGATTAGTTAACACTAGGGATATAAGTATCTTTTACCCTTCATTAAAAATGAAGGTAAAAATGATTAGTGTAAACATGAAAAGTGGTACTATGAATGTGGTATTTGTGGCAATTTCTGAAGATTTTTATACTCTTGTTCTCTCTATATATAATAAATAATTATTTAAATAAAAAAAATAAAAAAAAATATTTTTTCTATGATTTCGAATTTCACTTTTTCAAGTTCGAACTTTTTTATAATTTTTTTTGAATTTTTTTTTGAGTTTCGTTTTTCTAAATTCTTTTGGAGAATTTTTTTATAATTATTTACCACTTTTTTGGTACCATTATTCATGTTTACCACCACTAAAGAGACATTTTCAAAAATACATTTTCCACTAAATGGTAAAAGATTCTTATACCCTTGTTCTACATATATAATAAATAATTATTTTAAAAAAATATTTTTATGTTTTCGAATCATACTTTTTTAAAATCAAACTTTCTTATAAATTATTCTTTTGATTTTTTTTTATTTTTTTTTCTTTTTCAAAATTTATTTCTTTAAGTATTTATTTATATATTTATTAGAATTTTAAATTCCACCTTCCGAAAATCATACCCTATCCATCAACTCTAAACCCTAAATATATATTAGTTAACCCTATGGTTATAAATGTACTTTACCCTTCATTAAAAATAAAGATAAAAATGGTTAGTGTAAACATAAAAAATATTACTATGAATGTGATATGTTTTATAATTTTTCCACATTCTTCTCCATTCGTACATTTATGTTGACTCGATTCCTCCGAAGTGGCTCTTGGATCAGAAATCTACTTAGTTCTTTTCGGCTTTTGTTATAAAAAAAACGATACATTCTACAAAATAATAACGTAAAAATTTTACAACATTTATATACGAAGATTTTTGTTATAAATTTTAAGTAAATTCTCAAGTGAGTATTTTATAATTTTAAAAAGAATAATAAAAAATAAAAGAGAGTGAAAATAAATTTTCAAATGAGCCAAAATAAATAAATTCAAATGAGAATCTTTGATATCCGTGAGACATAGACACATACAAAAAGGTGAAATTTTTTCTTTGTTTCTTGATGGTTTTCAAATCGTTTAGTTTCTATTTGTTTTTCTTTTCATGGCAAGACTTTTATCTACTTATAAATGAGGCAACTGTTGCTCGAAACGTAAATGAACTGATGCAGTTATTTAAACTGAACGCTAACGTTTTTCTTTTTGCTGTAAACAAAGATCGGTGATATATTCTATTGGTTCGTAAACAAATATGGTCTATATCGTAAAGATGATTCGTACTGTTACTGTTTTCCTAAAGATTTAAACGTCAATGTTGGGTTTTACGAATCTATATACTTTGTTTGAAGAACCTCCATGAGCCCTTTGTAAAAGGGTTATCGGGGACCCGAGGGATAATCGTTTTCGATGAGGGAATTGGAAATTGGGATGAACCATTCAGTGCCAACTTGAAGATAGTTAGAATCATTTGTCAAAATCTCTTCATTTTGCCATTCTTCCCATTTCTCAGCTAAACCTTCTCCTTCAAGCATTCTCACCACTTCCGACATTTTAGGACGTTCCAAAGAAGAAATCTGAGTGCAGAGCAGAGCCATTTGGATCAGCTGCTCCACTTCTTTCTCCTCGTATTTTCCTTCTAACTCTGCGTCCACAAGACTTTCAAACCTCTTCTCTTTCAAAACCTCTTTCACCTAAAAAAAACAGAATACTTACACTGTAAAAGAAAATTGGCAGTTTTGTAGATGATAAGAAAAACATGAAACATACCCAGTCGAGTAACATGATATCATCATCATTAGCAAGGCGAGCAAGATCGAAAGCTTTTTGTCCAGTGATGAGTTCAAGAAGCATGACACCGTATCCAAAAACATCAGTTTTCTCAGAGGATTTTCCCGTCGAAAGGTACTCAGGTGCTATATGCCCAATCGTACCACGTACAGCAGTTGTCACATGAGAGTCATTATAGTTCATGAGCTTTGCTAGCCCAAAATCTCCAACCACAGCTTCGAACTCTTCATCTAACAATATGTTGGCAGCTTTCACGTCACGGTGAATGATTTTTTGCTCGCACTGATCATGTAAGTATGCCAGCCCCCTTGCTGCTCCCAGAGCGATATGCTTCCTTTTTGGCCAATCAAGTGCTGGATTACCTTCAAGTCGTTCTAAAACATGATAGAGACTTACCAATTGACATAATTTAAATGGCAAATCTCCTAAATGACTGTAAAATGGATTTTTAACCAGAAAACACACATAAAAAAAAAATTAAAAGAAGTTTCATTAAAAGGTAAAGATTTTTTATACCCGTGTTTTATTATATAAATATAAGTAAATATTTTTTTTATAAAAGAAGTAATTTTTAAAACCTGAATGTTGTACGCACTGAGATAGGTACCTCTTAAACAAGAAGCAACACTTCCATTAGCCATGTAGGGATAAACGAGCAATCTTTCAGTTGGAGTCATGCAAAAGCCACGAAGACGAAGCAAGTTCCTGTGAACAGCCATACTAATCATCTCGACCTCGGTTTGGAACTGAAGCTCTCCACCTTGGGTACGTTCTTCCTTTAGCCTTTTCACAGCCACTAGAGAGCCATCCGCTAAACGTCCTTTATACACTTTACCAAAACCACCTCTCCCCAATACATTTTTGTGGCTAAAGTTATCTGTAGCAACAAGCAGTTCACGCAATGAAAACCTTCTGAGTTGTCCAAAATGAACCTCAGGGTTTTCTTCAGCTGCAAAAATGAAATGAAAAAAAAAAATCAGGCAAAGAAGTTTTAGTGGGGAAAATAAGCTAGAGATGAAGATAGTTTTGACTAACCAGGTACATCAAAAAAGCGATCCTGTGATCTACTTCTTATCCACCAAACAAACGCAATGGCTGGAAATGCAAATAGAACTGCTGCACCTGCAGCAACTCCCCCTGCTACTGCTGCAGTCATTCGACTCCTTGACACTGGAGGTGAAGGTGGTGGAGTAGAGATAGGAGGAGGCGGAGATGGTGGAGGCTGCCGTAAATTATTATTGGCAAAACTGCAAAATAAATTTCGGAGAATTAGTAACGCATTAATATGAATATCTCCACCGAGCCGAGAATAAGACTAGGGACAAGAAGGCAAACCTAATAGGAGTAAAAAACGAGAAGGAACCATTAACAGGAATATCTCCATTGAGTTGATTGTTTGCGACATCCCTGTTTTTTTTTTTGTCATAACTTAAGATCGCATCAACAAATATTTGAAAAGAAATGAACACTCACAGAACTTGCAGTGACACAGCAGTCAAAGACAATGGAATTTCGCCAGACAAGTTGTTGTTATTAAGACGCCTAATTCACATACAATAAAATAACATGCCATAAATAATAACCAAAGCTGAGTTAAAACTTAAAAAGATGCAAAGATGATTTATTTATTAAAACAATAGTGCTATTTTGAATCCAACAACATGGAACTTTTAGGTTATTGAATTTGTTCAATTAGCCTCTATCTAATTCTGAAGCATTTTTGCTACACAACAGGACCCAGCCAGTGACTCTTTTGAAGATAGCTTATATTGAGCAAAGGCCAAATGATTTTCAGTACTGGAAGAAGGAAAGTTTGCTACATCTATTAAGCTGCTTAACTTTCTCACCATTATAAAGATAATAAAGATGCAAAGATACATACAAGAAGCGGAGTTTGTCTAGTTTGCCAAGCGAGGATGGGATAGGACCGCTTAGTCTGTTCTGGTAAAGATCCAAGCTCACCAGTTCTCTCAACTCTCCAAGCTCTTTTGGTATTTCCCCAGTAATGTTGTTGCTATAAAGCTCCCTGACATTAACTATACTTTTAATAATAGAACTTTTTTTATTTTTGAAAATCTCTATAAAACTACTTTTTACTTACAAGTACTGCAAGTTTGGAAGCTGACCAAGCTGTGGCACAAGTTGACCAGACAGTTTTGCATTCCCCAAGTCACTGACCAAACATCAAAACAAGGACTTTTTGAATCATTTCAATTTTTTTAGAAACACAGAGACAAAGACAGAGAAGAACTTACACACGGACAACTCTGTTCTCAGGATTGCAAGTAACATGAAACCATGTACATGGAGAAACACTGTTCTGATTATCCCAGCTTTGGAGTGCGTTGGTAGGATCAGATAAGCTGTCCTTAAACGCAGTTAAAGCCTCACCTTCTGAGTTTCCGACGGCTCTGAGAAGCAAATCGGAAAGAAGGATCAGCCAAATAAAGATACGTGGCCATTCCATTTTTTTTTTTGGAACTTGTTAGAGTAAAAGCAAAAATCCTTAGAGCTTTATGAGTGAACTTTTCAACGCAGACATTGGATTCAAACCTTTGACGAAGGAATAAACAAGGGAGAAAGGTCTTCATGCACACGTTTTCCCGGCCGTTGACTAAGAATACAACATGGACAAGAACTCTGAGATTTCTTCTGATTGCTCAACGTTGACTCCATTAGGAAACTAGATGACTGGAAGGGGAGAGGCTCAGCTGACCGGTGATAGACTCTGTTCGATCTAAGGCTAAAGACAGTAAAGGTTTTTGGGAGAAACCTGATCGACGGAACACTGATTAATCAACTTACGCTCGGGTATGCCTGGGCAGATAAGAATTTTTTGGGTTTTCAGGTACAAGTCCACTCGAGTTTTATTGGTTAATAATACTTTGGGATTGGGTAGGATTTATAACACTATCTTCTTTTTTAAACGTTTATATTGATAATGATTTGCACCTACTACATCCTAGAAGAAGATACAACAAGAAAACAGTGAGAAACTAATGGTCCATGAGCACCAGAAACTAACAAGGATAACATCATTGATGACACATTAGCAATAACATACTGATCTTGTTGCTTCCAACTAAGATAAATTAAGTGTTCTAGTTCCAGCAATAGCAAACACATTTCTAATACCTCTAACGAAAACAAGAACATGTATAAGTCTTCTTCTTCAATTGCCTTTGTCAATTTTGTTCCGAGTTAGCTTTAGTTAAGCTACCGTTGAACAGATTTGAACTTCAAAGTACAAACCATATAGATAGCCGATCACATCCATTAACACCACTTTTAAAACATATGTCCCTGAAGACAATGGAAACGTGATATCAACCACTTTGCCACTTGACACGTCCCCACCATAGAACACAATAGAATGAATAAAAACGTGAACACCACTATCCACCACGCACCACCACTCGGAAGAAACCAAAGCAGTCAAGAAACAGAGAAACGAATCTAGTAAACCATCACAGTGACAAACACCGAGTCTTAGTCCAATTAAAGCGCCGCCTCCAGAAACAAAGACATGTGCCTGAGAAAAGGAGGACGCAGTCCTTGCACCTGTCAAACCATAGAGAAACCACAAGATCTAACCCAAAAATCTCACAGATCTGACATAGTAGAGCCTTTCTCCCACCGAGACAAAGGCATGGACCACCAAAGAGAGAACGTAGACGATAAGGAAAAGGTAGAGAACATAGAGATTTATAACACTATCTAAGATCCATTTTAATACTTTAGGTTTGGATACTTTTAGATATTATATCAAATAAACATGAATTTGAGTGTTTAAAGTACTTATTTAGGGTTGATAATCTAAATATTTATTTAGATACTTATTTCGGATATTAATTTGGATTTGGAGTAAAAAAAATTTGGATTATTTGGATTTTTGAGTTTTTTTGGGATATCCATTTGGGTTCGGTTAATAGTATTTCAAGTTTTGATATATTTTGTACTACCTCACATGATCCATTCAAGTATGTTTACATCTCAAACCGAGTGCAATTTTTTTTTTGTTAGAGTTTGGTTCAGATGTCGAGTTTTAGATATTTTCAAACTGATCGTAACCCAACCGACCAAATGTCTACCATGAAGATCGCTCCAAAGACCCAATCCAGAACAAGGGATTTAAGAGAAAGTTTCAACCAGTCAATTAAGGTTCTCTTAACTCAACCACCCAACATAAATGACCTAACAAGTCGTTTAACCAGCTCAGTCTCGACCAAAAGAAGGAACACTTAAAGAAATGGTCCAAAGGAGTTCAATACATTTCAGTCCAGCCCAACTTCGATGGACATGATAGCGTAAATAACTTATGCTTGTAAAGCTGATGGACATTCGAAAATAGCATAGTTTACAGATTCGTCGATATCCCCACATTGACGTCGAATATGACGATGTACCAGATTCTTAGTTACCTACAAATGTCATGTTGCAATATGCCATACAAGATGATATAGTTTTCGAAGAACATTAATCTTGCAAGCAAAGGTTTAATTGAACCTTAATGATACTAGGCTTTGAGTACTTGACCTCAATTGAATGATTTTGAATATTCATGGCGCCCAATTCCTGATTTTACAGTGTATTAACTAACTACTCTTTGTATAACTTTAACAAAAAAAAGTATCTCGATGAGTGGATTGGCTTACAGTAAACTCCAAATAAGTGATATGTCATCCGGTAACACCATGCTCTCTAGCATCTTTACATTAAATTTTTAGGCTCGCCATGAATAAATTCACTTATTGTCATCCTCCAGTGGACTACGGGAATATTAGACCGTGTTGGCCTCACAGAAATTATTGGAATCGAAGGATTTTTCCCGACTTTAATCTCAAAACTAGAATGCGCCTTTCTTCTGATTTCCAAAGTCAGTAATAGTTTAGCGGCTGAAATACTTGTACATATGTAAGAACTATCAGTATGATTTGATCAAAAAGGTGAACAAAATCTATAATACTTGTCATGCAACACTCTTGCGATAAGGGAGTCTGACAATTGTACAAATTGTCATAACTATTTGGCCAACAACGCCACATTAAATCCATAGATCATACAAAAACTAAAACCATCTTCATCTTTGGTTGTGAAAAATCACTTCGCAGATAGATATAGGGTTAAAAAAAATGAAATATTAATCTTTAAAGCGTTCTAAAATTAAAATATATATCAATATTTGTCTCAGAGTATTTTATATTCGTTTGTATATTTTTGGGTTATATTTTCGTTAGTATCTTATTGATATGATAATATGTGAAATAGTTGATAATGGATTGAGCTTCTCTTAAGATTAGAAACCGAGTAGAGTTATAATAATACAAATATTACTAATTAAGAAAGTTAAAAATATTATTTTTTTTAAATTGAAAAGGAGAATTCTCATTGATAAAATTAAACAAATGGAAGGAAAATGTAATCGGTGACGCCAAATTTTAAGAACAAAAAAAAAAAAAAACATCTCAAGTACGGAAGCAATAAAATGGACCTAAACAACTCAATAGAAAGAAGAAGAGATGAGGGCGATAAAGAGAGCAAATGCAAAAGAGACAGAGACCAAAGACGCATCGGAACTCCCCGCCGGGACTGGAACTGGAGTTGCCGCATTTGCTTCACTTGACGAAGATGGCGCACCTGCTCCGGCCGTGGGAGATATTTCTGTTCACACCATACCCCAAAAATGCTAAATCATTATCTCTTATATACTTCTATATTTCATATTCAGTGACATTTTAAAGTAAAAAATATGTTACACAATAAGCGTGCTTTTATCAGCATTTTTTTTCAATTGATTTGTCTCTTTTCTTTTTAACTTGATTAATAAAAACAATATATGTTAAAAAATAATAATAGTTAAACAAAAACAATTTAATATTGAACTATTTTCTTAAATGGTTCCAGATTTGAAACGGAATAAGAGTATTATATAAGAAATCACAACACCATATTTGGAAAATTTTCAATACTCTTAATGAAAGCATTTAAATTTAAAAATTGAAGGATAAAATATATGCACGCAAATATATGCAGATAAATGTATAAATGTATTCAAATTTCGAATTCATCATGATGTTTACAATATGATTCAAACATCTTTTGTATAAATTGTATCACTGAATTTAACTTATGGTTGTATATACGTAGCACCCCAGTTTGATCTAAAGCATTTGTTTAATACCCGAAGTTCCGAATATAAACCATAACATTCTTATTTTACTTGAATAGATTTTAGTTACTTTATACATTATTATTCAAAATATTTAAGCAAAAAAAAAACAATTCAAAATAACAATTAGAAAATCCAACTACATTCCGGATTGATCAAATCTCTAAAATCATTCTTTTTAATTCTTGTTGTTAACCGAATCATAAACCAATTCGAATCAAAATTCTCAAACCAAATTAAAAAGAACTCTGTTTGAGTGCACATCTACTATTTACAGAAAAAAAGAACCGAAAATATCCTATCAGCGGACAAAGCATGAGAGAACATACCAGGGGAACTAGCAGGTGGAGATGCAGAGACAGCGACTGCAAACACAACATATTTAAAACTAGATACAACAAAATGCCGTAAATATATGAACCAACAATGTAAAATGTGTAAAAGGAAAACTTACGGCCACAACGAGCAGATGGAGGGGCAGCAACTTTACAAGCTGAAGGAAGAGAAGCAGCTTTGGCAAGATCAAGAGTAACACCAAGAGAGGCACTGTTCTTGAAACCCTCACAAATACATTCAGGTCCTGACCTAACCACAGTCTTGAGACCTGAGCAACATGTTCCTTCAGGCTTCTCCACCGTACTACCATTCGTCACGAACGACAAACAATCAGCCATGTTTAGTATCAACGAGGAGCAGTCCACTGCGAGGGCTCTCTCGCCGGACATTAATGCGACCACCGTGAAGATCATGAGAATAGATGTTTCCATTGTTCTTGACGCCATTGCAATTGGGAGAAGAAAATGATTATGATGATGTGTGTTTTTTTGGGGAGTCCCTAGCCCGCTAAATAAATGGAACTGCCTTTTTAGTATACATTATTGTTTATTTTGAATTGTTTTCGCCGAAAGAGAAGACATGAATCATTACTTTCTCAGTGTAATTGCTTTATGGAATTTAAATCACTTTTATGTTTAAAATTCGGTCGTCGCCAAAGTACCTGAGATTGGTATAATTTTAATACCACAGATAAAACTTGTGCAAAAGTTATACAATGAGTTGTTTATTACGATTGTATTATCAAAATTAACTGAAATTTCAATTACAATTTGTTAACAACTATCAACAACAAGATTGGTTGATCGAGGATATTATTACAATTTGTTAATAACGTTTCAACTACATTGGTTGATCGATTATGGCTAGTTTGGTACACGCTACTCACTTAATCATTTTCATCTGTATATAACAGTGTTTTGTAACAAAACTAATTGTTAATGAAAAGTGACCAAGTCTAATTGTGGTGTCAGAAAATAAATATAAATTTTAGGAAACAATGAACTGTAATCAAACGAGTGTAATGATGGGCTTTGGTGGAGAGGGTGCCATGAAATGAATGCAAAGGTGGTGAAGATTTCCCTTTACAGTCATATTCATATATAACTGAAACTATTATAAGTACCTGCCTTCATGCACTTTATTTCTCCACCTCTTTTCTTTTTATGAACTGGGTTTTTCTCCAGTCGATAAAAAAAACTAGGTTACGTGGATTTGTTTATTATTTCCAATTTTTTAATTATGTTCCTTTATTTTCTGTTATTTTATTAAAATTTTAATGTAGGATGTTTAATTTTTAATTTTTGACGTTCTTCAGTAATAAAAATAATAATTTATATTTGAAATGTAATAGGCATTATTTATTATTTGATTGAAAATTGTACATTTATTTATAATGTAGTAATGTAAGATATGTATAAATTGGTGTGCCTTTTTTTCTTTTTATTTTAGTCATTTTTCTTTCCCTAATCTGGTTTGTTGTTTTACTCCTTTTTTACTCCTCTTTGAATATTTTTATATATGGTTCACTCTAACTCCATTTTTTCCTGCTTTAAAATTTTAGTTTACAATTAATATATTTAGTTAACTAAATTAAAAATAACTATAAATTACTAAAATCGTTAGAGATTCATATTGAAATTTTTTTATTAGTGATTAAATTTTTGGTTATAAAAAAATACAAATAATCTTCAAACCATATAAGTATAAAGTCTCGTTTAATAAATTTTCAGATTAAAATACATAATTTAAAAATCCTGTAAATTAAAATGTATACCATAGAAAATACATAATATTTTAATTTCAAAATTTGCATTGAACCAAAAATTGAGAATTTAATATTTTAATTTTGAAATTTGCATTAAATTTTTAAGATGATTATAAATTACTAAAAATATTAAAAGTTTCATATTGAAATCTGGTTATCAATGATTTAAGAAGATACAAGTGATAATAAAAAAATATGAGTATGAAACCTTATTTAATAGATACTTATATGAAAATATAATATATATATTAATATTAATTAAATTTAATTATATACCATATAAATAGACAAAAGTGATTGTTTGGATTTATTCCATAAAATTATAGTAAATAAATAAGAGTTATTGTTTTGATTTTTTGCCTACGCCAATTTAATTATATACATAATAGTTACTGAATTTTTAATTATTTAATATATATTTATTATTTTATTATTTTATAATATGTAAAAAAAATACGTTAAAGTAATTCGTACACACAATGCTTATCCTGCATAAGGCACCACTTTTAACCTAGTAACTTATTATTTATGAATTTGTTAATAGAGAGCATGTGTGCTGGTTGTTTAAATGTTTCCAAATTTTTAAATTTTTCTTTGTATAATTTGTATCTAAGTGGTTTCCGGAGAATTTGGACACACTTCACATCCTTTTATATATATATTCACCACGGATCAATACTTTCAAATAAATGTTATAATGTTTTTTTTAATGTTTTTGTCCCATTTTCAACAGAAAAAGGAATGAGCTTATAAGAAAATAGGAAACGCTTACTTGTTAGTTGAATTGGCATCACAGTACCCCCTTAATTCAGGTGGAACCCTGACTCCATTCTTTGGAATCGGATAAAAATACACAAATGACTTTGAGGTAAAAGTTGTTCAAAAAAAAAAAAAAATTTGAGGTTAAAAGGTTTAACATACACCTGCAGACTGGATGCAAAAAAGGAAGAGATTTGACAAACTTTTCTGTTCTAGTCTGATTTTGAAGGTACATAAAATGAGAATTCTTCTTTACCATATCACATACCATTCATTTTAAATGAATGTTTGTAGAGAGAGACAAAAAATTCACACACGAGACTCATGATCTTTCCGTGGATCATAGCCTCTTTCAATCCAAAACCTAAGAAATAGACAACCAGGAAAAATTGTGATAAAAAAAAACAAAAGGACTGCAGAGAAAATTCTAGAATGTTGGTTAATGCAGTAGTAAGAAAATTAATACACATAAGAAACACATAGAATATGTTCACCTGTTTAGCATGTGATGTGTGCATTTAAGACTTCGAACACTCCATGTTTACTTTAAAGTAATATTCCGAACCATGAACTTTAACAATTTTGCTGCCCCTTAAAACTATAACATAATTTGGTGTCTAAAGCATGGGTTTTACCAGCTTTAGCCTAGGGCCGGCTCTGGACACTGCTACCTGCCATTGCCATTGATTGGAGCTGGGAACAATGAATTATTCCCAGTTTAATATCTTTGGGATCTATGTTGAGGTAGGCACAAAGTGGACCTTACTTGGATGGTGGTGATAGATCGATGGTCAGATCAATGACCAGGACGATGGAAAAGTGATGATTAGTGGACGATGAGCGTTAATTAGTGGATGGAGACAATATCCAGTCGGTGAGGCTAAGGTTCCTAATCGACTCAGGATAATCCCCCTGCAGACATGAAGACATAAATCGTAGGTCCTGATTACACACAACAAACTCATCAAGACAACAAATTTTCCTCTCAAATTTTTAGATGTGTGGTTATAATATTTTACCTAGTATAAAATCAAGCTTTCCCTCCAAACCGAACAGAAATGACGTGTTGGACTTTGTAATAATCTTCTCCTCCTTCTGATAGTCTCTTCTTCCATTCCTCTCCCATACACAGATCTTTTAAAGAAGTGAGAAATTGTATCCCATTAGGAACCTCCTTTAATTTTGCACAATAACTAACATCGAGAGTATGAAGAAGGGGCATTGAACCTTCTTCTACTATCCACTCTTCCCACTCATGTAATCCAAGAAATAATAGCAACTGCAACTGAGGAAACCCACCCCTCGAGCAAACCATTCTCTTCCCACAGAATGATCTTTTCCCTAAATCAACCTCTTTCAAGTGTGACAATTTCTCTAGAATCAGCATTGGATCCTCTTTCAAACGACAACCAGTTAGAGATATGGTTGTAAGGTGAGAAGGAAGGTGCTTCTCATCAGGTAACCCTGGCATGTATATACACAACTCCAGCTTTTTTAGATGGATACAGCCCAAAACAAATCCTTTTTCATCATCCGTGGGAGAAAAAACCTTGAAATGATTGTAATCTATGCTAAGACTTTCCAGATGTCTCAGTTTACTTAAAGACGAAGATAGCGTTTCCATAGTACACCCCTCTTGGTTGAATATGATTAAGAGATTCCTTAGCCTTGTCATACAGTGAAGATCCGTCACACTGCTATGCTTTGTTGAGAAGAACTTCAATGTCTCCAAGTTGATTAGGTTACCTAATTCCAACTTTGTCTTATCATGCATTCTCCCTGAAGGTAATGAAAGGTATCTCAATTCTTGCATGCCTTTAAAAATGTTTGGCACATAAACTGGATATCTCGCATATAAGCATAAATTTAAATAGACCAGCTGCTTCAGATTCCGCATTGAAGAAGGTAGACGAGATACATGTGCTTTATATAAACTTAGATATCTTAAATGGATGAGTTTTCCAATGCTAGATGGTATCTTCCCTCCTTCAAAATGCGCTCTAGAGAGATCCAAAACCCTCATCATTTTTAGCCTGTCAAAGAATAAACCTGACGCCCTCCAGTCTGAACCCCAAATAAACAAGAGAGACCTAAGGTTTGGACTATACACTTCCTTCTCCATACTAAATGTTTCATCAGCCCGATGTACAGCGAGTTTGCGAGATTTACGATGAGATTTAGAGCATGCAGTTGACGATGATGAACCGTGAACAATTTGTAGGAAATTCTCTTCTTCAGATTTAAGCAGACAAACTTCTCTCATCATGTCATGTAAGTGACATGTTTCAAATTTTGAAGTAGAAGCATTTTTTTCAGAAATAACCATGTTTCTCTTCACCAAGTCTGCTATGTACCCCTCTGCGACTTCTTCAATTGTCGCTCCCTCGGAATAACTCGGCCTTGGTATTCCTTCTGCAGCCCAATAATAGGATAAATTCTCCACACTGATTTGATAATCTCTGGGAAAATGGACGAGGTAGAGGAAGTAATGTTTCAAAAAAGTAGGCAACTCTTCGAAGCTTAGAGACAGTACACTATGAACTGAATTGCAATATCCATCATTAAAACTAGTTCTTCCTGCCAAGTGAGATCCAATATTCTCATAAACCCTTTTCCACTCACTTAAAGTGGGTTGGGCAGCTAACAAGCCTCCTAACACTTTGACAGCCAATGGTAGTCCTCCACAATGTTTTATCATTTTCTTGCCCATCTCTAACATGTCTACATCAACCTTAAACTCTGCACAACATCCCACGTAATATTTGGGATTTAAGATAAAGATGTAATGCAACAAGACATAAAAAAAGAGAGGTTAGTTGTTGTTACGTATTACCTGATGTGTCTTTCCTAGGAAAAGCTATCCTCCGAAAAAGTGTCCAACTTTCTTTTGGGGTTAAGCACTTTAGTTTGAAAGTTACGCATTCTGGATCTGCGCGTAGTGCAACGTTCTCGTTGCGAGAAGTAAATAATACCTTCCATCCTGAGATATATTTCTCAAGTTATAATTCCTAAACAAAGAAAATATATCGCCAGAATGTGTCTTGCAATGCTCTATATATATTTTTTCATAAATCAAATTTTAGAAAAGATAATAACAACAAACAGCAGATGTTTTACCTTTTGTTGGTGGAAACACATGCTTTATATTGTCCCAATCATCTTCTCTCCACATATCATCCAGGACAATCAAAGATTTGCTAGTTTCGAGTAGTCGAAAAAGTTTGTCTTGAAGCTCATCTTCAGTCATATCTGACCCTCTGTGTTCATCGTGATTTGAACTAAACCTCTGAAAGATAGTCTGCCACACATATTTTCGTGTAAACTGTTGTGACACACAAACCCACACAACTCCATCAAAATGTTTCTTAACCATCTCATGACTAAAAACTTGGCGAGCCAGGGTAGTTTTGCCAATACCGCCCATCCCACATATAGAAACCACTTGAATGCTCTCTTCTTCTACCAAATAGCCAACCAATTTCTTCACCTTTTCCTCCAAACCCACAAGATCGCTTTCGTTGTCGCTAGGAAAAGTATGTCTCATCTCCCTTTGTCTTTCTTGGATAGTGTCTGAATACCCGCTGCCATTGACAATCATCTGTTGCACCCCAAAACTTTGCATATCTCGGATCACCTTGGAGATTCTCTTACTTATGCCTTCCATTTGAGACACAAGTTCCCTGCGATCCGCTATGGTGAAAGCAAATCTTCTCATGCGCTTCCTGATTCCACTTGTTCGTCCAAGATCTTTCTTCAAAATAAATGTTTCGATTACGTCCTCAGCGTCGAAAACGATTTCCTTGATCTCTTCCACACAGTTTCTAACCACTGAACTTGCATGTTTCTTGGCATCTACATCTGTTAAGAAGGACCTAAGCAAGTTGACATCACTTTTCAGTACAGTAAGTTGCTCGTTAACTTCCTTAAATCGATCAGATTCTCGGGCAAGAAGCTCCCAAAGCTTCTGAACTCCAAACGACAAAAGTGTCTCAGCCATATGTCTCCTGCTTAACCATGGAAGTAGAAATAGTATATTTATATCAATAATCACTAGAGGAAATCCAGGACGGGGAGTTTATGTTTTAGATCATATTTTCTTGGCAAAATTTACAGAATTAGTGTACTCATAACTTTCTAAAGAGACATGAACTAATTGAGATAAAAGAAAATTTGCAAAATGCAAAATATCAAAGCCCTTTCTTTGACAAGAAATGAGAAAACTAAAGAAATAAAAATAATAGTCACCTCTTGGGAATCGCTTTTCTTCCAACTGATCTGTCGAAAAAGTGGTTTTTAGTTGTCTTGGTTAAATCTTGCTCATCAAGATGGATTATAAGAGTTGACTCCAAGTTAACACTGTCAGTGTCAAGTGTCAACCAACCGTAGTCAAAATAGCGTGTGAATCCAAATACTTTGGCAAGAAAGTCTTTAGAAACATTACATTTCTTTTCGGTAGCCACTTCCTACTTGCCACGTCTCGTTTCACAATTTCGTTGAAAGAAAAGGAAAGAAAGGATTTATATCTCTAAGTTGAATTGGTCCACCCGTTACATCTTTTGTCTAACTAAATAAAAGATAGGAAATGCAAATCACTTCGTTAGAAGTTTGACAGGAAGATAACACATGACTATGATCACTGGGTGATGAATGCTAAAATAATGCAGCTATCATAACTATTTTGGTCTATAGGAAGATCGGGAGCGCCCTCCTCGGTAGATAGATTAACCTCCCAGGATTTCATAAAAGATTTCGAAGAATAAATAAAAAAAATTAAGAAAAGGAACCCACAGATACTAATAAGTTCATCTTAAGCATCAAACATGTAGATACTCCTAAACACTTCATGGCCGACAGAGGAAAACAACTAGAGTAAGCTCCTGAAGACGAGTTCTATTGCAGCTCAATTATAATCACGAAAGGACTATTATAGATTGATTTTTCTTCTTTGACTATGAAGAGAGGAACTCAAATCCGAAACAGCCTCTTGAAAATTCCAAGCATTTTCCGCGGATAAAATAACATAATTTTAGTCTAAACTTAGTATGACTACTCACCAAATATACATCTTTCCAACTATTATTATTTATTTATTGTAAACATCTCTTTAGCCAACGCATTTCTACCGATTCTTTTATTATATAAACTAGGTTAAAATTCGTATCTTGTGCGAGATCAATATTTTATATAAAAACTATTTTATGTATTATTTGTTTTTTATATACTATGAAATAATAAATATATATTGGATAATTAAAAAGTTAGTAACTATTTATTGGTGTGAACATATAAATAAATTTTATTAAACCAAACAACATTTTTTCTATTTGATATGATACATAATTAAATTTAAATGATATAACATATATAATATATTTTTTATATTAATATCTATTAAATGATGTTTTTTACTCATATGATTATTTTTGATCATTTGTATTTGTTATAACAAAAACTTTAAATTACTAATAACAAAATTTTTATTGTGTGATTAATAGTTTTAGTAATTTAAATTTTTTTTAGAAATTAAGTTGTCAATATTTGTTAACAGCTTTTATAAAAAAATATTCAAAATTTAAAATATTTATGTACTTTTATATGGTATATAGTTTAATTTAAAACGATTCATATATCTTTTAATCTTAATACTTATTTAATGAAACTTTATACTTATATAATTTGTAACCATTTGTATCTTGTCATAGCAAAAATATTAAACCATGGATCACAAAATTTGAATGTGAGATTTTTAACAACATTAATAATTTATAGTCGCTTTTAAAAATTAAAAAATATCATATACATAAAAATTTAAATTTTTATTATATGGCAATATGATTGTTTAATTTATTTTAATATTTTAAAATTAAACAAATATGATATAAGATACCTTAATTTTTATCAAATCTTTACTATTCAAAATCCTTAATTGTCATATATATTTTAGTCAAATTAGGTAATTCCGTAATTTTATTTAAGGATATAATGAAGAACAGTAATAATGAATTTATGTTTAGTTTAATAAATAGCTTATTGTATATTTAGATGGACCAACTTATTTCTTTAAAGATTATAAAAATCATTCGGTGATGACACATGACTACAAAAAAAAATATTGAAAAATATTATATGGCAATATGATTGTAACAACTTACAAGGGATATAACAAAAAAGTTTTAACAAAAAATTCTTCTCTCTTTTCTCAATTTCTTGTCCATTTCTCACCACCATCAATATCTAGAAATGCATAGATGTATAAATATATATATATATATGTCAAAATATATAATATAATCAAATAGTGAATTATAAATCTACTTGACAGTTGTTTACTGGATTAGATATGAACCTTTGTGTAGATAAATAAAAAAAAGTATCACAAATGAAACATATTTTTAAGTATTGAGGATCAAACTCCTTGTTTTAGCTAGCAAAATCATTCGGTTTAGAGAGTATACAATGTACACAGCGATTTTCTTGAAAATAAAATGTGACTTGCGTTGCAAAACAACATATGTTCGTACTGTGTCGAGGAGTGTACACGTTTATTAGCAACAGTAAGGCATACTCGTCCACTAGAACTAAAAAGAGGACATTAACGAGTTCATTTCATTGGCAATAATAGTGAATAGGAATCTGAACCAGATCCTAATCAGCTCGCTACTGATATTATTGGTCATTGCATTTTTCCAAATGATCCGACCGCGTATCAGTCTGTTTGTCATAATCTGAGCCTAACATGTCATTTCGATTGTCTACAACATCACATTGCATACAAAGAGATCTCACTAGAGTATTTAAGCACCAACGGTGACACAAGATCCCTTTGAGCTGATTAACAAACAAGAGAGCTTCGATCTAAGAGCCTCAAACTCGTCATTTTCTCTCTCATCATTTGTCAACCAAATCGCTAAACAACGGTCCATCAACTCCCCACCGCAGGACCAAGACGAGCTTCCTTTCAGAATCCTCGCCCTATCGAACCTCAAGATATTGGAGAGGTTTGAATCAGATGGTTGTTCAAGGAACGTTCTCATGGTTGCTTTAATGGCCTCACACCAAATAGGACGCCCAAGCTTCAAAAAATCCTGCAACGCCTTCACAGGAAGGTTTACGCTCCCTAATTCTGATTCATTGCGTCCGCCTTTACCGTGATAATCTGATCCTCCTAGCTTCAGTAGACTGTACGTATCCGCCAACTCGCTAAACACTGTTCAATAACCATGAAACTTCAGTGTAAATAAAATAGATAGATAAAACAGAGACGAAAAGAGAGAGAGAAAGAGACCTTCTAGCTTGCCGTCACTCCTATAAACCTCGACTCCATGAAGTCCAGCATCTTTCAACCTCCGAATAACACTGACGTGGTCCTTCAACGCCCACGGATGTGCAAGAACAGCTACACCACCGGTTTTGCATATAAGTCTCACTGCTTCCTCGGACTTCGGCTCGCTCCCTCTGCGAAAATAGTTGTCCGTGAGTAAACTTCATTACTCAATCCACCAAAAATAACTTGTTACATCTGAATACGAGTATAAAGGATTGTAAAATTATTCGTTCACATAATAATATACAAATCCTAAAAACGGGTATTTGCCTCAATACAATTTTAGTTTTTCTTCGAGTTGATTCACGTTTGTTCACAACACAACTACACTATAAAAGATAATGTAACTCTCAACGAATGCCGAAAACAAAATCCTAGACCAATCTAGCATGCCTACACTCCCTTCAAACATGTTAGATCTCTAGATAACAGACACAAACATAGCTGATGAACACAGCTACAAACTATCTACAGTAAGTACAATCATGAGCTAAAAATAACACGAGGACTCATTATTAATCATGTCAAACTAAGGGAACGTACGTGGCATAAGCAGGTCCATCATCATGTAAATATTTAGTAAACGCCTGTCGTAAATTCTCAACGTATCCACCTTCAAGAAGCGCTCGAGCAACGTGCATCCTACCGGGAGCAACATCCTCGCCAGCAATCCTGGTGACGTGTTCCCATTTGATAGGTACCTTAAGTTTATTCAACTTCGACACCATTTCCCTCACGCGAACAAACCTCCCATCCCTTATCTTCCCCAAGAAGTTTTCTAATTCATCGTACATCGCCGGACCGGAAGCGCCATAGTACGCGAGTATATGCACCGGTTCCTCAGAACCGGACTCTACCCGGAATAATGTGCTGATCTCTATACCGGGGATGATCTTGATACCGAATCTACGCGCTGCTTCTACTGCTTCTGGAATACCAGCCATTGTGTCGTGATCGGTTAGAGAAAGAACCTTCACCTGCATTGTTCACATTCATAAGCAAATCAGATCATTGCTTAAGGCCCACCATAGGCCCAGGTTAATCAGAAAAAAAAAAAAGAACTGTAGGATGTGAAACGAAACCCCATTGGTATGAGCCCTTTGGACGAGCTTTGAAGGAGAGAGAAAACCATCGCTGCGATTTGAATGAGAGTGAAGCTCGAAGACCAGTTTCTCTCCGCGTCTCAGAGAAGCGGTATTGATTGTCACGGCGAAGTCATCGGGAGGAGGAGAGGAGAGAGGTGGAGAGGAAGAAGAGCCTACGAAGAGCCAATCGGTGATCGACTTTATAGCCTCTGATTGGTCAGAGGTCGTCTTCTTCTTCTTGCTACCGCCACGATTCTTCTTGTTGTTTCTCTTCTTCTCCATGGTTGGATTTTGGAACCGCCGTGAGTTCGATCGTCAGCGAGAAAGTAGAAAAGAAAACATGTTAAAGCAAAATTGGGAAAATAAAAATAAAAGAAAGAAGACAGTCGCATCAGACCGGCCGGTACGACTGGACCGCAATCCATATTTGTTTTGGTTACATGTTAAAATTTAATTTTTGACAAAAGTTACAATGGTAACTAATGTAAAACGCAAATCTCACACAACACGAAGAGACTCGAAAGGATTGGTGACGAAATTTAGACACTTCCACCTTTGGTTCTTAAGAACACAACCGAAGCACCTACCGACACAGTTTTCTGGATCTCAAAGGTAAATAATCCCTCTTTTTCCGACATTAATATGAATAGATTGATTTTGGGTTTTATATATGGAATGTGCAAAAGAAATTACTGGATCTGGAGATGTACAAAGATCTCTGGAAACTATTTGTTTCTTCATTTTCTTGGAAAAAAAGTGATTAATTTGGTTCGTTATTTATATACTGTCTGATGTAACTCGATTGTGGGAATTTAAGAGTTTTAGTGGAACTGATGAGATGTGGTAGGTTTGGGGATGAATAAGAGGAAGATCTGTGTTCTCAGTCTGTTTGGTAGTTAAGTTGTAAAGAGACCTATCTACAAAATATTAGCTTCTGCCATGTTTAAGTTGAGCTCAAATTTATATAATGTTTTAACAATGTCCGCCGTTGTTTCTGATGATATAATCTTGAATTGATAAAGCTTTTGGTGTTTCTGATATTTTCAGGATTTAAGTAAAAGTCCATGCTTGTGATAATATAAAAAATCGAAGTTTGTGTTGTATATTTTGCAACAAGGAGATGATGCGGTTCAAAGAGGTATTTCTTTCCATCCTGTCTGAAAGAAAGAAAACTAATTTGAATGTAGTCTCACCCTTAAAATTGTCTCTTTTTCTCTGAGCTCAGTTTTGCTTCTTCACTATTTTATCTCTTACTTTCTTGATATACTTTGTGTTTATACATGAATCAGGAGAAAGAAGCGAAGAAAGAAGCTTTCAGGAAGTATTTAGAGTCCAGTGGAGTTCTTGATTCTCTAACCAAAGGTATTGCTTCAATTTTTCTATATTACACCATCACTTAACCTATCAAATAGTTTGATTGGTTTCTGACATAATATTTTGATTTATACTCTTTTATATGTACTGGAACACAATGCGGATTTGTAGTTCTGGTTGCTTTATATGAGCAGAATGACAAGCCTTCCTCTGCTTTAGAGTAAGTTCATGGACATTTACTTTGTTTCTAACCGGTATATGATTTATAATCAGACACTGAAGGACCTCCTAGCTTTGGTTTTTGTTTTTGTTTTTGTTTCAGGTTCATCCAGCAAAAGCTAGGAGGTCCTTCAGTGTCTGATTACGAGAAGCTTCAAGCTGAGAAGTCTGATCTTCAAATAAAGTACAATGAGCTTTTTGCTAAACATCAAGAAACGTTGAGAGAGGTGTCACTTCCTAACTTGAATTTAAAAGTTCATCGCTAAACCATCTATAGTTGATTAGCACATGATTCCATTCTTATGTAGTTCCTTATTGTGGCTTTACAATAGCTTTCTTCACCATCCATAATCATTAATACATATCGAGTCACCCGTGATATACTGAAACTACTTGGCGCATTTTGTTTGTGGTTAATGTTGCAGTTAGAAGGAGTGAAGAGCTTGCATTCCCGAAACTCTTCGAAGGATGATGATGAGAGAGAGGTCATTGAAGACGAACACACGGCCCTTGTGGCTCCTCCTCACCACTAAATTGTTCGTTATTGTATATGTAATTCTCATTGCGACATTTTCAATCTCCGTTACTGTTAGTATTTTGAGTGTCATTTTGCTTGCCTATACGCTGATTTAAGCTGACTTGTTGATTGTTCCACTGAATAATATCCACATATTCAAAATTCTTAGATCAAGATTATTTCCGTTTTAAATATTTAGTCAAAAAAGAAAAATTATTTCAGTTTTTGCATGAGATCAAAGCAAACTGAATCGATCAGTAGATTTGTAAAACATTATAAACAAGAGTTGTTTTTGGATTTACCGTAGGGGTGAGACTAACCAATAGGATTTTGTTGTTTCATATTCAATATTTTTAAAAACAAATATTGTGGAGTTATATTATGTTTCTAAAATAAAAGATAAAAAAAAAAATAGTAACAGTAGTAGTTTTTATTATTCTATGTAATTTTTACTTTTATTGGCTATAAGGTGACTAATCAAATAATATAGACTTTTTTTTTACAACATAAGAGGCTATTAGCCTATGAAACTACCGATTCAGACAACCAAACCGGGGATAGTGAATCGACATATAGCATAACTGAAGGAGAATTCCTCGCACCGTGTGCAACCTTGTCCACCATTATATTTTGTGCCCTTAGAATATGTATGATCTTGAAGTTAGGGAAGAAAGTCTTACTGCGACATAATTTTTCCATGTGTGTAGCAAACGCTGGCCATTTTTCAGGTGATGACACTATCTTCACCAATTGAGAACAATCTGTCACAAATACTACATCTGAGAACTACAGAGTCTTCATACACTCAATTGCTCAAATCAGAGCTTCACATTCCGCATGCAAAGGTGATAGGTTTTGTCGAAAATATATTGCCTCCATCATTACTTCCTCTGAATCCATTTTCCGGCAGTACTAACCCTGTCCAGTGAAAACATCTTATTCCCTCTACGTTCTATCGACATAACAGACAGTTGAAGATCCCATAGTCTGGCAGCTAACATCTGCCTGAGAATACCCATGATGTTATTAACCAAGGAGTAAGATATAAAGTACTCAACGATGAAACACAGTAATTCACCAGAGCAACCTTAGAAAAGAGTATATCATTTAGTAGCATTGAATGGTGTGGAAAAATTTAAAAGCAGAACTATTAAAGTCCACAGCTGAGATAAAGAGGAATGGAATGATTCTACACTATTTGAGATTTGTGATTAATGTACGATTGAATTTTAAATAAATTGTTTATATTTTAAGATTAATAGTTAGCTTCTTCTTTTTTTTTTGCTAAAGGATTCATATTTATCTCAAAAAGTTTCTCTTCCTATATAAGGAACCTCACCCCCTGTTGTATATTGAACCTCACCCTCCTCGGAAAATCTTTCTTGAATTCTTCTCTCAAAGTATATCTTTTTTCATAGATTTTTTACTCATCCGTTAATGTTTCTTTGTTTTCTGCTTTGGTGACTTTCTTGATATTCGTTAGAACCCTTGTAATGTTCTGCACTTACTTTTGATTTCGTGTGTGCTAACGAGAATTGTACTTTTTATTGTTTCTAGATGTCGATGCAAATCTTTGTTAAATTTTTTACTGGCAAGACCTTAACTCTTGATGTCGAAAGCTCAGACACCACTTGCAAAGTCAAAGAAAAGATACAAGATAAGGAAGGAATCCCTACATACCAGCAGATGCTTGTCTTTGGGAAAAAAATGCTTGAGGAATGCCGTCCCTTGGCTATTTACAATATCCAAAACAATTCAACTCTCCACATGATTCTCAGGTTTAGAGGTATGAGAATCTTCGTAAATAATTTTGAAGGCAATGCCATAATGCTTGAGGTCAAAAGCTCAGACACCATTGACAACGTCAAGGGAAAGATACACGATAAGGAAGGTATCCCTAACTACCAGCAGAGGCTTGTTTTTGCCGGGAAAAGCCTTGAGGATGACCGTACGTTGGCTAGTTACAATATCCAGAAAGAGTCAACTCTCCACTTGATTCTCAAATTTAGGATGCGAATCTTCGTAAATATGTTTGACAAGACCAGAATAACTCTTGTCGTCAAACGCTCAGACACCATTGCCAACCTCAAGGCAAAGATACAAGATAAGGAAGGAATTCCTATCGAAAAGCAGAGATTGGTCTTTGCCGGACGTATTATGAAGGATGATGACTGTACCTTGGCTGATTACGATGTCCAAAACGACAACACTTTACACATGGTTCTCATGTTGGGAGGAATTATGAAAATCTTCGTTAAGACTCTTACAGGCAAAACCATAGCCCTTGAGGTCGAAAGCTTAGACACAGTTGACATGGTCAAGGCCAAGATCCAAGATAGAGAGGGAATCCCTCCGCACCAGCAGATGTTGTTTTTTGCCGGTAAACAGCTCAAGGATGGCCGTTTGGTGGATAACAAGATCTGGAAGGAGTCAGTCCTTCACGTCCATCGTTTAAGTGGTGGAATGCAAATATTTGTGAAAACACTCTATGGAAAAGTCATTACCTTAGAAGTTGATAGCTCAGACACAGTTTACAATCTTAAGAAAAAGATTCAAGACAAGGAAGGAATCGCACTAGACCAGCAGAGAATCATATTTGCAACTACACCACTGGAGGATGGTTACATGCTTGCAGATTATAACATCCAAAAGGAGTCAACACTTTACCTTGTGCTTAATTTCCCATAAAATAGACTTTAAGCTATTCGTTTTTTTTCCTTTGTTTTTAAATTTTTAAATTGGATTTTTTCTTACGGGAACGAACTCTAAGTTGTTTTTTCACTGATCTGATGATCACCTAATTAAGAATGATTAAACACACAAAAATAGAAAAAACCGAGATACCCCCTTGGTAGGGAATCATCCTCGCAATATGAGGGAGCCTGAAACTCCGGTGATAAGGGCGCTTGGATTGCCGAGCATGGCAGAGGTGACGAACAACATGGCTATTCCTGGACTTTGCGTTTGCTGTTAGTACTTAGTACGGTGCGGTGGTGCTATTCAAGCGTGTTCTTCAAAGCCAGGCTCTTGCCTTTTATGCTTTTGCCCGTACTAGGATTCGGACCCAAACTATACTAACTCATATATGTATATTATTTTTTTTAAAGCAGTAATTCATAGTATTCAGAACAGAAATAGATGATACTCTCTCTCTTCCTTAAAGATCTATTTTTTAGAAAAAAAATTATTTCAAAAAGATACATTTTTTACATTTTTAATACATTAATTAATGAAAAATTATACTTTTCAAAAAATACAATTGTGTTTAATAAAATATCATTGGTTAAAAGTTATTGGAAATAGTTAATTAAGAAAAACAATGTATTGGAAAATACAATTTTAAATGTTTTTTTAATAAGTGTGAAAAAATTATAACATGGATCTTTTAGAAACGGAGGGAGTATATGAAATGAACATTTTAAATATATATCAATAAAGTTAATAGATTCGGGCACAGAAAATTACATAACCAATAAGCGAGATGAAGTAGGTTGTTTCTAAGCTGATGTTAGAGCATCAACAACCGTTTGGATTCTTCAACATAGTCTCTCAGTTTATAATATTGATATTTTAACAAAATGAATTAATTTTTATTTTTTTCAAAATATTACACCACTAACAACATGACACATGTAGAATCAATACCTTACCTGCTGAACGTCTCTCGTCCAGGTAGTTTCTTCTATTTTCTCTCTATCCCACTTTCTCTTTCTTCTTTTATTAAATTTTTAATGATAAGAGATTAGGAGAGATACTTCCACTGCTGATGCTCTTAAAAAGAAATCAATAGTTTATTATAATTTTGGTCACATTTTTTAAAAATTTGTTTTATGTAACTTATTGTATTATAATACTATTATTTAATAAGTGAATTTAATTACTTATCATATTTTTCATGATTTTAGGATATGTCATTCTTTTAATCAATATATTTTTATTTAAATTTTATTTTAATATATGTTTATCATGCGAGAGTACGATAACTAATAAAAATTAACCTATTCTACAATATATATATATATATATTATTAAAAAGTATTTTAATATATATATATGCTTATCATAATATTTAGGATATTTAATTAATAAATAGATATTAACAATATCTACCGATAATATCATAATCACGTTTATCTTATATATAATTTATGATTTTGATGACTAATATTGTAGACAGTTCCTCTGATTTTTATTAGAAATATAATCCAAATACAGATTATTACAATATTAAATTTAAGATTAAAGGTAAAACATCATTGAAAATATGTAGTAAAATATAAATTGTATGCTTATGTTAAATATTATATATATATAATATTAAATAATCATATTCCTAACCTAAAATAACTTAATTTGTATTTATAGATGTAGAACATCAAAATCACAAATGAGTTTATGTTAATAATGAATCTATCCATAAAATCAGAAAGTTTATTAAAATAAAATATTTAAAACTAAAATAGTGAACATTATATAAATGACAAAATGAAAATTAACTAAAATACTAAAAATATATGGAAACAAGAAACACTAGAATTAAAACATTACATAACATTAAAAATTTCACAAATAATAAACATAAAATAAATATAATCTGAAAGAATACATAGATAATGCTTTCTAATTTATTATTTTTGTGGTTTTGTTTCACTGTTTTAAAAATAAAACAAAATTGTTATTTTGTTGGTATTCAGGTTGTGTTTGTTTATAATCCTTTCAGTACCACCGAATTTCTTTTCAGTCCACAATTTCGATAAGTGTTTAGTTTTAAATCTAAAAAATATTACTATATAAATTTTTTTGATCTAAAATCTATATTATATATATAAAACTATGAAACTAAAGAACAAAATGTAATACACATATTACCAATATGAATATTAAAGGTTTATATTTTTTTTTATCAGCAACATAAACATACTCATGTAGACTCTGTAAACCAAACCATCTCCGCATCTATATGGACAACAAAAGACGATTGCCTTCTTGCACTGCGTGCTAGACTATCCGCCCTTAAATTATGTGTCTGTGGTATATGAATGAGCTCTGAACTGTTGAAACTTCTCTTTTAAGACATTGTTGTCTTCCAAATAACTTGCAAACAGGGTGTTTGGTTTAAACATGCTACACCAAAGTTCTCTTTTATTACCTGGTTGGCTATGCGTGGAAGGCTCTCCACAGGTGATAGAATGAGAAATTGGAATATTGATATTGATGCAATCTATGTCAAGAACCTATAGAAACTCTTGAGTCATTTATTTTTTGAATGCGAATACTCGGCAAAAGTTTGGGAAGCATTGATGCGGGGGGTGCTTAAGGATCAGTACACTGTGATATGGGAGGATCTTATAAGAATGATTTCAGGTGGCTATAACGGGAGAAAGATTGAGCTGTTCACAGTGCGATATATGTTTCAAGCAGTGGTACACACGATATGGAGAGAAAGAAACAGAAGGAGACATGGAGAATTTCCATCTCCTGCTGAGGTTCTGATCAAGAGATTGGACAAGAATATAAGAAACATATTCACTGTGATACAAAGAAGGGGTGATAAGGATTATGCAAAAGGGATGGAGTATTGGTTTAGCACTCGATGAAGGGAGTGGGAGTGAGCTTGAATATTATTTTTATAAGTTTTGGTTGAGAAGGTCTAGTAGGAGTGAGAGCTGGACATCCAATAGGAGAGAGAGCTGGACATCCAGTAGGAGAGAGAGCTGGCTACCTAGTAGGAGTGAGAGCTAGGTAGAATTGGGATGGTTGATTTGCGATGAGGAGATTCAGTAGGAGTGAGAGCTGGCTGCCTAGTAGGAGTGAGAGCGCGGTAGAAGATAAGGATGAGGAGGTTGATGAGTTAAGGGAGATAAAATTTATATTCTTCTATTCGGTTTTTCTCCAAACTTGTATAGAAAATCTTAGGAATGGACACACATAGTTGTAACAAAGTCTTTCTTTTTTGAATTAAATTTAACATTCAATTCAAACAAAAAAAAAACTTGCAAAAGTGGTCATTATTCTGGTTCCGAAACCATCTTCACCAACTGAGAACAATCCGTTACAAATATGACCGAAAACTGTCGTAGATTTCTCATGCATTCCATTGCCCAAATAAGGGCTTCCATCTCCGAATGAAGTGGCGATTGACTCGCCCGTGTATTTCTTGCTCCCATTAAACCATCAAATCCTGCCAGTGTGCTATACCAACCTTGTCCCGAAAAATTATCCTGATCTTTCCATGATCCATCCGTAAAACACCATCTACCTAGGATTGTCGGCACCATCGATGTTACTGATGGCCGAGTTTGATCTATTCCTTGTGTAAGAGAACTTTGTGCCTCCATCCAAAGTATAGACTCCTTCTCTGCCAATTTGAGAGTATCCCTCGGATCAATATTCAAATTGCTGAAAACTTTATTGTTTTGTCTTTTCCATATATACTATAAGATCTACGCAAATCGATGCTCTTTCATCACTGGAGAAACTCTCTAAAATAAATGATCCATATTTGCAAAAAGTGATTGAGTGAGAACAATATTTGGATTTGAAGGAATTCTTGACAATGCCCGAACCTGAACCGCGAATGGACTTTCAAAAAATACATAATTAATTGACTCTTCAGATTATAATACTAATTTATGATTTGTATCTAATTTAATAATTTAACTTTCTTATAAAATAAACATTAGAAATAAAGAATTATTACGTATGTATATATTAGTCCGCAGGCCCAACTCATTTCCAGTAGTTAAGGAAATCCATTTTTATCTGTGTGAAGCCAGCCACCTACTTTAGCAATAAATGCCAAAATTGGCGTATTAATTTTCCCGCGCTAATAAACCATTAACCTTTCCCTCCTTCACCGGCGCGGCTACGACGATGGAAACGCCGACACAGACCGCGGAGCACATAGAATCGATGACGGAGTTTCTGGTTAGCCACTACTCCGATCAGCTCCGCGACATCGCTCTCTCTTCCGATCCCAAACTTCATTACCCTCTCTTCCTCGAGTAAATGCCTTCAACCTCTTCTCTCTCTCTATCTCTCTTTCAAACTACGACATGTACTTATATAACACACACTCTCCAGATTCGCAGAACTCGTTGATGACAATCCCCACCTGGCGCGTCTCGTTTACTCCAATCCCGAACAGTACCTCCGTCTCTTCGACGATTCCGCCCTTCTCGCTCTCGTATGTAACTCAATTTAGTGATGAATCATCTTTCGATAGAGTTACTTTTTGTGTTTGGGGTTTTAGAAAATAGCGTTGGAGCATATGAAGAAATTCGAGAGCAAGATTGGGATTGAGAAGAGATTCATACACGTGCGTATTAACACTAGCGGCTCCCCTCTTGAACGAAGCTCTGGTGTGTGTGTGTATTTGCCTCTTGTTGTTATACATATTCTTTTGCTTAATTTTGTTTTGTTTTTTTTTTGTCAACAGACACTTTCCCAAGTATTGGACGGGTTAGAGTGAAGCACCGTGGGATTCTCCTGATGTTGAAAGGCACAGTGATCAGATCTGGAGCTGTTAAAATGTATGAGGGAGAGAGGATGTTTAGATGCCGAAAATGCAAACACATGTAATGTTAATGTTTTCTCTCTTGTGCTGCTTGTAACTCATTTTGAATTATCTTGTTCTTATGAGTTTGTTTTCTTGTGTATAGGTTTCCTCTTTTCCCTGAGTTGGAATCAATAAACTCGATTGTGAAACCGCCGTTTTGTCCTTCCCAGCGGTCTAAGTCTTGTGAAGGAACAAACTTTGATCCTGTGGATGATACAGTCACACGCCATGACTATCAAGAAATCAAAATCCAAGAGAATACTCAGGTTTTAGGTGTTGGTGTTATCCCAAGGTCCATTCTAGTCGTCCTCAAAGATGACCTCGTTGACAATGTTAAAGCTGGAGGTATATAAACTTTCTTTTATTGTTCTATGCATCAATGTTATCGCTATAGTTCCAAGATTCTCTGTGTAATCATTCTTTAAGCTATCAATATCCTGATATTGGTTTAAGTAACATATTTGCTTTTTCTTAAAGCAGATGATGTTGTTGTCTCTGGAATCTTGACTTCAAAATGGTCTCATGACTTAAAAGATGTTCGCTGTGACCTTGAACCTATGGTGATTGCCAATCATGTCAGGTAAAATGGCTTGGAAATTTTGATAAAGCAATCTCTATGTATCAGTTACATCATTGAAGTTTTTACCAACCTCATGCTAAAAGTTGACTATAAAAATGGTTAGGCTAATCTAAACAAGTAGCTATTAGTTCCATTTAAGATTTTTTTTTCCAGAGTTACTGTTGGGGCTTTGATGATTACTGTTTCTGTTAATAACTCACTTTTCTCCGGTTATCATGCTGTTCTCTAGAAGAACTAATGAACTCAAATCAGAAATTGATATCTCTGATGAATTGATTGAGAAGTTCAAGAACTTTTGGAGCCATTTCAAAGATACTCCTTTGAAAGGTAAAAAAACTAACTGTTTGTGATTTTTCTGCCTATTTTGTTGTAACGTATGGAAGATTTCTGTTAAAATCAATGTCAAATGTTTTCGTATTTCATCTGTTAAAATCAATGTCAAATGTTTTCGTATTTGATCAAGTCAGGGAGAAATGCTATCTTACGAGGTATCTGTCCTCAAGTTGTTGGTCTCTTCACTGTTAAGCTTGCAGGTATGGTGTGCCAATAATGACTACATTTTTCTGTCAAACGTCTCTTCTCATTAAATTGTCTAGAAAGATGTTCATGCATGTGCATGTTTATATGCAGTTGCCTTAACACTAATTGGAGGTGTGCAACATGTTGATGCTTCTGGTACAAAAGTCCGGGGAGAGTCTCACTTGCTTCTTATCGGAGATCCAGGTCGGTGTCAACCACTGAGTAGTACTTTTCTTATTGAGTTCTAAGTTTTTCTCGCCAAACTAAATTGATGTTAAGAAAAACTGAAAATGTCCTCTGTGTTTTCTTGTTGTTACTAGCTCATTGAGCTCTATGCATGACTATATTTTTATGAGTCCTCCGTTTACATTGTTGATATCTGGCAGGAACTGGAAAATCTCAGTTTTTGAAGTTTGCTGCAAAACTTAGCAACAGAGCTGTAATCACAACAGGACTAGGAAGCACAAGTGCTGGGTTGACTGTAACTGCAGTGAAGGATGGAGGTAAGTACTTCCATCTTGCCTATTTCTCGCGTTTCATAACACTTTTTTCAACTTATTCCTATCAATTTGTTTTTAGGAGAGTGGATGTTGGAGGCTGGGGCTCTTGTTCTTGCAGATGGTGGACTTTGCTGTATTGATGAATTTGATAGGTATTCATCTGTAATTTTATCTGCTTGAAATGTTCTTGTGGTGTGCTGAATCTTTCGAATTTTGTCACGGACAAGAACTATCTTTGCATCGAGTTTGTATCTATTATCTTCTTTATTGGGAGGCTTATTTATAACTAATTTTTTTTTTTTTTTTGTAATCTTTCTGGAAGCATGAGAGAGCATGACCGAGCAACCATACATGAAGCAATGGAGCAACAAAGTATAAGCGTTGCCAAGGTACATATTTCTTTTTGTCGCAGGATCAGCTCTATTTGTCTCTATCTTATTGTGTCTTGTTAATTTGAAGGCGGGCCTTGTGACGACTCTTAGCACAAAGACAATCGTATTCGGTGCTACAAATCCTAAAGGACAATATGATCCTGATCAGTGTATCCATTTTCAGATTTATTAGACCTTAAACAAGTTTTTGCTTTCATACATGCTTTCTGTTTTTTTTTTCAAATTCATGATGCAATATCACTTAAAGAGTCAGACACTTCTTCCTTGAATCAGCAGTTGAGAAAGCCTTCCTGCTTTGATATTTTTCTTCAGAAATTTCTTAACTGAATCTTAGCTCTTTCTGTCAATACTGCACTTTCGGGTCCCTTGTTGAGCAGATTTGATATTGTACTCGTTCTTCTAGATACAAAAAATCCTGAATGGGATAAAGTTGTATCCTCTCACATCCTTGCCGAGGTATGCTCCTTTAAGGAAATCTAATATTATATTTGTGACAATGTTAAATATCTTTATTATTTTTGATGAATTAACCAGGTGCAAATAGAAGAAGGCAGATATGTCGATGATCTGACTATGATTTGGCCACTACCGATGCTTCAACGGTATCATAGATGTGTACACAATAGTTACAAATTGTTTTCATCTGAGATGACATATGCGTTTGATCATGACCGATACAGGTACATTCAGTTTGTTAAAGGAAACTTCAGGCCTGTCCTGTCTAAGGAAGCAGAAGAAATCATTTCAAGTTATTATCGTCTCCAAAGAAGATCATCAACACATAATGCAGGTAGCTTTATTCTGCAGAGGCTATTATCTTGTATTAACCAAAGATAGATCACAAGTTAAGGTAATATCTTTCTTCATGTAATTTGATTTGATTTTACTCTTGAGTTGCAGCAAGAACAACCGTGCGGATGTTAGAAAGCTTAATCCGTCTAGCTCAAGGTAGTTCTTCTGTTTATCAATCAAATTACTGGAAAAAAAGGATTAAATTGTATAATGGTTTGACACACAGCTCATGCAAGGCTTATGTTCAGAAACGAGGTCACGCGGTTGGATGCAATAACAGCAATCCTATGTATTGAATCGTCGATGACCATCTCAGCCATCGTAGACAGTATGGGGAACGCGTTACACTCTAATTTCTCCGAAGAACCAGATCAGGAATGTATCCTTTTTTTCAAACGTTACCTAAACTTTCGTTTCTAGTTTTTCATGTTTAGTTACAGTCATCGTCGGGAGCATTGGCCGCTTGAATCCTTAACATATAGCAACCAACAGATGCGAAGCAAGAGACGCTTATCCTTGAAAAGCTTAGAGGAGACGACATCTATTAGGTCTGCAATAATTCATCTGCAATTTTTTATTTGTATATGTGATTCGGTTGTTGACGGGTTGTTGAGGTTCCCTATCTTGGGAGTAAACTTACTTTTAAGATGTGTGTATTATCTTAAAGTGTATTTTGCAGGTACTGACACTTCTCTAATAGGTTAAAAATATGTTCGTGTTCGATGTAGTTCAGTGTGACTTGCCAATATGTGGTCATTCCAAAACCTATTAGTTTGGAGGACGTAAATTTTCCATGTATGCATCTTTTACCAACTGAACGGTACCTATGCCATAATCTACACTCGTGGTAGGTTTGTTTAACTTATCCGCAATATAAGTTCGCTAGTACTACTATAATAAGGTCATTCGCCATGAATATATCAACTTATGTATCCCAATTCCCAGCATAAACCCATTGATATATAAATGCCTCTAAACTTCTGCAGTCATAAAATTCCTATTATTATGACAAGTTAAACATGGACATTTTAACTTCAAGTTATTGTTGTTTTGGTTGTCGTAGAGACAAACCCATGAATTCACATATACTTTCTGCATATTCATGTGTAAATAAATTTGTCTCCGGATTTATACGAGATTTAACCATCCACAAACAAAAACAATTAGAAGATCATGTGTAAGATGTGGTATTCATAGATGAATGTGGACAAATTTGTTTATAAATTATCGACAAATTACCAAATATCCGACAGAAATGTGTTGGTAATTTTGAATTTTAAAAATGTATACATAACGGATAAATATATATCGTTTAGAAATCGAAAATTTTGACTTTTGTAAATATATAACGAAAATATTGTTTCGCCGGGAATTTATGGAGAATTTTCGAACTTTTAGTGCAAGACACCAACACTCGACGTATGTCACTACGTTCAATAGATTTAGACACTAAAAAAAGAATTACGAGCAAACAATACTAAAACGGGAAAGCTTATATGTCTGATGGTACGTGGAGAAGATGGAACAATCAATAGAGAGCGAGTTCTCTTTCTTACTTTTTAAAGATATACTCTATAGCACTGTTAAGTCTGTTATGTATGCAACGTTTCCGAGTCAATGGTGGATATTCGAGTAACGGGAGTGAACGTAAGAGGATAAGCCATGGTTTCTGTGAATTCTTTAAAGCATCCATCCATGTTGACCTTCTCTCCTTTGATACTCCAGTCAAAGCACTGCAACATCATTCCTATTGTTGTTCCAACAATCATATAACCTAGATTTGATGCAGGACATCCTCTCCTTCCGCCACCAAAAGGAAGGTACTTCAATGTTTGCTTGTTTCTCTCATCTTCTTGCCCTGGACTTAAAGAGGTTAGAAACCTCTCTGGCTTGAACTCAAGAGGGTCTTCCCAGACATTTGGATCTCTCATCACAGCAAAAATGTTAACCAGAAGTCTTGTCTTCCCTGGTACGAAGAACCCTCCTACCGTACATCCTTGATTGAATTCCCTTGGTATTATAGGCACGGGTGGGTGCAATCTTAGGGCTTCCTTGATGACCGCTTGCAAGTAAGGGAGGTTTGGCAGATCCGTTTCTTGAATTAACCTTGACTTCCCTACAACGGAATCAATTTCTTCTCTCAATCTATCAGCAATAATAGGGTTGTTAATGATCTCGGCCATTGTCCACTGTATTGAGTTCACCGAGGTATCAATGCCTCCAAAAAAAAGCTCCTACAATTGAACATATGTTTTTTTAACTCTTAATTATTATTTTTTTACTTTTTGTATGAAAAATTTGGAGAATTGGTTAAAGTTTGTTTGCATTTAAAAAAATGAGACATTGATTGAAATATCATAAATTGGTTACCATTTTTCAAAAATACCCTCAATTTAAATATTTTACATTTTAGTTTGGGGTTTAGTGATTATTGTTTAGCTCTTAGTATTTAGGGGTAGGTGGATTTAGAAATTTCTATAAATTTTTCATAAATTATTCTTAAACATTTCAAATTGATTTTGATGGTTAATTTAGTCTTTTTTTTTATCATAAGTTTAAAGTATTTACAAAAATAGTTATCTTTTAAGAGTAAATGTAAAAATAGTATCACAGGTGAAAAAACTAACGTTCTCCTTTAAAGAAAAAGTGATGGAACATTTACCACCAAAAACGCCTTGATGTTGTTTCTAGTGATCTTGTATTCTGCGTTTGGATCTTCAGAAACTGCCAACAACACGTCCATCATATCCATACATTGATCCTTGTTTGGTTTCTCTTTGTGTTCTACAAGACACCTCTCTATCAGCTTGTCAAATTTTTTTATAACTGTTCTTTTCTTGAACCATGAAATTCCAACCTTCTCCAGCTGTCCGAAAATTAAAACTGATAAGGCCATCTTTATCTTCGAAGCATTTGCCTTGGCAACCAAACTTTGGATACTCTCTACATCACCGTTCTCCTCTGTAAAACTCCTTCCCATTGTCATCCTGGCAACGATGTTTCCGACAAGCTTCCTCGCTTCCTTGTTAATCTCAACGCTCTCCTTCTTCCTCGCCTTATCGAGCAGGATCCCACGTAACCGTTCTAGTTCGTCTTCACGGATGCTTCGAGACTGGACTTGCGCGTTGGGTCCCAACAGCTTTGTAACAATGAGTTTCTTCATGAACTTAAAGTATCCTCCATAAGGTGCGGTAACGAATCCAGACGTATCGAAGATGATAGACCCCTCGTTGGTAGGAAGGTTGCGAGATGAAACGTTCACGTCGTGGGTCGTAAAGATCTCGTAGGCTACAGAGGCTGAAGAGACAAGGAGGAAGGGGAAGAAAGAAGCTCGGAAAAGCAGGAGAGTTCCATATTTGGATGAGAGCGTATGTAAGAACTCGAGGGGTAAAATATCAAAAAAGAAAAGGGAAGGCTTGTAGAGTAAGAAAAAGAGGAGATGGTGAAGATGGCCGATGATTGGAAGAGAAGGAGGGCTCGGAGGCAAACGGACGCTATGTGTTGGTTTTGTGAAGAAGAGAAAAAAACAGATGAATGCGAAGAAACATAAGAGGATTAAGATGAAATATTGACATTCACCGGTGATTATTGATGCCATTTTTTAGTAAAGAGACTGTAGGGATCTCAACCTATATAAATAAGAGGCAAGGTCGGAGCGAAGAGGAAAAATCACGTAAGTGACATGTGCACTGTGCACATAACTTAAAAGTGTTGAGTGTCGACTGAAGGAACACACACAACTAGCAACACAAGGGATTGACTCTATTTGATAACTTAACAATGACTAATCTGAATAATTTAACCGAGGTGACAACTAAGGTCCACATGGATAATAGCATCTTCAGTGCATTGAAACGAAAGTGCCAAGTTCTTACATAAGAAAACGTACATATAGCATTAGCAAGACAATAAATTAACTATGTTGGATAACTTAACAAAGAGTCTTTGTGGACCAAGGTGACAACTAGGGTTCCACATGGATTTAAAGATTTTAAAGCATGGAATAAAATTAAATATATACTTTGTCAAAAGTTTGTAATATATAATATACGTGTAAAATACGCAGATGTTATATCAATAAATGTGTAGAAGTGTCTAGTGTCAAGTAATGTAAGAATCACACTTAACTTTTTTTATTTTTGAACATTAAATAACACATGACTTGTTAGGCGAGGAATTAGTTACCTCTACTGGATAGCTTAAGAAAAACAATTGAAATAACTTAATGATGAGCTTAAGATCTTAAGAGCAAGTAAGCATCATCTACTTGTACCCAAACATTGTAACACATATATAGCCGTTTGAAAGGCCGACATAAAGAAAAATAGGGCGTTAATTTAGGGGGTTTTAATAATAAAACTCATCAATTAAAAATGGATTGTAAAACAATCTCTCAACTAAAAAGTTGACCAAAAAAGAATTCAATTTTAATTTTGTTAATATATATCATCTTCCGTTTAAAAACTTTTAACAGCCGACATAATCATGCTATAGCCAACCAATTCAAAGAGTATCATGCAGTGACAATTGAGCTTTAACACAGCCTATAGAGGAGGAGAAAAAGAGAATCACAAATGAAGTCATCGAAAATGATCGATAAATTAAATTGAGATGATAAGAGAGAGATTTGATAAGCAATCAAAACAAAGAAGCATGGAATCAATGATAGAAGTCGAAACGAAGAAGATATTGCATTCAGAAACGAAGAAGAAAGTGAACAAATGGATCTGCACTTTGTCGGATTGATCTATTTGACGGTCACCCGCAAACCCCCACGAGATCTGTATGTGCCAACCCCCTTCAGTGTGGATCCATGCAGTCCAGTTCCGCGAGGCCCACAATTATTTGGGTCTGAAAAAATATTGACCAACCCCGTCCTGCATATAGGCCATTTGGGTTGGTCCAGCGGACTAAGGCCCGACATCACTACTTTACAGTCATAAACATGTATTTATATAACTGAAACCTGTATTATAACTGAAACAAGGTCAACTAAGTTTATGTTGTGTTACTAAATCTAAACTGTGAAGCAAAAAAAAAAAAACAAATCTGAACCAAATTTTTTAAAATATCTGAAGAGGGCTAATTTTTACGCTCCTCCAAAAATTGAAACCGTGTGAACCCGAACTGAAGACCCATGCCTAAAACCATGATTAATGCATGTCTCTTAGGAGGGTATCTTAGAGAATATGAGAGACGTCTCTTAGCTTTTAACTAAAAAAACTAAGAGATGTCTCCTAAATAAGAGATATAAAAGACGTCTCTTAACTTTTTTACTTAAAAGCTAAGAAACGTCTCTTATATTCGCTAAGAGACCCTCCCTAAAAAACCTGTATCAATCATGCCCAAGAGAAATATACATGTTCTCTAATACTAATACAATTTCCGTAAGACACTACCAATCAAATCCAGTCAAAAACTATATAGCTTTGATAATATATCTGTAAAAATATTGTACACAAGTTATTGTAAAGAGTAAACAAAAAAATAAATATACAGAGAGTTTTTAACATATATTTATGGCGTTTAAATTAGATGATGAACAGTTTAGTGGCGTGAAGGCTCAGAGTTTGCTTCTTTTTTATCATCTTGTTGCTTAGTTTCAGCATTTGCCTCATTTCTGTCCACCAAAGGCTCTATCATTGCCTCCAACGCATCCAAATCTTGTGCGACTTTTTCCACCTGAAATTTTTGTATGTTTTATTTCCCAACGACAATCAAAACCTTATATATGCTTATTAGTTTGTTGCCGCCCTCAAACGTAAAGAGCATATGATATATTAGGAAATTCGGAGTTTGAAGATTATCTTATACTGAAAATATTATCTTTTGAAAGTTTACCTTTCTTAGTGTTAAACTGGTAAAATTCAGTAAAACATTTCATATACTGATTTCATTGATACAATATGTACCTTCTGAAGGAAATCATGTGTTACATGTGCTTCATGTGCAGCAACCTCTGAAATGTGTTCCAGAACTACAGCCACTTGTTTAATTTTACTTTGCTCAGGCAGAATCTTTTCCATTTCTTCAGCCATGTCTTCAGTCGCCGTCGCCACTTTTTCTACCATTTCTGCTACAGCCTCTATCCCTTCCACCGCCAATTCCGCCTCCCCTGCATCACATCGCTCAAATTTATACTATGTTTTAAGGGAACACAATATTATTCAGTATACATGACATATATCCATTTTGCACGCCATCTTGTTACATAATCTCTGTGAATAATGTTTTCTTATAACAAAATATTATTAACAAATAATGTGATGCCTGCAATTATCTTTTATCAATAAGTTAATGAGTAAATTAAATAAGCCAACAAAAGAGCTCTGAGATGATATAATACAATACCTTTAATCCGTTTCAGTTGTTGCATCCTATTATTGTTCCAGAAAGATAACGCCACCGAAATCACAGAACCTATGACCCATCTTCCCCTGCTAATTGCAATCAAAATAAGTCCAAAGAAAAGATCCTATTCAAATGCATATGTCTGTGTTGTATGGTTGTAGTAATCTTTTGTAAGGAAACAGGTCAAGAGAAAGAGCTGATTACCAAGATGGAAGATTAAACCATGGGTTTGGAGGAGAAGATTGCATCTTAGAGTTGTTGAAATCATTACTAAAGTACTTCCCAGCATTAACCGGATTTGATAACTTCAGACTTTGTGGACTCATTTGATTACTATAGTCTCTTCCAAATAGAATAATCTTCGGATATGGATTCATAGATGTCTTCCTCTCAACCTTGTTGTATGTGTGCAAAACCTCCGCAAGTCCCTGCCTATACACCGTGTAACTACCGCTCTGCATTCTCCGACTAAGATACATATCTACCAAATCTGTTTTCTCAATTCAAGATGCTCGAAAATCATAGGGACAACTTTATATAAATACATTTGTATTTTTTTTTCAATTTGTGTGTGGTATTGGTTAAGCGCATGCTTAAGATAAAAGGCTTTTAGTTGTAGTTACGCTTTGGAAGGAGGTTGAACACGCCAAGAAATGAGGATATGATCTTTTATTTTTGCTCTATTCATTTTCTTTGGACAATTGTCAATAATAGCATTTTTTGAGTTTTTGTCTCAAAAATGACACAAGAGAAAGTCACAAAAATGATATTTACTAAAAGGTAAAATATTTCTAATATCTTTGGTTTAAAATTAAATAAACAAACAAAAATAAATAAAAATAAATAAAATAAAAAAATGAAAAAATAAATTTTTTTATAGTTTCAGATTATATGTTTTTAGATTCGAAATTTTTTATAACTTTTTTTTTGAAATTCTTTTTTTTTTTATTTTTTTTTTCAAATTTTCTTTTTATAATTCAAAAATACTTTTTGAAACTGTTTTTTAAAATTTTATTTTAAATTATTTAGTATTTATTTTTTATTTTATAAAATTTTAAATCTTAATTCCAAAACTTCACCTCTTAACTCTAAACAAGGTTTGGATTAATTAATCCAAGAAATATAAGTGTATATTTATCTCTTTAATGAAACATATTTTTGTAACTTTGAGCCTTGAGTGTTAGTTTGGGAACAAAAACTTAGTTTGGTGCGATCATAATCTTTTTCTCATTTTCTTTTATGTGTTTCTCAAATTTCTGACTGGAGAAAATGTAGAGGGATCACTTTTCTATCTACGTTCTAAAGTTTGACCAAAAAAAAAAAAAAAAAAAAGGGTAAATTTCTGATTATATGCGAAATACATAGGAGATTGATTGCGGGATACTTGAGAAATTAGGTTTTTTAAAAAAATAAGATGATTGATAAAAACAAATTAAGATAAGATAACAATCCAGTGTCACGTAACTTGTAAAGTTTGAGGATTTTAGAATTTGATGAATTAAAATAAGATAACAAATTAACAATCCAGTAATCCTTAGACTTTGATTGACATAACATTAGCATAAGCACTATGCTATTTTTTATCTAATCAATAATTAGAAAAACATTTAGAAAATACCAATTCTCTATAAATGCTATTTGTCCAATACTTTCTAATAAAGCTTTTGGTAGAATATTGGAATTATAATATATAAAGAATTTAAAACAATTTAATACAAATAATTTATTTAATTCAATAATATCATAAAATGAGAATGCCTAATCAAATGGGCAAAGCCGTTGCTTGTTTGCTCCTTCGTATAGGTTAAGAATAGGCGTATTTCCATACGATCAATTGAATATTGGTAAAATCAAGTTTAGTGGACTTTTAAGTTTTTTTTTTTTTTTTGCGAATCAAGGAACGCCAGTTAGTCTACTAAAAGATCTGCAAACCTTATTTGTATTATATCCAAAAAATGAAATTTATAAAATAAAATTATTAAAAGAATGATATTTCATACTTAAAATATAATTAAATGTATATATATAATTAATTAATTATGATTCATTATTATCAGTAAAGACTATATATATTTTATATATTATAAATATAAATATATATATATATAGATATTATTTAGATATAAAAAATGATATATCATATACTAATTTTAAATGATAGTTTTATACACCAACCATTTACTGCTTTATCAATCACTTTATTAAATATATTTATAAGAGCATAGTGTATCTTTAGCATACTTATTTAGCATACAACTACTGATTTATTAATATTTCTATCAATCAAGACCTAGATTCTGCAAATATATATTCTTATTTATAATTTTTTGTTATACTTTTGTAAAATGATATAGATTTTCATGGATTTGTAATTTGTATTAATTATTTTCTATCATTAATTTTGTAAAGTAACTATATGTTTTTATGTTTTCTAAAAGTTTCCAAATATTAATTTCATCAAACATAGCATGGTTATTTATGTTTGTAACTTTGTATAGAAATATTTTTATTATTTTAATTTTTATTTAATAAAATGTCATTCGTGAAAATAATATCTATATATTAGAAAAGGAAACTGCATAAAATATCCCAAGTTTTTTGGACATATAATTTAAACTAAAGTTGTAGTAGATCGTTGTTACAACAGTTGTTTTGTTACATATAATTTTTATTACATAGATTTTTAAAATATCACAGATATACGTGACATTTTAAAATTTTGTCTTGTGAATAAAAAGATATACAATTATTTTCAGTACTAAAGTATAATTCTTTTAAAATTCTTAAACTTTTTGATAACAAGAAATTTGAGTAGATTTTTAAAATTCGCAAACCAATAACAGTAAATTTTGAAAATTCTCGTATCATATAGATTTTGTTTTAATTTTAAGAATACATGAACCAATAACATATAACCTCAAAATTAAAAAAAAAATTCTTAAAATTTTTTTTACTAATGACCCGCTTTAAGGGTCTTCCACCATTTGGACTTTCGTACAGGTCCATTTAAAGAGAAAATATAACTAAAGATGCCAAGGCTTGCTCTCAGCCTTGTTTACCTACTCATGGCTAAGCTCATCCTTCTTTGTTGCTGCTTATTAGCTTCATTATAATTTTTTTTTCGCCACTGAAACTCCTTGCTGTAATTCTTTTATATTCACAACTCATATTCCTTTTTGGAAATATGTTAACATGTTATAAATAAAACAAAATATAACCAAATTAAAGAGAAAATGTATAGTGTCGAAAGACAATCGTTTTTCGTTGTTCACATGGATGCAGAGTTACCGGTTGATAACAAAAAAGAAAAAAGAAAATGTGTAATGGCTTTCTATTGATTTCCCAATGGGTGATTTAGAGCTTGACTGGTTTCCCCGCTACCACCCGCAAACGCAGCTTTTGTGGTTGGTAGCGGTTGACAGCGCTTCGAAACAATCATACAAACCGCTACAAATCGCTTCAAACCGCTCCGAACCTCTTAAATTCAAAAGCTGGTTCCAGCTAGCGTTTGCAGTTGCGGGCGGTTGCGGAAGGATAATTTTTTTTTCTTTTTTTTAAACCATATAAATACAAAAATAAAAATATTTAATAAATTTTTTAAAATGGAATTATAAAAATACTAAAATATATCTATTATATTTTAATTAATATTATAAAATTTTAAAATAAAAATATTTTCTATAATCTTATAAATTTAAAACTATAACTTTGAAAATATAATTTACATATTTATTATAATATTATGATTTTTGATATTTTTATAATTATATAAAATGTAAATATTGTTAATTTATTATTTAACCGCTGCTGTATTTGGTAGTTAACCAGTCATAAGTATCCCGCAAACGCACCAATTTCTAACCGCAGAACTAGTCGTACAAATCTCTTAAAATCGCTAGAAACCGCAACCACCCGCATCCGCAAACGCCCGCAGCCGCAACCGCAACCGCTGCATTTGAACCAGTCAGGCCTTTACTAACGAGGGAATCCCAGCTTTATTTATGTAAACTGTTTGTATATTTGTAGATTAATTCAAGTGATAATCGTAAAGCTCCACCAATAAAGTTAACAAATAAACCAAGTCTTTTTTTTTTGTGCAAACAAATAAACCAAGTCTAATATGTAAGTGTAATGGGAGGGAACAAAGGGGGTGGCGTTCTTTCGTATTGGTTTAGTAGTAGCGAGTAAATCTACTTTTCAGTCACAAACTCTATAAACATGATGCACTTGACTAAAGCATTTTTTTTTGGTGAATACAATTTAACAATCATTTTAAAAAAAGAGCTTATTTGCTAAATAACTAAAAAATAAGGGAAATTAGATTTTTAGATAGAGAGTAGAGAGAGATAGGAAGAGAAAGTAGGAGAGAGGGAGTGTTTTTAGTTAGTTAATGAATTTTGGTTTTTGTTGTGTATAGTGAATGCAATTTCCCTATAAAAAAAACTCCACAAATGTTTTTTTTTGTTTATATAATGATGTGTCAAGAAAAGAATTACGATAGCCTCGTCCAAAACCCTATCATTATTATTGTTTGCCATCAGTTGATATTATACATATTTGGGGTTGGTCTGCGTTTCGCGTTAAAAAATTATATTTTGAGTACTTTTATCTAACATTTGATTTAGTTTGAAGAGTTTTATTCTACTTTGGTATTACAAGAAGCCTTTTGTACTATAACTAAGAGCATCCACATCAATGAACCCCCTCTTGGGGTTCATCTTTTTAGTTTTTTATTATTAAAATTTGTTTCTTTTCCTTTTTGATTTTTTTAAAAAAAAAAAAAAAAAAAAAAAAAGTTAGACCAATCGCGGGCCGCCACGACACGTGGGGCCCGCGCTACAGTGATGAACTTTAAGAGAGAGGGGTTCAACCAAGAGAACTTTAGGAGAGAGAGGGTTCATGAGATTGAATTATTTTATTATTTTTTTTCTTGGTTTTTGTGTGAACTCCCCCCATGAACCCTCAATGGGGGTGCTCTAACCATCCTAATCCGTGAACCCATCTATTTCTATCTCACCCTTGTTAACATATGATATCCAATTCTGTATAGTATAGCATTATTCTCAATTTCTTGATAAATCCCTTGTAACTGAATGACTGTAAGCACCATGAATGACAATTGTCATTGGTATGGTGGTTGATTCTTTAGGAAACAGCACCATGAAGAAATTCGCCATTAATTTCTATAAGTGTGCTGAAAATAAGCATAATAAGCTTTTGTTGCATACGTGTCTGCCCAAGAATCGGCTATAAATGCATAAGAATTCAAGACTTTCGAAAATGTAGGTTTTAGAAATTACAAACCAGCTAAATTTTGACTTTTTAGAAAAAAGACAAAACTTTGATACCACCAGTTTCTCCGTAAATGACATATTAATACTCTTATATTACAAAGAGACAATTATGCTTTATCTGGTTCATACTTCTTTTTTCTCCTACTCTACCAAACAACTTTAAACAAAACCTTCACCGACCAGCTGCTTCAATGGAAACAAACAAATGTCGGTCGAATAAAGAATGTGTAAATTAATCATACACACTTAATAATTCTTTTCACGTTATTTTGAATTTAAACCAGCACTAACTAAAAAAGTCTTACTGTGCTTTCTATCTCTGACTTTGTTGGAAGTTTCATACTATATATGTTATTGCATAATTATACATAAAGCCAATTGTATTAGCTCCATCTTTTCAGGTAGCATTGTCTCTGATGGACATTTCATGCAACTCTGAATATAATCAACTTGTAAGCTCTCTTGATTTTCTTAACTTTCTCCATTTTGTATTTAATTTGACTCACAGCTCAAATAATATGGAACTTTTTGTTTTATGCAGGAATATCAAATGATGACGAACTTTCCTACACCCGAAGAGCTCAATGATATTCTCTCTTTACCATCTCTACAAACCATGGAGCCCCAACTCTACAGCCATCAGTCTCCAGTAGTAACCACGTTGAACGCAGAAGCTGCGAAACAACTCAAACATAGAAGCTACCTGAATACTACTACGAACCAATGCTCAAGCGGGTTTGGTGAATATGGGGGTATGGGAAACTTGCAGGCCAAGAAAGAGCCTACTCTATTGGCTCAGAGGAACGTGTCACGTGGGGTTTCACAAGCAAGAGACCATATAATGGCTGAACGAAGACGCCGAGAGAAGCTGAGTCAACGCTTCATAGCTTTATCTACCATCGTCCCTGGACTCAAGAAGGTACAATTGCACAAACATAATCTCATTATTCATGGTCATCGTAGTTAGATTAGTTTTGATAAGCCGGTCATGCCATTTTGAGCCTTGTCTGCTTTAAGTCCTGCATAAGCCAGGTCATTTTGAATGATTAAGCAGAGAAACGCTTACTAATCATTTGGGAATTTGATGTTTTTCAACCATAAATAATTTTTGTCCACACTTGTGCGGATAATTACAATATATAGAACATAGAAAAATATTGGTATGCAGAAATTTTTTGTTAATCCGTTTGCTGCAACCAGTAACATAACAATAATAATCTTTGTTTGCTGCAAAGGTTTAGACCCAAAACCCGATTTACTTGTCAGAATCTTTCTAGGCCAACCATTATTACAAAAATAATCTTTGTTGATATATATTTTATGTATTAATATTTCCTATGGTGCTAATTAATTGGGCTTAAAGACGGACAAGGCATCAGTGCTTGGGGGCACAATAAAGTACCTGAAACATTTGCAAGATAGAGTTAGGTTTCTTGAGGAGCAAGCCAGTCAGAGAACCATTGAGTCAGTAGTGTATTTGAACAAGTCGAGGCTCTCGGTTGCGGATACAGAGCTAGAACGTATTGCGTTACCCGAGATCGAAGCTAGATCGTCTGGTAAAAATGTTCTGATAAGAGTTCACTGTGAAAGAAGGAAGGGGGTTGTTGAGATCACTATGGCTGAAATTGAAAAGCTTAAACTGACCGTGATAAACAGCAGTGTCATCACTTTTGGATCCAGTTCCCTTCATCTCACCATTATTTCTCAGGTTAGTTTCTCTTTTCGGATTTTTTAAAGCTTATGGGTTTGTTCATTTCTAGAAATACTTGCAAATTAAACCCTGGGGGACTCTTTTTATCATTTCATTTTTTTTTTAATTAATATCATTGTAGTCACCATACTTTTTCCTTTAGCTTCAATTTAAAGTTTCCCGAGTCAAATTTTTTGTAGCACTCTCTTTTTGAATACCCGATTGTTTTTGGTATTATAACAAGTACAATTGGAAAAATGAATATATAAATTGATACATGGGTTACCGGATATGTTTATCATGGTATATACATAAAAGAAGAGGAAGATAGTTGGTGGGATGTGAAAGAATTATACAAAATTAATTGATGTTAATCTCAAACGCAGATGGGCGAAGGATTCAATATCACAACAAAGGATGTTGCCACGAGCATCAAATCAAGCCTCGAAGCTTTTATGAATGCCAATCTCGTCTGAGGAAATAATATAATTACAAGAAAATTATATAAAAGCATATACAACTAAAATCTTACAAATTGGAAGCTCCGGTATATTTTCACCACCATAAGACCTTTTTCTCCCAAACTCTTTTATCTTCTCGCAGTTCGATTTTTTGGAGGGGTTTCTTCTTTTTTTTCCTTTCCCTGTTAAGACTTCAAAACACAAATGAGAAGAAGAATGCCTATTTTTGCATGGGGTCTAATAGAAAAAGACACCATGTGTTTCCAAACTATGAGTTTTCTTTCTTTTTCTTAATCTGGTTTTGAAGTATTTTACCTTAGTGTTGGGAATGGTATTTATTATCTTGTGGCGTTGTGTTGTTTTGTTTGTGGAGTGGATTTCAATGGAACTTCGTAACTCTATTTAAGTTGGTAATGGTGTGCTGCCTACTTTTCTTCATTCTTTTTTTTTTTTTGAACCATCTTTTCTTCATTCTTTTTCTAGAGTTTTTAATATATTATATTTCTGATGTTGTTATAATATTGTTTTCTTAAGAACCGATGTTATTGTGGACAATGATATTATTTTTCTTACCGATTTGTTTTGAGATAACATATCTTTCTATCCACCCTCGAATCATAACTAATAACAATGTTGCAAATTTGAATAGTCTAAGTAATCGCTCTCACCTCTCTTTATTCCTGTTGGTCTTTACATGTAACACTATTTTAAGCCGTTCTTATCACAAGAAGTGAACTGGAGAAAAGAAATAATAGAGGGAAAAGAGTAAAGAGATAAGAGCACCCACATTGTGTTCTCAAAATAAAAATAAAGAAATTGAGAAAGAGAAGTAAAAAATGTTCTTGTTTGGGAAAGTTTTAAACATTTGTGAGAGACACATCCCCCCACGTATCATTACCACCAGTGATTTAGATTATAAAATAAATGAAAAAATTATAAAATAGAGATATTTTCTTTTTTATTGAGAGCTTTAAAAGAGAGGGGACGAGAGCATAGAGAGAAAAAAAATTCAATTTTTGGTAAAAGTTAAGAAAACCTATTGTCAAATTTTTTTTTGTAAGAGTTAGCAGAAACGTAAAAATAATAAATACCGAAGCTTTAATATATACTAGATTTTGATCCGATTTTGAAAAAGGTAGATATATATTTTTTTTTTTAGAAATTTACTTTTTTATATTTGTATTTTTAGTCATATTTATATTTTTCTTTATATAATATTTCTTTTAAATGATTAATAGTTTTTTTTTAATAATTACATTAAAATAGTTGAATAATACCTATATCAAATTATCAATAGATCATGTTTGATGTTTTAATAGAAAAGATTATTTTAAAAAAAGAAACCATGTCTTGTCCTGATTTATGAATGCCGTTCCAATACTCGTTCCGGTGGTATGAGTTTTACTCTTCTTGATGCTTAGATTATCTTATAACAGAACAAAACTCTACGCTAAACGCTCTCCCATCTCTCTAGAAACCAAAGCTTGAAACTTTAGCTCCGGCCCGGCGTTTGTCGGTGCCGGAGGCCCCCTTTCTCTTTTCTCTTCCTCTTTTTCTATTTGCTCTCTCCACCACCGCACTACTCCTTCGTCGATATGCAAGCGGTTCTGAATCTGACGAGACTTCCCCGGAGAATCTATTGTAGATCGACGGAGACGGTCTTGGACTTACTTTGGAGCAGCGGCGAGACCCACGGAGTGACGGTGGCAGAGTGGGTCGGCTTTTAGGGTTTGAGGATTCCCAGATCTAATTTTCCTTTTTAAGATCTCGGGTGAATCCTCTCTCGACGGCGGCGCGTGACGTGGTCAGAGGCCTCCTCCACTCCGGATCTTCACTCCTGCGCGGCGGTGAGACTACCGGAGGAGAGTTTTAACGGCTAGCAGAAGGAAGCTTCGTCCTCTGGTTTTCAGAGACGACACGTATTGGGGTTTGCGACGACGGAGTGGTCAACCGGAGAAGCGAGCCCTGTTTGGCGTACGTGGTGGAGCTCTACATCCCAGCGCCGGAGTTGATGCTGTGACTCGTTCCGGTGGTATGAGTTTTACTCTTCTTGATGCTTAGATTATCTTGCCGGTATGTGTTGTCGTCGAAGCCCGACTTTCTCAGTCCGGACTCTCTGTCCGGTTTTAAGGCTAAGGATCAGGCAAGGAACTCCGATGGCTCAACCCGTTCTGGAAAAGCGCCTTTGGTGTTGTTGCTGATGGTACATGGAGAGCACGTGGATTATACGGTTACCACGGCTTGGTTTGCATTTGTAATTCCATGAATAGGTTTAGTTTCATTGTGTGTTAGTTGTCTTGTATCGTTTTGGTCGAATTAGGTGGTAGAAGAGATGGTTTACTCTGACCTGTAGGGTAAATTCATCTCACTGTGGCTTAAGGTACAATGAGATTTGGATTAGGTGGCGTATGGTCCTTGGAAGTGATCATGGGTGGCACTAGATCCCCTCATTGTATTGTGGTATAATCTCTGTTGAGGTTAATTGATTGTACTAAGTTTATTGGTGAATGAAAGTTGAAGTTGAGCCAAAAAAAAAAAAAAAAAAAAAAAATGAAACAATTTGGAGATTTTGGTTTAGACAGCACGAATAGTGGATACAAACAACAGATCATCATCATCACTGTCCAAAGCATCAAAAGCGATGAAACTAGGTCGCATCATCATCCCTCGTCACATTTATATACTTCCATCCTTCTCTCTACCCACTTCCTCTTCTATTCGATCCTTTCAACCATCCCCCAACCATCTCAATCTCAATCTCTCCTTCCCAGGTTTCCATCTCTCTCTCTCTCTCTAAATACTCTCCTTCGAACTTAGTCATCACGATCTTCGCATGATCCCAAATAATCTCTCTTTGCATTTCAGTAAGAAAACGCGCAACGATTCGCAGTATGAGCGACTCAATCGAAACCGGAGTGCCTCAAAGGAGGAGCCTTTACCCTCCAATCGAGCCATACAACAACGGGATTCTGAAGGTTTCAGATACTCACACACTCTACTGGGAGCAATCAGGAAACCCAGATGGCCACGTAACGTCGTTTTAGCCCACTCTCTGTGTAAAAAAAGAAACCAAAGTCTCTAACTTTTTTTTTTTTTTGCCTCCCTTTGTTTGCAGCCAGTTGTTTTTCTCCACGGAGGTCCAGGAGGAGGAACGTCTCCTAACAACAGGAGATTCTTTGATCCTGAGTTTTATAGGATTGTTCTCTTTGACCAGGTCCGGTTTCTTAGATTTTCTTTTGACACTAAACATTACATTATCTTAAAGTTAAAACTCTTTTTATTTGTTTTTTTTTTTTCCAGAGAGGTGCAGGGAAGAGTACACCACATGCTTGTTTGGAGGAGAACACCACTTGGGACCTTGTCAATGATATTGAAAAACTAAGGGAGCATTTGCAAATTCCTGAATGGCAGGTGAGAGAGTTTCAGTTATTTTTGTTTCCTCTTTTGCTGTTGAGGGTGAAATAGGCTTTAAGATTGTGAACATTTTGTTTTCCTCAGGTTTTTGGTGGATCTTGGGGAAGCACTTTAGCACTTACTTACAGCCAGTCCCACCCTGATAAGGTTTGCAAAGTTTGCAAGAAGAAAAAGCATTGATTTGATTATGATAACAAAAAAAAAAATAGAGATAACCTCCACACGTTTTAATTTATTTGTTTGGCTTTAAGGTTACTGGTTTGGTCCTTAGAGGGATCTTTCTGATTCGGAAGAAGGAGATTGATTGGTTTTACGAGGGTGGTGCTGCTGCTATATATCCTGATGGTAATTTCTTTCTTAGTTTCCCTCTGGTGGAGAGTTGTGATCATCATTTGCGTTTCTATATAGGCTTTAGTGATCATGGATGGGACTAGACTATAGTTTTTTTTTTTTTGTTGTGCAAGAGTCTGCCTCAAGAGCTTCCATTTTTCTCTTTCTTCATAAGTGGTTGTTTCTCTGTTTTAATAATAGCATGGGAGGAGTTCAGAGATCTTATTCCAGAAAACGAGAGAGGTAGCCTAGTGGATGCATATCACAAAAGACTCAACTCCGATGATCTGGAAACTCAAGTATGTTGAGATCTAAATTACACAAGAAAATACATCGAGCATTATTCCTATTATCTTCTAGTTTGTACTTGTAATAAATCTCTGTGTGCCTCAGCAACGGTGATAAATTGTATTTTTGATCTTAATAGTATGCAGCTGCGAGAGCTTGGACTAAATGGGAAATGGTGACTGCTCATCTTCTTCCAAATGATGGGAACATTCAAAAGGCAGAAGATGATAAGTTTTCATTGGTTAGTCCCAGGAGTGTGCCAATCTTATCTGAGATTCACTGATCCATTGTTATATATTTTAAGTTGATTTCTTAAGACCTTGCTCTTACAGGCATTTGCAAGGATTGAAAACCACTATTTTGTTAACAAGGCTTTCTTTACCTCGGACTCACACTTGCTGGATAATATTGATAAAATAAGACATATCAAAACCACCATTGTTCAGGTGCATATACTTTATATAGGAAGTTGATTTTGTGGGTTCCAACTATAGTATATTATGGGTCTGTCTGCCAAGCTGCAACCAAAAGGACTTAAACTGTGTTATTACAATGGGCAGGGAAGGTATGACGTAGTTTGTCCTATGATGTCTGCTTGGGATCTGCACAAAGCATGGCCAGAGGCAGACCTCAAGGTAAAATCTAAAGCCTTTTTTTCTTTCTGAGTTCTCTTCTAAGTTTGTTTTTACTTGTTGGTAACGCGACCCATGGCCTGCAGATTGTTGGTGATGCTGGACACTCGGCAAATGAGCCTGGAATCGCAGCAGAACTGGTGGTTGCAAATGAAAAGATGAAAGCTTTTGTGGGATGAAAATACTCTATGGACTGCGTTCATATCTTAGGGACTTGTGTTCACGCTGTGTTAGGGATATGGACAAATTACGACCCTAAACAAATTATTTAGCTTTTCAGCATGTCTCTATTTGTCTTTTACATCGGTATTAACATCTTTATCTCTAAGGCATGTTAGATTTCTCCTGCATCATGTGTTCATTATATCTATACTCAGTTGAGTGGTATAATGGTAGAGCAGGAAACACAGATGGTGCTGTTCGTTTGTCAATCTAGATGATCCATCCAAATGATCTATCTTGGTGTTATTCAAGACTATTCGTTTTTTCATCCAGATGGTTATTTAGATGGATCACACCCTGCACATTATGAGGCTTAACCAGACTCAGGTAAGACCTTTACAGTTTACTTAGCCATTAAAAACAAAATGAGGAACTCAGAAGAAAAAAACTCACATGTCTAAAGCATATAACATGTTTCACTACGGAGTCAAATGTAATCCATGGTTGGTTGACCAGAGGAAACCATGCAACTATCCTTGAATTGCATGGACTTGGCACGTTGAGCACAGAGATTTCACTTACAATGGCTTTGACAGTAAGAATTTGTGTTGAGAGAAATGAAAAATGTTTGATATATTTTATAAAGGAAAAAAATATGTAATTACAGAATACTGGGATTTGTATTCACCTAACACATCCCTAAGCTCCACTCTGATTTAGAAGGAACCAAAAGAATTTAAATTTTAGATTCAGAGATTACCACCACGGAAGATGATCGTGGAAGTGCATATGACAAACCACCCTAAACCCTCACCATTAACCACTTTAAAATGTTTTTTTTTTGTTAAAGCCCCTTTAAAATGTTAATATATTCTTCCTCAACTTTTGAAAAGAGCTCAATTTATTAATCCACGATTAAGCTTTTGTAAGGACTAACTCAGGTAATAAAGAAATCCCACGATGTTTATGATCATCAGATGGGGAAGATACTGGAGAATCATGAGATAGTTTATCATTTGGATCAAGCTGTTAAAGCTGTTAATGTCAGTAGTATTGTTCTCTGCTTTGACGTTTATATTGTAAGATAAGAAGATATATTTTTTGGGCAAAGTACGATATAAACATATATTAACAGTTTATGCTAGAGAATTTTTTGTTCCTAATGTCCGAACAATTTGTTGATGTCTAACTGTACTTACGAAGCAGCGTTAATACATGAATCTTTTTCACAGCAAAACTTGTATGAAGATATTTGATCTTGAAAACTCTGTCTCTGGCACCATGTGCTGAAGTTGTTTTGCTGTCACGACTCTTCAAAATGATGATCTGTCTCATCGAATATCTCTTCCTACAGCCACAATTCGCAAAAAAAAAAAAAACAAATGACAAATGAGTTGAAAACAGAACAAACAAAATTAGTTATGAGAATTATTAGAGAGTAAAAGCAAGTTAGGTTTCCTTACTTGAAGAAGTTCCTCGATGACATCTTCCATTGTAATGACACCAACAGCTTCTTCCTCCTCGGCTAGCTTTGGCAGCGAATCTCCGTTCAATTGCAGAATATCAGCATCGCTATCCTTGGACCATCTCTTACTCCTAGACCTTCCTTTATACGAATTCGCTCGGTGTGGAAAGCTTTTCCATTTCTGAAGTGACCTCCTTCTCTTCAGCTTCTTTTCTTGTGGGATTTTCTCATCATCCACATCCACTCTTACTTCAACTATATTCTCTGTTAAAACAGAAGAGGAAAGTATTATTAGTCTTTGTATGAAATCTCCATCTCATGTTTACTCCCACAATGCAAAAAAAAAAAAAAGACCATTTACCATTATTAGCAGCATCATTACTAGGTAATGTGTGGATTTTGTCGCAGCATTGTCTCACAACAACAGCCATGTGACTGTGACCTTTCTGGAACTCATTTAATATATCGTATAACGGTAAGGTTTCTGGAACTCTAGAGAAAAGAAAAAGAACAAGCAATCAGCTATTGAAGCACATGAAACTGTAAGAGGTAAAGATACCTTGGGATACGTCGTATGGTGACATTCTTGACCTGTGTTTCATCATCTGGATTGATAGTCAATAAGTTCTTCACCTGAAGAGCCATCACTAAAATTCTTTAACTGTTGGAAAAAAATATGATTTTAAAATAAGGTGAGATAGAATTTTACCAAAACAAGACCAATTATGTTTGTACGTTGCTCGTAGTATACAGGGACTCTGCTATGACCTTTCTCAAGAATCAAATTCATCAAATCCCTGTTGAAGGAACAAAAAGAAACTATGAGTTATAGACCGTGTAGAGGAAGGTTAAAACAAGACAAGACAAGACCTGTCTAGTTTTGCGTTGATATCAATCACAAAAGTCTCGGAGATTGGTGTCATTGCATCTTTAACCATTTTCTCAGATAGCTCAAGAGCTCCAGCTATGATTGTTGTTTCATCATGTGTCAGCTCTCCACCCTTACCAGCCTGAAAAGAAATAAAGACTGCTTCATTATTTGTCTAGCGTTAAAAGCATAAAGACAAACTTGTCATTTTGAAGATATAGACATGCCTCATTCCCATGCAAATCCACAAGTGTTTTCAGCTCGGCTCTACGGAAAAGTGCTACACGACCATGACCAAGTAGAAAGTCCAGTAGCTGTAATATATACAACAATAAACAAATGTACAATAAAACAAGACTCTATGGACAGGACACTGCAGTGTGTTTTTAATTACCTTACTAATTGGCCATGCAACTGGAGAGCAGATCCAGACTAGAACACGAACAAACGGCGCCACTGTTGCACCAATCGCCAAACCATGACGGGAACAAACGGACTGAGGTATAATCTGCACATGAGGAGTTAAAATCAAACTATCATTTTTTTATCACACACACAAACCTACATGTCATATGGAGAATATTCCTGTGCACCAGATCATTCACAAGATCTCACCTCACCAAAGAGAAGAATCAATGTCACTGAAATCAAAATAGCACCCCAAGCAGTCACAAGGGCATCAAGAAAAATAGGAAGCGTCTGACAAAAACAAAGTCAAGTTAATTAATTATTCATGAACTTCATGATTTACACTGGGTGAAGAAGTTTACCTCCATAGCAGCTGCATTGCATATCAGTAAAGTACAAAGCAAAAGATGCTGATTTTTCACAACTGGCAATATCTTTGCTGCATCAATTAATCAAAAAAAAAGAAGGCAAGTAACATCTAATAAACATCTAGAAAATGCATCAACACAATTTAATATTTTCCCAAAAAAAAAAAAAAAATCTGGACCCAGTTTAAGAAGTTAATTAATCATCAGAACTAAATAAACTAATCAGAGAAAATCAAATAACAGGGAGATTCTCGTGACGTCTACCTACCAAACACATGCGAGATACATTCCATTAAAAAATATATAAAAATCAACGCACACGTCTAAGATTTTTCTCAGGTTGGTGAAAAGAAGAGAAATAAAAAGTACCAGCATGTTTGCGATCTCTGGTTGTGCCAGATTTAGCAAGAACCTCGAGATCCACGAGACTCATGGACATAAGACCCAAAGTGAGACCAGACATTAGCCCAGCGAACAAGACAAGCAACACTATCACGAGAATATGTATGAAGAAGTTGCTCTCGCAGCATTCATACTCCACAGCCATTTATTTTTACAAACAAGAATACTCAGATATCGCAAACCCTAAAATCTTATGTCAGTGCTTCTTTGAAAACAATTTTTTCCGTGAAAGAATTAGTAATTTGTTAAGCAAGAAACATGAAAAGAAAAAAAAGTTCGAGATTAGGACAGAGATCCGACTAATTAGTGGGAGACAAAAAGTTGAAACACACAAACTCTGGAGCTGGAGATGGAAATGTTTTGTTTCATTTTCTTTTTATCACTCGGTTTGCGGTTCTGTTTGTGTAATAAAAGACTATAGCACCCCTGGAACATAAAGGTATGCGTGTTTTCGAGAAAGGGTGTTTTAGTCCTTTGAAGATTCCATCATGCTGAGTCGATGTATCAATGATTTGGCAGGTGGAATGATTGATATCGGATTCGATTCGAGTATCGTGGTGCAGTGAGAAAGGGTTGTGATGTGATTTTAGGAATATTTTTTTATAACTAAGGCACGTGAGCTATACAATATATAACATTTACGAGTAAATTTTTGGATAAATTCAAATTTCTTTTTGAGATGCAAAAACAAAGATGAATTTAGTAATAAACTCGAAACTGATTGTAAAAATAAGAAATATGTTGATTCGATTTGCGTGATCGATTGTACTTTAGAGATTATACATCGTATTATAACAACTAATTATGTTGATTCGATTTGCGTGATCAATTGTACTTTAAAGATTACTAGATTTGGACCCGCACAACTGTGCAAGTATTAATTTTCATGTTTATATATATATTTTACATAATTATAATATATTTTTAAAGTTACTTATATATTTAAATGTTTATATATAATTATATTAAATATAACAATTTGATAGTTTTCATGCTGTAAGTTAATTGATTATTCAAATCATCACATATATTTGGTATTTTTTATTATATATATTTTAAAATTATTTTTTATTCAATTATTATGATCTTAATCCGTAATTCAAAGCGCTAAATTTTTTTTATCAATATTCTTTTACGTTTATTCATTTAATATAATAACTATATATATATATATAAAGTTTAAGATAAGTTAATTTTATACATGAATTATCTAATTTACTAATGTTAACCCGTTCTACTAACATATTATATTAATTTATCAGTTTAAAATAATTTTATCGTATTTAGTTAAATACAATGTTTTATTTTAAAATGATAGATATAACTATAAAATAGTAAAATTTGATATAATTTGTTTCATTTTATAAAAGATAACTGAATATATATATATATATATATTAATGTATAATAACATTAATTTCATTACTAATTACAAAATTAGTGAAAATATTTATTTATAATTTTTGATAATTAAGATATTGTTATAATGTTTTTCAACAAATTTGTTAAGAAAATTAAATATATATATATATATATATATATATATATGTATATATATTTTAAATTAAAAGATATCAAATTATATTATGATTTAAGTAGTTAAAAGATTATATATTAGCATTAAGGAAATACATTTAATACAAATTTTAAATGATGATCCAAATAAAATATCACACATGAATAAATGTGAGTTTGTTAACCAATCCGGGTTTTTAGGAGTCGATGTTATATTAAGAATGATATATTATTAATCTACATTATTAGTAATAAATGAATGATAATTGATTTCTAGTGAAGATCCATTTTTTAAAAAATCACACATAAATCAATGTTGTGACTTCTGTTTTAATATATAAGATATATTGTTGATTATGAATCTTATATATCATCAACGTTAGACCAGGAGTTTTTTATGTAACAACCTAACTAAATAATCAGAACAGAATAAGCTCAAATTAGTTTGATAATTTCATGTTATAGTTTGTTTTACGTTAGGTTTAGAGTTCAATAATAACTGCTGGGACTGCAATTTTATGATGAAAGGTTAATAGCTATGCTATACTGGTAGTGGGCTGATTAATTGTCCAAGAACGTTGGAGCACTCGATCCCTCACGTAAAGAATCTAAACACTAAGTCACTAACTGATAACAAAGAAAATTAAGAACAATAGATAGCCCTAGTTTTCTCCCAGGCACGAACATCGAGGCAGCTATAGCAAATCCGTTTTCTGGCGCCGGTGGAGCTGGAGCTCACCGGCGTCGGGATAAACTTGTTTCTTGTTGTCTCTTGTTCGCTTACCTGCTTTTCTCTGACTTCGTTCTTCTTCTTTTTCCTTTTTTTAACTTTCTGAAACTTGGATTTTCAAGATCTAGTCTACATATTTCCCTGAGTCCACGGCGACGACAGAAGAAGAGAAACCACATGAATCAAACCCTCTCGATGTCGCTATCTCTCTGGTGGGTTGTACTTTCAGCTTCAAATATGGAATACTCACCAGTCAATGCTGCTTACCGCATCTCGGGTTCAAGCCCCGAAGACCTTCTTACCGGAGCGGCGCTGTCAAACTCGGCGGTGGTGGAAGTGGTTTCTTCACGGAGAAGCTCCCTCTCACCAATCAACCTTTTTGCTCCGGGGAAAGCTGAAGAAGACGACCCCTTCCCCCCAACCTGGCGCGTGCTATCTACAGGCGAGGAAAACTTCAGATCTGGACTGGATCTAGTAACCAAGGCTGCGCATACCTCCGACCTGTCTGAATTAAGCCAATCTCGGGACTGGCCCGATGAACCGTTAATCTTCTTGTGGTGGTTCTCGCCGGTGACACCGAGAGCTCCGGCTACAACTCGTCATCTCCACAAATCTGGTATGGGCTTCTCAACACTAAAGTTGTTTGATAAGCTTACTAAGGCCTTATCTCCTTTCTTGGGCCTCAAGCCCATAGACTTTTATTGCTATTCACCTTGTATACGGAAGCATCCTGCAAAAATTAGAAACACATTGGTCAAGATAAAGATCACGTATATGATGTCTGATAAACAAGGAAAATTCAAATGGTCTTCACCAACTCCACAACTCTGTTTTGGCTGTACCATCTGTGACAACGTCTCGTGTATATCAGTAGCCACCAAGAGCATGGAAGAGGCCACAAAATCAGTCTGGAATCTCACAGAGATTCTGCTTAAGCTCATCAATTTCAGTCCTTTAGATTTCTCTTTTGTGGAGAAGTCTAGTCAAACCTCCTCCTGCCAGGGCCAGGAGAGATCATTTTTCCATTCCTCCTCCTTTGTGGTGCGAGCTCTACCGCCAATTTCCCTCTCGCAAGGAGGTGATACTTCTCTGGTTTCAAACCAGAGACCTGTTAGTGCCATACTCTGTTTGTTTTCTTGTATAGCGACTTGTACGGGGTCTGAAGAAACAACGGAATTCGTTTCGACGAAAACCGAAGATATGAGCCAGTTATCAAAGGCAAGACATATAAGACATATGTTGCCGTCTCTCCTGCTCTTCGTCACGTTCGAAGTTGCTTCTTCAACGCATCCGTATTTTTTCTTAGATTTGCCGGATTCGCAGTTGTCTTATCCAAATTCCTATCTTGTTTCAAGCTTTTTAATGTTTAACTTTGCTTGTATTATTGAACTCTACCTTTCTGGTATCGAGCTTTAAATTAATGGAAGATTTGTGCACAAAAAAAAAAAAAGTCACTAACTGATAAATCAAAATAATTGTTTTGTTTAATCTTGCTGGAAAAGGGGAATTAAATATATTATTAGGATCAGGTTATGCAAATAAAAAATAATGTAAATAATATTCTAGGAGAAGGTCCATTTTAAAATATCACACATGAAAGAAGTCATGACTTCTGTTTTAATATATAAGATACATTATATTATAACACCTAATTAAACTTATACTTACGAAAATATGTAGGGGAAATTACATGTTTACCACTTTTATGGTACTACTTTTCATTTTTACCACCACTAAAGATACATTTTCAAAAATATCTTCTTCATTAAGTGTCAAAAGACTCTTAAGCCATTGTTATTATATATATATAATAAATCATTATTTAAATAAAAAAATTAAAAAACTAAAAAATTAAAAAAATTAAAAAATTAAAAAATTCGAAAACTAAAAAATTAAAAAAATTAAATTTTTTTTTTTAAAATAAAAAATAAAAATAATTTTTATTTATGTTTTCGAATTATACTTTTTCAAATTCGAACTTTTTTCTAAATTTTTTTTTTTTGAATTTTTTCTTTTTATGTTTTTTTAAAAATTTCTTTTTGAAAAACAAAAATTATGTTTGAAACTATTTTTTAAAATTTTTATATATTTTTTAAGTATTTATTTATATATTTATTAGAATCCTAAATTTCACATTCCAAAAACCCTACGCCAGCTCTCAACTCTAAACTCTAAGTACAGATTAGTTAACCATAAGGGTATAATTGTCTTTTACCCTTTATTAAAAGTGGGAGTAAAAATGATTAGTATAAACATGAAAAGTGGTTGTATGAATGTGCTGTTTGTGGTAATTTCCCAAATATGTAATAGTAGCATTCAACATTTTGGCAATATACAGATCACTTTTATGTGCATCTCCAACAAAACGTATCATTTTAGGTAGATATTTACTTTCACTATGGAGATCCATATAAATATGTTAATTTTGTTATTTTCGAATGTACTTCAGTTTTTTACACTTGGTATTATTTCTTACACATTCATGCCTATAGATTTTTTTTTCTATTTCTAGCATTTACACAAATTTAGATTATCTGTTCAGGAGAAAAAAGATGTTAAAAACTTAGAATTAGATAATGATTTTTTTTTCTTTTTTTAGTTGTTCAAAAAAAAAAGATAAAGATTTTTTTCATGGATAATATGATATTTCTGGAAAACACATAATGATAAATTATATAGGGAAATCCTAAGAGATCATCTATGACTAGTAAAACATGTATAAGATGAATGTCAAACATGGTTTAAAACGAATGCAAAAAAAAAAAAAATTGAGGAAAGGTAACCACTACATCATCTAATGACATCTCAACCCTTTAAACTCTAGAGCATATGTTCAGTGGATTGATTCATGGACTTCCGAGATACAATGGTATGGAAAGAATCTTAGGATAGAAACAATTTTTGGAACTAAAGAATATAAGAAGGCGCGGTGCGTCTGTCTTTATCTCTTCATATAAAGTTGGAAGAGTTTATCAATGATATAGAAAATATATTTCAGTACTTATCTTCCTAGGATTAATTAGGATAGCACTAAAAAAATTTTATCGCACATATAACACTAAAATACTTATATTCTTTAAATTAACTAATTTAAAATTAGAATTTAGATTTGAGAGATAAAGCTTTCGAAATGAGATTTTGAAATTTTTAAAAAGTTCTAATTGAAAAAAAAATCAAATTAGAACTTTTTATATCTACAAATTAAAGGTATAAGGACTTTTTACCTTTTTAATAAAAAGAATTTGGTCATTTTTTCCTTTTTTGTGTATTATTTTGGTTAAAGAAAACCATTTTAAGATCATTTGGTAGATTCACCCAACTAGTAATTCAATTCTATTTTATATTCTATATTCATCTTACATAAAAACAAAATATTATATGAAATTATACATGAGAAATTATATTTCATTGATCACTTAACAAGTTAACATACATTATTTTAAATAATAAATATGTTTTCAGAAAATGCTAAAATTAGTAAACAATATAATACATCTATACAAAAGTGAAATTTTTAACATATCTTAAAAATTTAAAACTTTATATATATAACTATATATGATCTAAAATAATTAATTGTAAAATATAAATTTTGATAAACAATATTTCTTATTTTTAAAGCATGGATTCAAATCTAGTTATTTAATTATAAAATATTTAGATGAATATGTATTTTATTCAAATGGATATATAATAATTAAAATATATTTTATAAAAAAACCATTTGAAATAGTTCTAAATATTCAATTCAAAATAAATAATCAAAATATTCTGAATTAACTATCATTTCTCAAAAATATACTCAGTCAAAAAAATATCATAACAATTGAGTTTAAAGTTAAGTGATTATTATTTATAATTTAGTATATTAAAAATATTCATAAATGATTAATAAAATTAATTTAATCTTTTTTCATTAAAGTATTATAAAATGATTATTTTAATGTAAATTTGAAAATGGTATTCAATTTACAGAAAAATTGAAATTTCTCCTAAAATTCAGAGTTTTTTATTTTTTTGAACACTGAAATAGAGATGTAGTTTAAAACCTTTACTAAAAGGAAAAATCGCAATCTCCGCCATGGCTAAGAGCTTCTGCTTCTGAGAAATGCGCTAAACCATCCATCCCCATGGCTACGACGACGACTCCGACTCCACCCAACAAACTCTCTCTCTTCCCTCTACTCTCCCTCCTCTGCTTCATCTCCATTTTCTTCCTTCTCTCCCTCTCCAAACGCGCTTCCCTCTCCTCCCCACACCCCCACCGCTCCTCCACCCTCTTCCCCCCTAAACCCCACGCCGCTTCCCTCTCCTGCGACTTCTCCCACGGCTCGTGGATCTACGACCCCAACCCCAGATCCGCCACCTACGACGGTAGCTGCAAAGAGATCTTCAAAGGATGGAACTGCCTCCGTAACAACAAAACCAACGCCCTCGCGATCTCCAAGTGGCGTTGGAAGCCTAAGCACTGTGATCTCCCCTCGTTTGATCCACTCAACTTCCTCGAAACTCATCGAGATACCAACATCGGTAAACACACGATTCTCTCTGTAATTACAAATCTTTTAAGATTTGATTTTTTTCAACAGTGCAGGGTTCGTGGGAGATTCGTTGAATAGGAACATGTTTGTATCTCTCTTCTGCACGTTAAAGACTGTGACTAGTGATTTAAAGAAGTGGCGACCAGCTGGTGCGGATCGTGGATTCACCTTCTTGCGTTATAATCTGACTATTGCTTATCATCGGACTAATCTCTTGGCGCGTTATGGTAGGTAAGCTTGGGAGTTCCCTTTTTGGTCTACTTTGATTGTTTTGATTTGGATGTTTCATGGTTTATGTTTTTTTATTAGCTGGTCAGCTAATGCTAATGGTGGTGAGTTGGAAGCTCTTGGATTCAAAGAGGGTTATAGAGTTGATGTTGATGTTCCTGAAAGCTCCTGGGCCAAGGCTTCAAGCTTCCATGACGTTCTTGTTTTGAATACTGGGCATTGGTAAATTAGTGATTACAAAGAAATTAATCTTAATGAAGTTTTGTGTGTTTTTCTTTCGGTTTATAGTCTTGTCATCAGCATAGCCAACTGAAACATTAGCCTAGACCTCCAACTTTGTATAAAAGAAAAAAAAATTAAATGTTTTTATAGCTCTCAAAATCTCAGGGTCGGTCCTGTTCGTCATCTTTCAGTTTAAAGAAATTTTGTTATATGGGCTTGAGATGTTGTTGACAACCTTCTGCTGCTGTCTCTCTTTTGTAAGGTGGTGGGCGCCATCAAAGTTTGATCCTTTGAAGTCTCCTATGCTTTTCTTTGAAGGCGGCCGACCAATACTTCCTCCTCTACCTCCTGCTGATGGCCTGGATCGGGTTCTGAGCAACATGGTAAACTATTCTGTTTTCTATATTTTCCTTTGTTACTGCAAAATGCAGTTTGAGATGTTTGTTACCCGCCATTTGACAACTCTGCTAGGTTATGTGTTTGCAAAAATGAACATGTGCCATGATTTTTTCCGGCATTATAACTGAGTCTATACCGTTTCATTGTCACAGGTAAACTTTGTGGAGAAAACAAAGCGACCTGGAGGGATCTTATTCTTCCGGACACAATCACCTAGGCATTTTGAAGGAGGTGACTGGAACCAAGGTGGTACTTGTCAAAGACTGCAACCTTTGGTACCTAGAGAAGTAAGTCCTTTTCAGTAAATAATGTTGTTCTGTCCAAAGTTCATGAATCTTCTTTTGCGAGTGGTAACGGATAGAGAGGAGCGTCAGGACAGTAAACTGGGTCATTGTTACACGAAACATACAGTTTTTGTCTCATTTTTACTATGGTAGGTTGAAAGATATAATATTCTGTCTCATTTCGTTAATGGTAGGTTGAAGAATTGTTTTCGGTGAGGAACAATGGAACAAATGTAGAGGTTCGTTTGGTGAATCAACACCTTTACAACTCCCTCGAGAATAGAAGCGGTTTCCATGTTTTGGACATAACTCAAATGAGCGAGTACAGAGCAGATGCTCATCCGGCAACATCTGGTGGAAAGAATCATGATGACTGTATGCATTGGTGCCTCCCGGGCCTGACCGACACTTGGAATGATTTGTTCGTCGCAACTCTCGGTAGGATTAAAAGTTTGTAACCCAAATCACATGCTTTGGGTCGATGGGTCTTTCTCCTTCTAGTACTCTTGTAAACTTTGATGTTTTTGTCTATCAAATTTTTTTATATTTGATCTCTCTTTTTGAGTAACCTACAACATGAGAAGTGTTTTTCAGCACTATAAGGTATTCGAAACTTAAACAATGCACATACGATCTTAAGTTCAAGTTAGGTCGTTTGACACCCAAAGAATTCACTGCGCAGTCTTAAAGTATACGAGGATACTTTGATATGCAACACTGAAATGATTGCGTGACTGTAGACTAAAATAATCCACATGGAAATTTAAATCAGTGAAAAAAATTCCGGGTAGAACTTTTTTTTGTTAACATATATACTTGAATTGATGCGCAATAAGTGAAGGAAAAATAAGTATTATTGTATAACCGTATAAATACAATAACTAACATATTTGCATACATAAATATCTTAGTTTATAGGTTTTCCTAACTGTTGGTGTAGAGGATACAGCTTTTAGTTCCAATACATGGCTAATTTTCCATGGGAGGGACATGGGAGTGACCAAGATGCAAATGCGCAAGCTGCTTATGATGGTAAATATGCCACATATTCTGAGATGATTACTTAGTGCATTTCAAAAGAATTTATATGGCTCACTGGGTAGTGTGGGCTAGCTGCTCATCCTTTATAATCTGAGTAATCCTAATCTAATTTATTTACCAACCCTTAATTCATTTGCTAGTCATAATCTCCATTCCAAATGGAAAGCATAACATGTTTTCTTAATATCTTAAATTCTAATCCTGATTTAAATTCTTTATTTTCTAATCTGTTTGCCAATCCTATAACTACTCTACATTCGCCTAAATTATGCTAAAGTCTTGTCTACATAGCACACAATCATATATAAAGACATCTTCATCCCCACTACATAATTTACTCTAAAAATGAAGTGGAAAATAGAGTATGAACAAAAAATAAAAAATCACTCTATTTATGGAGTAATCACTTTTTTGTTTTTTCATTACTTTATTTTCCACTGTATTTTGCAGTAAATTATGGAGTGGGATAGATACGCTATCATCAAAGTAGCTCCCAGTCCCTAGTCTCAGTTTTCACCTTCAAAACGTTTTTTACTCCTATAATAATTCATGTCTATTAGATCCTTTGCTGTCTTATGTTTGGATTAGACCATCTGCAATGGGAGTCCGCTAAGGATCCTTAGCTCCACATCCAATGTTTATCAAATTAAAAAACTATTATTTGAGTAACATAATACAAGGATTGATCCTTACATAAGGAATTTAAGGATCAAATCCTTGTCTACGTGGTGGCTATGACTTGTAAACATTTGACTTGTAAACATTTTTAAACTTGTATCAAACATAGACATTTTTAAACTCTATCACACTTATATTAAATGAAACCTATAGTTTTAAGAAGATAAACTTATACATAAGATAAGAAAAACTAATAGAAAATTTTTAGCTTATAATTTATATTTTTTTTTAAAAATTGAAATTGAAAAACTTATAGTTTTTAAACTTATACATTTTTAAACTTCTATTTTCTGGTATATTTATTTTTAATCATGCAATTAATAAAATTTCAATTTCAATTTAAAAAAAAATTATTATTTTTTATTTCTAAGAACTCCTAATTGGGGATCACCATTGGACAGATTATTTTGACTAGAGTCCTTAACTATTCAAACAAAAAAAAACAAAAAAAAATTAATATAATAATGATAAGGACTCCAAGAAGGAGTCCACCATTGCGGATGCTCTTAGATCCTTTGGTGTCTCGATAACTATATCCTTTAGAGAATTGCATGTAACTGATCGAATACTTTAGATACGGTGCGAAGGTGCTTGTTCAACAAAATGTTGCGATACAAATATAAGATATATAGTAAATGTATTGTATATTTTTCTAACCAGACATTAAATTAAAATATGACTCGTTAGTTAACTATCCAAGCGGGGGAATGAAGTTAGCCCAAACCGCGAGAATGGAGTTCACAAAATTTGCAAAATAAACGTCTAGATGGGGTTAAGAAGCTAACAGATAGTTGATTCGCACTGGAATAAGAAGAACGCTTCTTGTTACGCGTCCCAGTAGCAGAAGAAGAACCCTTCGGAACAAAAGTTGTACAATCTGTTCCAGCACGATCTGTAAAGAAGGAGACAGATGTCTAAGATAATATTTTGACTAGGGGTTTTAAAATGATAGTAGTATACTAGTAATCTCAGCTCTTATTTGTATTAGTAAATAGTATATTGATACACATCCAGCATATAACGCTCTTTATTGAAATATATATATATGTATATGTCCTGAATGCACGTGTTTTTGTAGATAATTATTCATTAGTAGGGCTTCTGGTTCACATAATTCCCAGGAGGATCATAGTTGCAAACGACGAAAGTTCCACCACTGTTACACTTAGCTTTGCCACATCCGAGTTTCACTGAGCTTCTCCAAACAATCTGAGTGTAGTGACCGCACTCTCCGTTGCACGTGTTCGAAGGGTAGTCGTAGTTAGCCTTCTCCTCAACCCACAGGTTCACGGCTCTGACGCCAGATAAGTCGCCACTACTCTTGGCCAAGTTCTCCCCGTAAGGTCCAGTGGAATGTATGAGATTGCAGTCGCTTCTTCGTTGGTCTGCGTAGCTCTGAGCAACGGCTGCAATGCTCTCGTTCCACTGCATGGGGCCAACGCCTACCCCTGCCCGCGCCTCGTTGTGAACCCTTACATAATCTTGTGGGCTGTCTTGGGCCTTTGAGTGAAGAAGAGCTCCTACAAAGGCGGCTAAGAGTATCAGAAACCTAAAATTGCTAATGACTTCCATTTTTTTGGTTGACTTCTTAGCTTTACTGGGTTGTGATTTTGGGGTTTGTGGGAACATGGTATATATAGAGTTTTTATAACTATCTCGCGTTTTTTTTTGGCCAGCATAAAGAAGTAAATAAGGTTTTAGTATATCATAACAAGTTGAAAAAAAAACTTCAATGTTAGAGGCCTAGGGCATCTTTAAAAGGGTAGTATGTTGGTAGGGTTTTCAGATTAAATAAAATAAAAATAATCAAAAAGTAGGAGAAATGTGATATTATGTATCTCATTTAGACACTTTAGCCATCCTTTTAGATATTCATTTGCACTTGTATTATTAGCACTGATGCAACTTTGTTTTGTAACTAAAATTTTAAAACAGAATTAATCTGTACTACATGTTTTGGTGCTTTTAGTACATCAAATATTTCTAAGCAAATAAAAAAATTAACATGTGTCCAACTATTAATAATAGATAAACTATTTCATTTAAACATTGTAAAGATCTTTTGAACATAATTATAAAGCAATATATAGGCTTCAAATTAAATTCTAAGACATCATAAACATATTACTATCATATAATAAAAAAATAAATGCATTTTTTCATTCTCTAGAGTAATTCGATCATCGTTATTAAACTATAACATATTTAAATAAATTTTAATGCAAAGAAAAAAGAAACGAATTTATGAGACCATAATAAGTTTTTTTTAATTTTTGGTTGAAATTTGACCATAATTATACTTTAAGCAGTTTGAGAAGTTGGAAAACAAAACTTCAAATTGTTAAAAGAAACCATAAAAATAATATTAAGTAATTAATACGAAAGCTAATTATAAAAATAGAGAGAATATATAAAAAAAATGTATACTAAATTGAAACAATTAAAACAATTATAAATATTCAAATTTGGATAAATGACAATTGTTGTATGGGAGGGATTACAAGTTAAAGAAAAACTGAAAAATAGAAATTTATTAAGACCAATTTTTATGATAAATCTAAAACTATTATTTAAAAACTAAAAAGATAGAATATTAAATAATTAGGCACATTTTGACATTTAACACTTTTTACTCTATATTTAAAGAGATAATAGACTAGTGTGCCCTTCTACGTTTTTTCATTGACTTTAAGAATTAACTAAACTTTAATTTCTTTACTTAAAAACTCACGCAACATTTTTTCTTATGTGTTTTTTTTTGATGATCCTGGTATCCGGAGCCTCGAGAGGATCCGACTAGCGCCAATGACCGTCCATCGGAGCTTAGCCGGAGAGCTCGCCGAGGCATCCAGAAGGGCTGGTGATCACCCCATGTAAATCTCACCAGTAGCCACACGTTAGCAGGCTTCTCCGTATTAGACCCGAAGGTCCCTCAAGATAATCACCTCCTAGCGGCACTCGAACCCATGACTTTCCAGATTGAGTTTAACCACTGGACCACTAACACATGGTTTCTTTTGTGTTTTTTTTCATGTTGTCACTAATTTTTATTTTTTGTTTTTCTCAGTGTTAAAAATTACGCTCTCTACATGAGTCTAGACGACAGATATAATATACGACATACCATGTCGTGCTGGTCTAATGGTTTCCACTAGAGAAGTAGTTGTTTTATTGGTTCAGGTTAGGAACTAATTTCTCTCTAGTGCAAAATTATTAGCTCTACATGTGGCCACACGAATATGAACGTATTGTTTATGGCTCACTTGAATATTCGAGAAAGGATCCATCCGTGGGCTGCACCTCTCACCCGAGAGTTAGATATGTGTCTTTAATAGACTTAAGGTTTAACCTCTTTTACAAAAAAAAAAATAATATACGGCAGGTCTTCGTACTGTTTAGTGGTTTCCGAAAATACGATTTCATAGTGTTGACAAAAAAATACAAATTTTTGGTTAAAGTTGGACAATGTGATTTAGCCGTCTTGATATAAACATGTAATGTTACGGTTTTGATAAAAAAAAACGTGATCTTACGATCTTTAGGAAATGTGATTTTACTTAAAAATGTATTTTTTACTACGAGAAAATGTGAATTTCCCGATTTGATAAAAAAATATGTATAATTCAATTCTCACAAAAAATGTTTTACAAATTTAGTGGAAATATATATGGTTTTATAATTTTAGCGAAAAGGTGATTTTGTTTCTTTGTCAACACATGATTTTGTTGTTTAACAGGAATGAGTCTGATTTACTCATTTAGACACTTTGCTGTCTTTCTTTACAATAAAGATCACAATCCACTTGAGAGGCACATTATCAAGGAGAGAGAAGAAATGTTGGACGTTAAAGCCCTTCCTTCCTTAAAAAAAAAAAAGTAACGAGATGATAAGGAAAAGATAATAACTTATTATATGGTATGTGTATATATACGTCAAAACAACAATTTTGGTTTAGTTTGTTTTTTATGTTACTATTATTCATTTCAACTTATGTTTAATTTCTTTTTTTTCACAAAGTTTAAAATACATAAAACAAAAATAGTTGTTACAATAAATTATAATTTATTTTTCTCTATATTTTGACATTCATATTCATATATATATTTTATATATTTTAACATTTCTATACAAAATACATGGACATATATGATGTGGACGGAAAAAATGTGGACATGTACAAAACTTAGATAAATAGAAAAGATGTGGACAGGATTTTACCAAAAAAAAAGATGTGGACATAGATGAGATATGGTGGACAGAGATATTTTTCACAATTCATATATTGTTAGCTTATTTCAAATTCGAACAAAAAAAAGTTTTATTGACAAAATTCTGAATCATACAAAATGTTGTGGATGAGGTATGGTGAACAAAAAATCTCAATCCTACAAAATTTATATACAAAATTTTGTGGACAGAGTTTCGTGGACAACTCATACAAAAATTCAAAGCTTCCTCTTGGTACTGAGATGCAACTCTTTTAGCTTCTGCAATGGTAACATCCATGTGACGGCTATGGTAATCTGCAACTGCGTCTAGCAGCTTCAGCTCCTCGGTTAGAAGGTCCACAAACTGTTTCTCCATTCCCTACTTGAGCTCTTGATCATCACTTCCACAATCTGTTCAAATCACAAGTCAGAAACATCTTCACAGGAGAATACAAGAGCGATAACTATATGACTAGATACATTAAGGGATTGGTAACGTGTTTGATCACAGATAACTATTGAAGTGACAAAATCAGGCCTCAAATGGGATAATTAATGGCTACCTAAGCTTCAATTTCCCATAAAACTCATAAACGCCTAGACTCAGAAGACATGAGAAAGACAGAGATGGCTCTTGAGAGTGGTCGTGGCTGACGGCAACATCGTGGGATCTTCAAATCGATTTTGAAGAACAGGTCCATACTGCCATAAAAAAAAAAGCAATTCTTTTCAGATCCAACATTCAATAAACCAATTGAAGAATCAGCGAGATGAAGTCTATATCTTACCTAACAAATCTTCTACTTCCCTCTCGTGGATATTGCAAGGAAGGTTCGAAACGTGAATCGTTCGACTTGAACGGCTGCTCATCTTTTCCATTAAATCCAAAACCAGAAAACGCAACTCACACAATAGTTGGATCTAAAGTGGTTCACAAAAAAAAAAGGACCGAGACGCAAAAGGGTAAGGAGATGTAATTAGCGTTCACGAATTTGGGAATGAATGGAAGCAAGAGAAATTAGGATTCATGGATTTAGGAGATTTCAAAATTGAAACAAGAGAGAGAAATGATAAAAGGATTTAGGGCATCTCCAACCCATAACACTATTTTAGTGTCAAGATTACACTATTTTAGTATAGTTTTAACACTAAAATTTTTTAGCTCTCCAACCACAACACCAAATATTACACTAAAAGAAATATTTTTTATTATTATATTATTAAACAAGATTTTCTTAGTTTTTATTGTTTAGTAATAATTTTTTAGCTCTCATCCCTTTCTCTAAAAATCTAATTTTCATATTTTTTTGGTTATTTCACAAATTGGCCCTAAAACAATATTAATTTAAATAATATTTTAATTTCACCTTTTTAAAAAATATTTCTAATTTAAATATAAATATATTACATGACAAAATTTATATTAAAATATTATTATTAAAACAAACTCTTATATTTAACAATTAAAAACACATAATAAAAGCTAGAGTACATTATACAAAATTTAAGAATTAAAAAAACTTTACAAAAGCTAGATTATGCTATCTGATTGTATGCAGTTTTATCTTTTATGCTGTTTTTTTAGTTTTAATTTTCAGTGTTTAAATTAAATTTTGTTATATATTTTCAACTAGTTTTTATTTGTTTTCAATAAATTAATATTTTATATTAAATAAACTTAAAAGATAACAAAACAAATATGACATATTTACTTTATTTAAATATCATATCCAGTTATAAAAATAATAAAATACATAAATTATAGTAAATAATATATAAATAAACAGTTTTGAAAAAAAAAAAAAGTTTGCCGTTGCTACAGTGCAACACCAAATATAGTGTGACACTGTAGCTGAAAAGGGAATCACACTAAAATACAGTTCTTTTTACCGTGTGGTTGGAGAGAGAAATTTGCAAATGTTGCACTATTTTACAGTTATAGCGTTCGATTGGACTTGGCCTTAGCTTTAGTTAGAACAAAAGTAAAGTTTGTCGTGGAACGTTTGTTGTTTGGTTAATGAAAGGGTAGAAGAGACAATACACAAGAAGAAAGTGTGTCAAAAGCAAGATGTGCTTCTTGATGTAATTGCAATGTCAAAATGTGTCCCAAGATGTAAATTTTTCTTGTTAATTTGGATGAAAATTTGATTTGTGATTCTGATAGAAGATGTAATTTTTTTTGTTTTAGCAAAAATATGTAATTTTATAGTTTGTTGGGAAAATAAAATTTTTCATTTTGATAGAAAATATGATTTTGTGGGTTTTACGGTTTTGACAGAAAATATTATTTGTAATTTTGGTAGAAAATTTTATGGTTTTGACGAAAGTTATTTAGACGAGACTACAAATGTAATTTTATGGTTTTGGTGAAAGTTATTTAGACGAGACTACAAATGTAATTTGCATGTTTTTATCAAAAAATAAATGTGATTTTATATTCTTGACAGAAAATACAATTTTTAATTTTAGCAGAAAATACATTATTGTGTACTTTATTATATCTATCGTGAGAGTCAAAATCCACGCAATCGAATTTGTAGCGTGTTTTTTTCAGGAACCTAAAGTTTCCGAGTGTGATTACACCAAACACAAAGCCCAAAGATGTACTATTATTTTATTGATTAGAGCTAGACCTTCTATAAGTTTGTCTACTATCACGGCCCAGAGCCCACTCGTCCATGAAGATCAGTTAAGGAAATGGGCCAACCAAAGGAGAACAAATTCCACCAACACTTATTAAACCTTAAGTCTTGTATAAAATATAAAAAATGTATTAAATGTTTTGGAAGAGTGCAGAATACATTAGAGACTAGATAGAGAGTAACATATAAATAACCATAAAATAAGTATAGAGAGTAAGGCATATATCTCAGCTGGTCGTTTATAGAAAAGAGGTGATGAGAGCCTCGTTTGTAACATATGCAAGAATTTAATAAGAATACACTTCTCTAAAGCTTTTTCTATATTATGATACTCTCTTTCTAAGAAAATTGTCTGAGTTTTGGATAGAGGTTAGAGTTTAACTTACCAACTACAAAGAGTATAAAGATGCTAAGGCTGCACATTCTGATTGAATAGGAATCAGTCTGTGACAAGTCATATCAGAGCCGACTATGATAAGGGAATTTTATCTGAGAGTAGGGCTAAAGAAAGTAAAGACAAAGAAGTTTTATCGATGTCCAGACGAGGAACGCAGAAGGGAGACCACGTCCGCTCATGTAAAGAGGCTGATGGGAAAATAGTGTTTCTGTGAAGTCTTGGAAATAGGCATGGGTGATCTAGGAGAAAAAATCGAGAGGGTTGAGCATAACGTCACCGAACTTGAAAGTTGCGTGTTCAGCGGGCTTGACGAGGTCAAACACAATGTTGTCGAATTAGACTCTCGGTTCATTAGACTATAAGAGTTAGTTACATTATACATCCATGCCTTTCATATCAACTTCTGACTGATAATTCTGACTGATGCACATATAAACTTCACCAATAACAATATGTATATATATATATATATATATAATTAACCAAGGGAGACACTGGCAGAACAAAATTTAGCAGATCAAATAGAAAACACAGATCATGCATAACAAATATAGATCGTGCGGAACAAATGCAAATCAATGCAGAACAAATGCAAGTCTAACTATTTAAATTAATTATTGAATCATTATTTTATACTAAATATTAAAACGTAAAAGATATTAACTAGATATCTAAAATTAAAGTTCTTATAAATAATAGATATATATATTATTATTTATTCTATGTTAATTATCAACAATAGAAATAAAACTAGCTATAAATATATTTCTATATCTATAAAATTATTATATGTTTTAATTTTGAAGTTATAAAATTTTAGAAGATGCACAATAATATACATATGTAAGTAAATATATATATATATATATATAATAACTATAAATATATTTATATATCTATTAGAGTATTATATGTTTTCCTTGTGATAAGTTATAAAAATTTAGAAGATACAAAATAACATGCATATATATAATAGATATATATATTATTTGTTATATGTTAATTATTATCAACAATAAAAATAAAAATAACTATAAATATATTTCTATATTTACAAAATTATTATATGTTTAATTGTGAAGTTGAAAAATTTTAGAAGATACAAAATAACATGCATTTTTAAGTAAATATATATAAACTAACTATATATATATAATTATTATATGTTGTCGTTGTGAAATTATAAAATTTTAGAAGATACAAAACAGCATGCATATGTAAGAAAAGTCCAAAACATTAATTTTCAAATACAAAAATAAAATGTAAAATATCACTTTTAAACTTGGCGAGAATAAAAAAAATATGTACATGTAAGTAAATATATATAAATTTCTATTAACATATATTAAATTAAACAAAGAAAAAAAAGTATTAAACCATATATTTAAAATATTTGTATCTGGTTTGAAAATAAAGAAATGAATTAAATGGTTTATATATGTAATTAATAGGCAAATGAAAGACTTAATTTCTATTGGTCCTCGGCTTGTTTTAACTTTCTTTCTTTTTCCTCCTGCAGATCAACATTTTAATGACTATTTATAATTTGCATGCAGATTAGTGCAGTCCAATCTGCAATATTAATGAACTAAAATTTAAATTTAAATGGTAAATAAAATGTAAATTGATCTGCATTCTAAAAAATTATATTTAATCTGCATTTAAAGTGTATTGCATTCAAAGCTAGTATCTAACAGAATTGTTTTTTTTGCGAAAAACAAAAGTAAAACACTATCTTTTGAAAATTAACCAAGAGGGATTCACGGATCCTCTAGACGTAGAGCATATTATGGGTGGATGTACACCCCCTCTTTCCTTAGTAGCATATTACTGACCACATTGCCATCTATCATCCATCAGCAGAAAAAACAAAGCATCATGACTTATTTCTTGAAGCGACTATGATATCATTGTGGTGGAATAATCAAAGTCTGCTAAAATTAGGCTCTTTAAAGCCATTCAAATCTTATCTTTACCTCATGATTCATTGAAACATTTTTTTAAAAAAAAATTCATAAAAGAAAACAATATTTCAATGGTGACGAATATGTCCAATACTAGTCCAAGGGGTTCTTCGGTTCTGTGTCTGGAAAGTCACATGCGGCAGCTAAGTTCATCATCCAAATTTGTTATTCGTATTTGCATTTAGATCCAATTTACTGGTTTGCTAGTTTGCAAAAAAAAAAAATTTTGAAAAATGATTGGCTCTACACCGCCTATAGGTCATCACATGACCACATATTTGTACATTACTAATTACTCATATATCACTAAATACACAAACTATACAACTATAACATGATGATGATATACATCATCTAACATGTGTTATATATTAAACATCATACTCATACTTTTATTGCAGAATTAGTAGATTAGATTATCCAGTTCAAAAAAAAAAGTAGATTAGACGTTGAAATCATGTAATGAATTATTGTAAAAATTTCTGATCTAAAAGAAAACCTGATCAAAATTAATTTAAGCAATCCAAACAGCCTAAAATATGTTCGTTAAATTGGAACGGGTTGGTTAAAGTGGAACAGATTGGCTTTTTATTATGAACGATTCATTTTTTTTAATATTAATTGGATTGCCCGCTTTCAATATTCGTACCATTTTTTGGCAACACAAAGTATGATCGTGGTGTTAACTACATTCTAACAGATACATGTTATTTTAATCATATTGTTTGTATTGTTCTAAATACATTAATACAGTCTAGATGTGTCATCATATGCTGGCTTATAGTTAGTGTGGTTGACAGCCATTTTTTATTAGAAAAAACTATTGATGTAATGTAAGTACTAGTTTACATTAGATGGCATAAAATGCTGTTTTACGCTACTAGTTTTTGTGATTAATATTTTGGTGAAGTAATTATTTCATCGAATTCAAAAGAGGGGTTAGTGGAATACTAACTGCTCGAGCTCGAAGAAGAATTTTGATCAGAATAATTAATTATCAGATAACTTTTAATCGATTTTTCAATGAAATATCATATATTATTAATAATAGAAATTAGTGAAATACTAATCAAATTTAGTTCTTAGTAGAAATAATCTGAATTATAAGATAAATATAATATAATTAATAGTTATTATGAGACTCCATAATTATGTAAGCCAAAATAAGGTTCAAGAATTTTAATTCCAAAATGCAGTAAAACATTTTGCAACAAGCTGCGTTCAAATGCCGCATTAACATAAATTTATGTCTTAGCTTGGTTTCATAGTTTTGAAAAAGGAGGTTCTCTTCTCTTATAATTACAGTTTTTGTTTTGAAACTTTAACTGACTTGAAAAGTCGTATTTGGTATGCATTCTACTAATTTAACGTTAGCCTTACGTTAACCATACTTCCGTTATATCACTATGTTACTGATACTTAGCTTTTCAGATTTACAACGCTTATTGCTTTTTTCATATATATATATATATATATGAGATTGTACGAGATGCCAGTAAACTAGGTAACGGATAATTAGTAACCATTGATTTTTATTTTTCTTTAATATTGATACACATCCTGTATATGATGTTCTTTATTGAATATGTAAACACGTCCACATAATTGCACGTGTTTTATATGTCGATGCATAATAACTCATTAGTAAGGCTTCTCGTTCACATAATTGCCCCGAGGATCATAGTTGCAAGAAATGATGGTTCCACCATTGTTACACCTCGCTTTGCCACATCCAATTCTCACAGACTTTCTCCAAACAACCTGAGTATAGTGAAGGCATTCTCCATTGCACGTGTTCGAATCGTGGTTATAGTTAGCCTTCTCGTTAACCCAAAGGTTCACGGCGCTGACGCCAGAAAAGTCGGCGCTACTCCCGGCCAAGTTCTCTCCGTAAGGCCCGTCGGAGTGTATGAGTCTGCAGTCGCCTCTTAGTCGGTCGGCGTAGTTTTGAGCGTAGGCTGCAAGCGTACCGTCCCACTGCACGGGACCTACGCCTACTGCCTGTCGTGCTTGGTTGTGAGCGTTGACATAGTCTTGTGGACTGTCTTGAGCTTTCGAGGGATGAACAAGAGCTCCCACAAGGGCAGCCAAAATTAATAGAAGTCGAGAACAGTTAGTGACTTTCATTTTTCGTATTTTATAAGTGCTATTTCCAAGCTTATTTTTGTGTGTTATGATTTTGGGGCTAGCAAGAACGGTTTATATAGAGACTAGCTCGAGTCTTCGGCACCAACCATAAAAGATAAACACGTTTTGATAGTAAGAACATTTTCAGTGGTTGCCTTCATTTTCTGTTCAAAATAATAATGTTACCTTAAAACGATGTAGCCTTTTGTTCAATAAATAAAAGTAATCTACATTAAAAATAAGTTTGGGTTTTATTCAAATGGTTGCCTTCATTTTTTCTAAAAGATAATATTTCAAATATATTATTTTATTAATAATAATTATAAATTTGTAATAATTCTTTATTTTAAAACTTACAAATTTGATCTAATTTTAATTTAAATAAATTTTTATTTATGTACATAAATTTAATTTTAGTAGAATATACAATGATTTATATGAATTAATAATTATATTAATGAAAATATTAATAATTTTGTTAAAATAGAGAATACATGCATATATTTAATATTTTAGATAGAAACATTATATTAAAGTTTAAGGATCAGTTTGCGAATAAGAAAATCTAACATTGAAATGAAGTTGTGAGTAATGTTCTTTCAAATTTAGTGTGTGATTATTTATATTTTCATTTTTTTCTCAAAATTGCCCTTATCTTTAATGTGTGTGTGTGTTTTTTTTTAATGATAGACTTTGGTGATGGTCTAATGAGTATACTGCTCATATAGTTGAAGTTGGGTTTTCATTCCATGTGCAAATTCGAAGTTGGAATAAAATATTTTAAAATAGGTGCACAGAATTTTCTTCTTTGTTTATGAAAATTTTGAGTTTTAATGGCATTTTTAACGCATGACTATCTGTTGAGATGATTTCTTTTTATGGTATTTTCTAATACTTATGTAGTTTTGTTTTGCTTTTTTTTTTTAACAAGTGAAGCTATTATACTACATCAGAAAAGAACACCTAATGAAACAAATTCAGACGAAGGAATCTAGAAAATTTTGTTTAAGAAATGGCATGCATGAGTGATTTTATTTCCGTCATTGGAGGAGGATGTGCTTTATCCATACTTTTTTTTTAACTACTGCTTTATCCATTCTAGGATGTAAATATTGTAAGACTCAAGAGCTGAACTCAACGTGTTGGTTGATGAGCACTTTTTCCGGTGATTAGCACGGATAAAAGACTTATACAAGGAGAAGACGGCCATAATTGAGGGGGTAGTAGTTGAAGTTTCTATGTTGTTACTACTTACAAACTTACAATCGGTAAAACGTGCCAGTGACTTTTAGAAGAAAATTGGGAAATTGCCATAAATATCATAGTTATAATACTAATTTTTATGTTTACACTAATCACTTTATTTTACTTTTAATGAAGAATAAAATACATTTATACCGCTAAGATTAACTAATCTAGACTTAAGGTTTAGAGTTGAGGGGTGGGTGGAGTAAGATTTTTGGAATGTGAAATTTAGTATTTTAATAAATATATAAAATCAATACTTAAAAATACATAAAATTTATAAAAATATTTTCAAACATAATTTTTGATTTTCAAAAAGAAATTTTGAAAAAAATCAAAAAAAAATTTATAAAAATTTTGAATTTAAAAAAGTATAAACATAAAAAAGATATCTTTTATTTATTTAAATAATTATTTATTACATATAGAGAATAAAAATATAAAAGTCTTTTGCCACGTAATGAAAAATATATTTTTGAAAATATCTCTTTAGTAGTTGTAGCTCGCGGCAAACTGAGTGTTCACTTTGTTCTTGCTTTTTTTTATGGTCTGTCATTGCTCGATTGAGAGTCATGTTCTGAGTTTTAGTCTCATTTTTATCATTTAAACGTTTAATTGATGGTTAGGTTCTTTTGTTAGTTTTCAACTATGCAATCAGCTACTTGTGTTTGTATTACTTAGAATCAACAAATGCACAAATGTAAAGTTATTGAAATTCAATATAATTTACATCAAATTCTTATTTCACCACTAACAAGTACTACACACACAACAATGTGTTATTGAAAAAACAAACACAAAATATATTAACCTATCACTTAGTACTACATAACACAATAAAAACATCAAATAATACTTTTAACAAATAAAGACGACCACATAATTACATCATTCAAAAAACAAATACATGATAACAATAAAACAATATTTGGCGCGAAGCGCGAACACATCCCTAGTACTATTTATAATTTACCAAGAAAATAAAAATCCTAGTATAAAACAAAGAAGACCTAAAGTGAAAATTTATGAAGAATAGTCATGTTTATTAAAATGTTTATGTCGTTGTCAATCTTGCTTGTATTTTCTTTACTAACATATATGACGTCAGCTCAATGACGTTAGCAACACAATAACAGAAAGAACATATCCACATTTGTGGGTGTGATTGAGGCATGATTAACCGGTGGGGCGATTTTTCTTTATCGGCCTACCACTAGAGAGAAGACTTTTGATTTAAGGAAATTCTGAATATCTTTTTAGAGTAAATTACTCTTACAACAATTTAGTTAAAATTTTAATGAATTTTTCATTTTTTTATTAAAGATATAAAGTTCAGAATTTACCTATATTTAGGATCTGATTGGTTGAGACTATATCTTATCCATTAAGATCTAATTGGTTGGACCTATAGTTTATTTATACTTAGGACCTGATTGGTTGGGGCTATAGCTTTTATTTTTCTTTGTAGAATTTTAAAAGAGAAATTTTATTAGTGAATTTTTTTTCTGTTTTAAGAAGTGTTACTTTAGCATTCTTTTTGTTACACAAAAAGTATCATTTTAAAATTTCAATTTATCTTACATTTATTTTTAGCTGAATATTAATTTAAAATGTGTTGATTAATAAATAAATGTATTTACCTCAAATAATATTGGTTAAACAGAGCTAATTAATGAAAACATAAATATATTTTAACCATTTTTAAATATGTGCGAAAAGTGTTTAAATAATATTTTTTATGAAATTGAGAAAATATTAGTTTGATGTTACAGAACTCACAGATGTGTTAAAATTATCTAGAGGATCGTTTTTTAAGCCATGGAAAAAAGAAACAGGTATTACAGTCAAAAGAAAGAAAAGAAAAAAACTAGGTTGTGGCTGCCTACATCAACTAGAGCAACTACCACTACCGGTACCTCTTAGTTTAGAACTTTTCTTACGAATAGTTTACTATTAAAACACATTTTGTCTCTATGAGTTAAGTTTTTTGTAGTTTTGAATGTTTTATCATTATATTGTGTTTGTTCAAAAAAAAAAATCATTATATCTTCTCTATTAAAAAAGAAGTACCATTTTTATCTACCATAAAAAAGTCATACTAGATTTATTTAGGTTAATTTCATTAATTACATTTATTTAATTATTTATATTAATCTATTCAATATATAAAGATATTAATAATAAATCAATTTTAACTGTAAATTTAAAATTTATTTTTAATTATAACAAAATGTTGAGAAAAAATCTAACAAAATCTTTATAAAAATTTAAAATATTTTATTTAAATTAATACCATTGATTAATTTCGTAATTAATAATATATACTATTATACATTAATTTAAATAAAATTTTATTATGAAACAAAATAAAATAAAAGTGTATGCCATTTTTCAAATTTTATAATTATATTCTATATCTTCTTTATTAAAAGAAATACCATCAAAAATCATACTAGGTCTATTTCATCAATTACATCTATTTGACTATTTAAGTTAATCTATTTAATATATAACATTTCTAAAAAATCTTATAAATTATATAGATATTAATAAATAAATTTTAACTGTAAATTTAAATTTTATTTTTATTTATAACAAAATATGTTAAAAAACCTAACAAAATCTTAATAAAAATTTTAAACATTTTTAAATTAATGCAGCGATTGATTCATAATTAATAATTTCATGCATCTTAATAAAATTTTAAAACACACACAATCCGATACAAAAACCGGCGGATGAAAGAGCAATCCCCAGACACAAAAGCCCACTTGAAGACGGCAACTAGAATCCACTCCGGGATAACTTACGGCAACAAACAAACATGCCAACTTAAAACATAACGATTTATCAAGTTAAATAAGCAAATTAAATCCAAATAGTGACCAATGATCGGGAATTTTCGCTGCTGCCTATAGCCCGCCACGCGACAATATCCACCTCCTACACCCAGTGCACCACGACTTATCGCTGCTGCTTACGCCCGCCAACGATAACGTCCACATAACCAAAATCTCGCGACTTCATAACCCGACAGGAGGGAACTCTACTCGGTCCACACACCCTTCGGATACGGATGCGACGCATTCATCGCCCACTTACTCCTAGATAGAAGCCCACACAAACTCTCAACCAACACGAAGCTTTAACCGATCGACCACTCCGGATAGAATCACAGAATAATAAACGAACAGAAAACGACCATTGAGGCACCACCATAGGAAACAAATCTGCTACTTCAACTTTCACAAGAGATTAAAACAGAACTACAAACTACTTGGTTTAAGACAACCAAGGCCAAGCTTAACACACGAAACCAAGGTGGCTTGAACCACCACGTTTCCAAAGCCGCTAACGACCCACCCAGAACCAGACTCATGAACTAATGAGATCCCAGATCTAAAACAGAACCACTGTCTGAACCGCCAACACCAACCACAGCTGTAAAATTAAACCATTAGAAGCACGGCTACGGCGAAATCAACAACAGATCCAGAAGATCTGGAGAAGAACTCATTAAAAGCTCGAGTCACAAAGGAGACCAACCCTAAACTCACTAAAATTGAAAACGAAAAACGACCAAACATAAAGAAAGAGAAAATATAGAACATCTGACCGGCGGTGGTGCTAACGGAGCCACCACGCGCCGGTCACCGGAGCAGAGAAGGCAAAGAGCTTAAGGAGGAAGATGAAACGCAGGGAGAGAAGATAACACTCCGACTCTTAGAGCATCTCCAATGTATTACCCCATTTTTTACTCCAAAATGGTGCAACACCAAAATGGAGTAAGGTTTTACTCCAATGTATTACTCCATTTTTTAATCCAAAAATAATATTTCTTAAATGATTTCATTTTTATTTTATTAATAATTACAAATAAAATCTTATACTTATAAAAATTTACCAATTAACTCCAACTATTTTATGTTTACGATAAATAATTAAAATATAAATTATTTGAATTAAATATTTATTATTAAAAAGTACAAGAAATCATTAAAAAGACAACATATATGTGGGTTCAACAATGAGCATTAGAATATTTTTCTCACGAATGATCAACTAATGCATTTCGTAATGAAAAATGATCTTCTTTATCTTTGATATTCCTAAATCGAGCAAGAAAATTTTGAAATCGGATATTTTCATCTTCTGCAATTTCGATATCCGTAGGTGGAGCTTCTCTTCCAAGTTCAATTAGTGCATCAAGTTCACGCTCAACAAGCTCTTTCTCAGACTTCTCCGTTTAAGCAATATTTCACCGACCTTAGCGGATCCGAAACGGATTTTCCAGATTATTAAATTACTTATTTTATGTTATTTTTATTTTAATTATTTATGTTTCTGTTGTTTTATGCATTTATTTAAAATTATTAAATAATCTGTTGTGGAATATACTATTTTCATGTTATTGTATCATTTTAAATATTATTTAAGTAAAAAATAGAAGCATTAAAGATTCAAAGGACCATTTTATAAATAAAAAAAGTTTAACTCCAAAATGAAGTAATGAGTAAGATTACTCCATAAATGGAGTAATGACTTATTTTAGAGTTGAAAATAGAGTGAGGTTAGAAAAGATTTTACTCCATAATGATGTTCGGAGTTGAAAATGAAGTAGGGTTGGAAATGTCCTTAGCCGACGGAATTTCGTTTAAGACGAACAAAATTCATGTGCTTTTCGTAATGATTCTCTCTCTTTTTCCATAATGTGTCCAAAACTTTTGAGCCTAATTAAAAAATGTCACATCATATAAATTAGATGATCTTTTCTCCTATCTCTGATGTGAGATTTTTTACTATTTACCTATTTGAAAATACATTTAGAGCCCAAAAAGACAGTTCTATACAATTATACGGTAAAAAATTAATATACTAATAATGTTGAGATTATAATAATTTATTAATTTAAAAGAAAATTTCGTTTTAGATATTTCTATTTTAGAATTTATATTTTTATAAAATAGAAAATAGTTAATTTTACCATATATACATTAATTAAATTTTAAATTTTAAATTACAAATTATTTTTATTATATTATTTGGTGTATATAAAATGTGTTTCACAGAATTTAAGTGTAATTTTAAATATAATTTACTAAATATTATCAAAATATATTGAGTGCTAAGCAAAATAGAAATGAACTCTATCATAAATATAAAATAAACAATACAAAATTTGTACAACATAAAGCATATATATAAAGGGTTAAAAAAGTATATATATATATATATAGAAACCAAGTCGTCTTGGCCTAATAGTAAAAGGGTTCTAGTTGGAGTTTTCGTTTTGGGTTCGAGTAGGCACTGGCCACCTAACTGCGCCCTTAATTATATAATTTCATGCATCTGGATGAAAGGTTTCGTGGGATTAATTTTTGAATCTAAAAAATCTTTGGGATCTCCACGTTAAAAACAAAATATACATAATTATTCATTTATAATTTTAATGAAACTATATATGTATATATAATTTTTTATAAGAAAAGTATTTTATTTTATCAATTAGTGTCATATTTTGAACTATACTAACTTGAGATCAATTTTTTAAATTAATTTATAGTGTATTAATTTATCAGTGTACTAATTTATCTATTACAATCTAAATAAAGCTAAAAGCAACGTTCTTCAACAAAGCTAGAACAGAATCATATATATATAAGTTAAACTAACACCCGCACGGGTGTGCGGGTCAAAATCTAGTTTTATTTACCTTTTGTGTCTTTAATAAACGTTAACACTAACTTTTCATGATAATATGCGATCTGTTTAAATCACACACAAAAAAGCACGTAAATTCAGTTCAAAAAAAAAAGCACGTAAATTGCAACTTGCAATTGCAAACATTTTTGCTACTAATTTTTAACTATCTGATAAATGAGGGTATGCCCCACCCTAAAAGATTAAAGAACCTAAAAACTAAAGATCAAATCTGAAAAATCATGAAATGCTTTCTCACAGATTTTTGTTCTAAATATATTTTCTTCAGATAGCAAAACAAAGCAACATGCTGTGATTGATAATAGGAGAGAAACACAGATGTATGTGATCACTAATCAAAACTTGTTTATCTGCTACTGCTAGCAACATGGAAGAAGAGCTATCTTCTGTACATAGCCTATCATCTCAACACAAATATTTCAGAATGCAAGCGTTTCAATCTCTTTTCACTTTTCTATTCCACTTTTCACACAAAGTCCCTTCTTCTCATGCTTCGCTTGCGCCAGTCCCAGGAAGAAATCAATGAACACCTGCTCGTAATCTGGCATCTTTCCATACCCTGCAATTGAATAACATTGAAATCATCTGATTGAGCCACAGAGGGAGAGTTTCACAAAAAAAAAGGTAAAAGAACTTGCCAGGAAAATAGTTGATGTCAATGACATAAAACACATCTTGGCTCCCATGTTCTCTGATCATGTCAATGTTGAACAACCTGAGTCCCTACACACCATAAACAAAAAAAAAACAGATATTACAATGGATATACAGTTGTACCAGACTCTTCTAAAGCATACCAATCGGCTTCGTAATTCTCTCACAAGCCCTTTGAGTAATGGCTTTGGAGGTAGCTCTGCAACACGAGGGTCCAAGTCTGTTTTGTCAACTGAAGCTGCAGCAGATGATACCCTTGGGAATTGAAACACACCAGCAACTTTCTCTTTTTCAACATTGCTTACATTCGGCAGAGAAAAACGTCGGACCACCCTTATCACATCACCAACAACAAAGACCTTGAAGAGAACTCCACCTTGAGCCATTAAAAAAAGTGCGTGTCAAGATAGCATTCCAATAAATCACAATGACATATAGTATTAAGGTGTAACTTAATACCATGATTGACAAATTCTTGAAGAACCAAAGGGGGTTCAAGTTCTGCAAGCGAGAGACAGTCGTAGGCTAAGAACAACTGATGTGACTTTGCAGTTCCATCGACCAAAAGTGGCTTTGCAACTGGAAGACAAGTAAATACAAAACTGAGTTTTTTCAATCAGCTGTCCAAATAGTTAGTTATAAGTTTAGCTGATACCTAATGGAAACTTGAGACCGGCTTTTGCAACTTCATTACCACTAGATGTTGTATCTTGTAACACAACCATTTGTTTCGGAACACATATCATGCCTACAGAGAAACCACAACATCATCTCAGTATCCTACTCTAAAGATTGCAACCGTAAACATAGTAGTTAGTTACCATCGCATTCTGCAAGATTCAAATCAGCAAGACCCTGGAGCATAGATTGTCGATTGTATATACGCTGGATTGCACCTGGTGGATCAAGCACGGTCACGTCTGGATGCGTTTTCTGGTAATCCTACAAAACAGAGACAGAAACATAAGATACTGTTGTAGAAACAGAAGATCTGATAGTACTATTCTCGAACCTGAATAACATCATGCCACTCATTTCCCAGTAACTGCAAGCAAACAATCCATTAGATTCCAAAGGGAAAAAAAAAAAAACTTAACATTCCAGCAGCTAAGGATAGATGCAAAGAACCAGAAACCTTATGCAGAACGACATCAAAGGGGCCTTGTTCAGAGAGAGGCTTGTCCTGGTCAATTGAAACAAAGGATATGCCTTTCTTCCTATAAACATGAAACAAAGAGCTCATTTTCAGTTTAAAATAACTATTACCAGATATGATAAAAAGTAAATGAGACAAAAAGAATTAAAAATCACAAGTCAAAGCCATGAAGACATTTTGACCTCCAAGTGGAAAAACTAATCCAAATGATAAATATAAAGGGAATATCTATACTATACTAAAAGGAGGACATAAGCTCCATTGAGCCTATCCACCTCAGCAAATTAAATCAGCCACTTAGAATATGAGTTTGTGCCATGTCAACTCTCAATAACTATAATCACAAGCCATATTATCTCATCAGTTCACGTTCTTAGTTTCTTCAGCTTCCTCCTCCCAACGTAAGCATTTATCGCACACACAAAACTGGTTCGGTTTCTTCTCATATTTTGTATTTATAGGAGTCATAGTTCTGTCTAACCCTAATCCCATGAGAAGCCTTCCTCTACCCCGAGACAGCCAAGCCTACTCAACCTGAAAGAACAAAATCATTGTAGTAGCCATTATCTCTCCGGTCCTAATCATATCCTTGATATAGGTCTGAAATTCTTGACACATCTTTTTAATGTCTGCGTCCATATACCTTATGATATTTTCTGGCCATGTTTTACAGATACGTTTGTACGGAAGCAATTGGAAACTTCAGGGCAATACCTCGAACCCGGTCAGAATCTTTGTATTTGATGGCTTACTGATTCTCAGAATCTTTACAATATTCTCTATATGTTTAATGTTTGTATGTAAGGTTACCTAAAAGCTTCAATCTCTTTATCCATCTTCTAATATCTAGATTTAAAATATGATTTTTGGTTTGTTTCTATAGTAACAAGTGTATGGTCCAAGGTAGTTTCCATAGCAGAAGGGTTGTATGCTAGATTCTCTGCTGCAGCAGTTTTTGTAGGTCCTTACAAGGCTGGTTCTTTTTTCTTTGTTGACACCTGCAATAAGAATCTTGACACGTTCGGTGACAATCACTACTACGCACAGGTTTGTGTCGATCTTTCAGTTGGTTTTAGTAGATTTGTTTTTGTGCAATGTTGCTAATATTGTTTTCTTATGTCTAACAGAAGGTGGATACGATGCACAGTTTGATCAAAGTCCATGGAGATTGTTGTTAAGGAAACAAATGAAGCTAAAATGCTAAGAGCAGAGAATAGTTGTGGCCAGAACCAGCCTTGATCAAGGTGTTAACGCGGAATTCTCAAGACTAAATTGGAATCAAGTAGAATTTGTTTTGTAGATATGAAATCACTCAGTTGTTGTATTTGATTATATTATAGGTAAGAGTAATATCCCTTTGAGAATTGGCTAGATTGATCAAGGAAAAACGTTTTTCAAGCCAGGGTTAGGAAAAACATCCCTTTAGGTTGCACAATATAAATGTAGTATCAATGATGGAAAGGTGCTACATGATGTTTTTCTTTCAAAAAGACGCACCTCTATTCGTACGGCAGCAACACGCTTTAGTTGCAGGAAAGTGTTGGTTATTATTCTCTTTTTTATTTCCTTAAGGTTTTTTTGCTAACGATTTGGTAATAAGTTTACTTTGTTCCTTATGTTGAACAAATGAAGGAAAAGTTGCTGCAGAAGATTCAAAAACAGAGCAAAAACCATAAAGGCCAAGTACATGGATGATCTTTTTGGGGTGTGTACAGTACATAAGTAGTATGTAGTTGGAGACACGATTTGGTTTAAAATATGACGTTGAATGTTGTGGTTGAGTTGAAGAAGTTAACTTTTGTGTTACAAACTTTCTCTTTAGTTAGAATCTGCTATAATTTTTGGTTACAATTTGCAAGAAAAAGTTATGCCTTGTGGGAGTTGTGGTTTACATTCTCCTAAATTGTAACAGATCTTCAGACAGAATAAGTCGTTTGTTTCATCTGAGATTTGACTTTTTGTTAGAAATTATATTGGTTCTTCGACAACAATCAAGGCCTTGGATTCTCAAGCTTATCTCTCTTTTAGTGTCTCATTGTTTGCAAAAAAAAAAAACAAAGGCAAATATGTTTGTGATCTTCTAAAAACATAGTCTTTCTTTTTTTTTAAAACAAAATCTTTACATTGTGAATGTGAGTTCCTTAGCCTGTGGAAAATTTTGAATTTCAGGTGGAAGGTGAGGATGCTCAAATTATAAAGAGAACAAAAAATGTGATTTTAGGAGCTCCTATATGGGGGATGTGCTCTGTTACTCTTTTCTCCTTATTTCCTTTTTTTCCTTAGTATTTGAGCTCAAAGAAGATCTTTTAGTACTAAACCATTACCTCATATCTTAAACTACTCATCTTGCTTTCAGTATGCAACATGGTAAACAGTTTTCTTTAATCACAATAAAATATAAAAATCTTCAATGCATGTAATCTAAAAAATATTTGGGGATATACTTGCAGGCGCTGCACACTCATAGAATCTGGAACTGCACATTTATATGATGAGCTAGAGATATAGGTAGTTGAAAAAAACGAAGGAAGCAATGAAACAGCAACAACTGTGCTTCATCAACAATTTTAAAGCTGTGAAAAAGCGATAAAAGCATCACAATCACAGATTCTTCACCTAAGCGGACTTAACAATAATATATTGTAAAGTTACAGCAAAAAACAATAATATATTGTATACTGGATATACAAAAATATTAATTCTGTGTTAATCTAAAATTAATATAAAAATATGAAAACACCAGGTGTAAAGATTAATGTATTTATATATTTTGAATAAAAGTAAGAGATAAAAAAACAAAATAAGACGAAGACAATTAATAGTATATATTTATTTTAACAAAGGAAATAATAAAACAATGAAATTTAGTAAAATAAAATATGGTTAAACTAAAAAATTAAGATACACAAAAACATATAAAATTGAAACTTTTTATTCAAATTTAAATAACTAATAATAAATTTATAATTTTTGAATCATACATTTTCAAATTGAAACTTCTTATAATTTTTTTCAAATTTTCTTTTTTGGTCAAAATTTCTTTTTTCGATTTTGTTTTCAAATTATAAATTTTTTTGAAACTATTTTCATTTTTTAAAATATTAAGTATTTATTTATATATTTATTAAAATCATATACCCATTTTCCAAAACACTATCCATCAAATCTAAACCCTAATTTTAGATTAATTAACCATATTATTAGAAGTGTTTATTTATCTTTTTAAAAGTGATAGAAATATGGTTAAGATAAACATAAAAAGTTGTATTTAGAATGTGGCAGTTTAGGAAAAATTTCCTAAAATTTTGATATAACTAAGTAGAAAAACACTAATCAAATAATAAAAAATGATCTATTATACTTTAAATAAATTATTATTCATACTAATAAAAATCTAAAATGGAAAATTAAAACATGACAAAACAACAAAAATGACACATAAAAACAAAAAGAAGAAGATAAAAACATCTTTCAAAGAGAGACCTTCAACATAAGCCAAAATATTTAACAAAAAGTAACCAATCAAAATATTCCAATCAGCCATCTTACTTAAATATATCCAGTAATACTAATAAATAAATAAAAATATAATTACATATATCAACATAATCATATTCTCATACGAGACATTTCCTCGAGGCTAATCAATCTCATATGTAGTGTCTCTAAGGTTTTATTTCGGTGGAATGAACTCATCTCCCATATTCTCCTCTTTCTTCTTACATACTTTATAAATGATTCCTTCCATCTCACCTGCTCTATATCTACAACAAAGTCAAGCGGTGTTAAATTTTTGGTTAAACTCTTGATTGATTTTTTGAAAAAAAAATTTGAATTGATTGACTTTATGAACTTTGTATGATGATAAATTAGTAAGAACGGTGATAAAGATCGAACTCATGCATCACAGCATCAGCAATACACAAATCTTGAAATAATCTACACATAATTTTCTTATTATTGTTTATCTGTCATTGGCGTCCCTAACGCTTAAACATGAGCGAAGGCAACATCTTTCATATCTAGAAACCTGCAATATCTACAGTTGAAAGGTTTTTTTTCTTTACCATTTATCATAACAATAATAATATCCAACAAAAATTCACAATATTATATATATATATAAGTGACATAATAGAGAAAACTCAATTATTAATTTACGAGACACCTCAAACAAGAAGATTTGGGTTGCATAAAATTGTTGAAAAAGTTTAATATAAACACAATAAAGAACAAAGTAAAATTCACCAATTCAAAAAAATCACTATAAATTATGTTGAGTTATTATTTTTTTTTGTTTTTTTCTATTAAACCTTTTATGATTTCGAGAGAAAAGAAATGTAAAAAAAAAATCAAATATAAAAACAAAATATCTAAAAATATTTTAGTGCACTAATCCGCGCGTAGCGCGGAAAAAAGATCTAGTTCCCATAGAAACAAGAGATTCCTTCCCACAAGCATAACTAAATCAATCCAAATACAAAAAACAGTTGCATACTCAGTACAATGGACCAAAGTGACCGAACAATAACAATCTGTGAAAGAAGTAAAGTAAAGATTGTTACAACGTTGTCGGAACATATAGAAAAGAAGAAAAGGGGGTATTTACTATTTACCTAGCAAGAACTTCGAGCTTGGGTTGCAAGAAACTCTGCTTCTTCTTAGACGTCAAAGCATACCCAATAACGAGCTTCTCCTCCTGATGTTGAGACGACGCCGTATCGAGTACCATTTCACCGTCTGCTTCACTTCCTTGAGGCACCATGCTATCTTCTTCTTCCACTCGCATAACCTAAATCAGAGATGAAGAATCGGGGAAGAAGGAAACAGAGTGAGATTCAGCGGAGGAGTTAAGAAGAAAGGGAAAATTCGAGCTTGGCGATTTTGGAAGAAAGGGTTTTTAATTTCTAATCAGAAGCAAATATTTATAGAGAGATTTTGAGGTGGAATTGAATTGGTTTCGTTCCGAAGCTTCTTCGAACCTTTTTTTTTCTTCTTGGGATTTTTTTTTTTTTTTTTTGGTTTTCCTCTTCGAACCTCTGTCCGAATACCCACCCCCATTACTGCTGCTGGGCCTTTTATTTTCCACGTGGCTCAGATTTTCATTTTTCTTTTTGCATCAAGGCTCCAGGTTTTTCATTTTGTCGACGTAACGCAAGCTTACAAAATCCAAATGGAATACACGTGTTTTTCATAACGTATCATTTTTTTTTTTAACTAAAATTTTTGGAAAATATTTCAAAAACTTTCATAATGTATTATCATCTGATTAAAAAATTATGGCAAATGTTTTATATACAACTATACAAACGACAATTTTACTTTATTTATGAGAGTTCAATCTGATTGTACTTTGAAAGTCTCTTGTAAATATTGGAGATTATAAAGTCAATATTCAGAATTTCTGGAAAAAGTAAATTATTACATAAATAGATATATTCACCATATACTAAAAAGTACAACATAAAAATGAATTTGACGATGTTTTTTTACTCACGAGCAGAACATTCAATCTATTATTTCATTTTCATGTATTTGACATTTTTTTGATGCAATCTGTGTGTTTTTATAAACACATAACATGAAAACTAAAGTTTTCTTATGAAACTATGAATGTCCGTTAAACTAATTTTTATGTATCAAGACCCTTCCAACATTATTTTACATCCATCATGTTTTCCATTATTATATAAAACTAGATTTTTTTAACCGCGCTACGCGCGGATAAGATATTATATGTATTTATCAATTCTAAAAAAATAATGTATAATATTGTATTACATTGTTTTAAGAATATAAAATAAGACCACATAACATAAATATATTTTCAAATTTTTTTTGTGGAAATCATTATGTTGTTTGATTTTTGTACTTGATTTACATATTTGCATAGTTATTTGTGATAGATGAATAACTATATTTTAATTATCAGTAAATAATATATATTTATTATATAATATAAAAAAATAAAATTATTTACTTTTAAAACAAACTTGGCTCATGTTGGGGACTCGGTTATAGACATATCATATCCGAAGGAGACATTTTTACAGTTATTAATCTTCTTAACAGTCAAGAAACAAATATAAATATCAAAACAATATGTCATACGATCTCTTTGTGGAATAACTGCTCTGAAGAAATTCAATTTAGACATCAAAAAGGACTGGAAATGGATGTGCAGATGTTTTATCTAACTCAGCTTTACAAAATACTATTCATAGTTCATATATCATTTATGTTCATCCTATTTTTTTGTCCATCATTTCTTAAACATCTTGAAATAACTGATGCTAATTAATAATAAACTTTTGGCTGGCAAAAAAAATTAATTTTGTCTAATTATCACTTAATAAATATATGTATTTCTCAATTCTAAAAAAATGATGTATAATATTGTATTACATTATTTAAAAAATATAAAATAAGACTACCTAACATAAATATATTTTTTAAATTTTCTTTGTGGAAATCATTATGTTGTTTGATTGTTGTACTTGATTCACATATTTGCATAGATATTTGTGATAGATGAATAACTATATTTTTATTATCAGTAAATAATATATATTTATTATATAATATAAGAAAAATGAAATTATTTATTTTTAAACAAAGTTGTCTCATGTTGGGGATTCAGTTATAGACATATAATATTCGAATAAGATATTTTTACAGTTATCAATCTTCTTAACAGTCAAGAAACAAATCTGAATATCAAAACAATATCTCATACGATCTCTTTGTGGAATAACTACTCTGAAAATTTGAATTTAGGCATCAAAAAGGACTGAAAATGATGTGCAGAAGTGTTATCTAAGTCAGCTTTACAAAGTACTATTATTCATAGTTCATATATCATTTAAGTCCATCTTTTCTTAAACATCTTGAAATAACTGATGCTAATTAATAATAAACTTTTGGCTGGAAAAAAAAATTAAATTTGTCTAATTATTGCTTAAATATTTTATTAATATTGTCTAAGAAGCTTTCCATTGATATCATAGTTTAATTTTTTTTAGTTTTTTTGTTAATTTTAGAGTTTTTTGTATTTAAGATTTTTTCCATATTAAGCTTATATTTCTTTCACATAATATATATATGTCATAAAAATTACCATCAAATCAGTTTTACTTATTTATTATTTTGTTTTCAATGAAAACACACTTTTTAAATAATTTAATTTAAAATAAAATTATATATTAATTTGTTGTATTCTAACAATTTGATTGATTTAATTAATTTGCTTTGGTGGATAACTTATAAAGTTTTCATATGAATCGGGGAAAGCAAGCTTATGTTGTTATATTATATTTATTTGTGTATATGGAATCTATATATAATGCTAGTGTAATAAAGAAATAACATTATTTTTTTGTAACTTCAAAAAGATACATTATTACAATTTGAAATTATTCAAAATTGAATAAAATGGTAATTAAATAAATATAATTGTTTTTTTTTATCTTGTTTAGTTTGATTCTCATGAAAAGAAATCGATAGGTTAAACAAATGTTTCAAAATTTGTTCTGTTATTGTTTTGTCTATAAATTACAAAATTTATTGAATTGATATATTTAATTATTGCACCCTTAAATAATATTTTATTAAAACATTAGAGAACTGTGTTTTGAGTTGTTTTGTCAAAATTATACAAAAATCTATGATTTTTCATATTTGTCACGAAAATTTATATGTTAAACTTTCTTTTACAAAATTCTTAACTTTGTCACGAAAAAGAAATCTATGTTTTTCATATTTGTCAATGTTCTCACACTTTCAAATAATATATTAGCTTAGTCACTTACTTATTTTTTTTGTACAAAACAAAGTATCGGAGTCTTGAAAGTTGAATCCATATTATTGTAAATGTACATAAGAGTTTGTGATTACATATTTAGTGATTCTTGTATATGTATCCAAGAAAGTTTCAATGGCTTCGTGGTGTCTGTCCTATATTTATATCATATTAACCTGGGTTCGATCCTTTCCTTTGCATTGTTTTTTTAATTTTTTACGAAAAAATGAATAAGATGACATGGCAACTTCAGACTATCTGATTGGACGATTTTTTATGCCTACGTGGACACTCTAAGAGGAGGTTATATCCCCCTTTTAGTATAGCATCCTACTATATAAAAGGGACTAAATCCCTATTTTCTAAGCCTTGCCACATGGGCAAAATATTGTGAACCAATCAAGATGCCATGTCATCCGGACTTGAGTTTGAGTTAAAAAAAATAAGCTATTTTCGGAGCCCATTCGACCCATTTCGAAGCCTATTCCCGAGCCACTCTCTCATAAGCATAATCCCGTGTTCTAAACATCCTGTGTTAAATTTTTTAAAACACTCATATCTTAGAAATAGTTTAGAAAATATCTTTATATAAATGTTTTTTTCTTGAATAATATTTAACTATAATTTTTTGTATCTTCTTAACTTTTATAATAAAAATATTGTTTTCAGATAGCAACAAAATATATATAAAAATTATCTTATTTTTCAATTTTTGATAATTTTATTATATTATTTTAGAATCAATTATTTAATATTAATATAACATATAAATTTTATATGATTAAAATAAAATTCTTTTTTAATTATATATAAAATTCATTAAGGGTATTGTTTTAATTAACACATTAGCGAATCACTTAGAAATTAATAATAAATCAATAACCTATCTAAAAGTCTAAAACCTAATAAAATATGAAAAATAAGAAAAACTAACTAAATTTTAATATAAAATAGAAATTTAATATTACTAAAATAAAATTTATTTTTTAATATATATATAATATTAATTAAGGGTATTTTTTTAATTAATAAATTAGTGACTTAGCTAAAAATAAATAATAAATCAATGACTTAGCTAAAACCTAATAAAAACATGACAAATAAGCAAATTTACTAAAATTATGGATAATATGAAATATGATTGATTCTTTAATACAAAATTAAAATAAGAGTTTTGTTAAATCAAACATAAGTTTGTCGTATCGGTGTTACAAAAAAAAAACAATAATTAATAGTGTCGTAGGAATTATGTATTTTCCATTAGCGAATAAAATTGAAGCAGATTGTTGGAGGATATCTCAACGTATAGACGAGATTATGGAGATTGATATGGGAGTTGAAGTAACGGACACAACTGTTCCTCCGCAAAGAAACGCTCTTGCTAGACATCCTGGATAAAATGAAAGAGATATATATGAACTTGGCTTTGTGTTAATGGATGGTGACTTTCCAATGCTGTTTGGAGCAAGGGCCAATATACACGCACCAAATCACCACTGCAAGCGGAAGCTGAAGGTTTGTTATGGGCAATGCAAGTGATACTGAAGTTTGGACACAAAGAGATGGTCTTTCAATCAACTGTGAACAACTGGTTATACTCATTCAAAAGGAGGAAGACTAGCCTGCTTTGGACTCGGAGCTAGACGAAATACATGCTGTATCTAAATAATTTTCTGAACTTTCTATTGCTTATATTCTTAGATCTTTAAAATTCTGTACGAATAGCCTAGCAAAAGGTGTCCGATCACGCGCATCTCGATCAGCTTTTGTAAACCCTTTTGCACCAAGTTGGCTAGCCCCACAAGTTAGCATGAGGGTGCCAAAAAAGAGAATAAAGTTGAAAGTGAAACTAAATATTCCAATGAACAAATTTATAAGAAGTTCATATTTATGTGGATGTCTATATGGGACAAACAATTTTTTTTAGACAATTATAGAATGTAGTCACGAAAAATCAATCTTAAAATATATAATTAAAAAAAACCATTTAAACAAATCATCAAAATTTTCAATATTACAGCAAATAAGAATATAAAGACCAACTATATTCTCTTCATGTATAATGTGTTGTGGTAAGATTCAAAAAAATTAACTTACTTTACAGTAAGGAAAAATTAGATTTTTAATTCCAAATTTACAGTAAAAACATAACATTTTATAAAACTAAACAATTGACATAATAGTATAAAAATATAAAAAAAAAATTAAAATACTATCCGCGCGTAGCGCGGACAAGGACCTAGTAGAAATAATGGATGTAACTGGTAAATTGATTTGGAATTAATAGAGCTAAAATAAATGGAATGATAAAAATCGAATACAACAAAAAATTGAATGGAATACATTTCATTTATTCATGAACAATTTTGTATGGAATACTTTTCTTTGTATTTTATCAAAATATTTTTAGAAAATATTTTCCAATTTTTTTACATCCATCATGTTTTCCAATTTTTTTTTCTTTTTAAACAAAAAAAATATTTTTAGAATTGGTGGAATGATCATTCCATTCCATTTATATCAAATGGTAAAAAAAAATTGAAATTAACGGAATCCACCATTTAACATCGTTCCATTCCAAAATATTGTAATCCAGTTGTACTTTATATGTCTTCGTTTGCAAACTCCATTTTCAAACCTAAAGTGCTCACGTAACGTGAATTTTAAAATCAAACGATAAAAAGGCACTGAGAGTGAAACAAAATTGTTAGGGGAAATTAATGGTCTTTTGTTTAATACAAAGTGTTCCACTAGCCAAAATGTTTTTCCATGTAAGCTCCAAAATCTCTAGAGACAAATCTTCTGGCACATGACTTGAAAACGATATATACAATTTATAGGGATTGTGAATAGAGATGGAACTGATGTTTGCTTTGTGTTAAAACGAGAATCATCCAAATGAATTTTAAAATTTTACTTTAAAATAAAACTCATCTAAATGAGTCTAACTGTTACATCTGGATAAAAATAAATCTATTCAAATAATAAATGATGAATTTACTCTTATCAAAAGAAAACATTTAGATCCAAATTTAGATAAACAAATAATCCTTGATATATTTTCTATAAAAATTGCAAAACCACATTTTTCTACCGGAGATTTTTCTTACCTTTTCTTGGGGTTTCCGGTTCCTTTTTAGTTAGTGTAAAATGTAAATTGACCCATTTGCTTTTAATTTTTTGACTCTGCGTCGTCGTCCAAAGTCTTCACTCGCACCAGAAACGTGGAAAAAAAAAAAAGAACCGAATTTTATTTTCTCGGTGTTTCTCGAGCAACACTCGCATATTGCAATCGAGTTCAGACAAGAAGTGATTTTCAACAATCAACGCTCCAATTCAGACAAGGAGTAAGTTTGTGCCTTTTTTGTGTCAGATCCTTTTGAGTTTGGTCGTATTGTCGAGGCGGAGATCTCGACGATGAAGCAACAACACAAGCAGAACCACCTCCTCTGTTTCCTCCTTCCTTGTCTGCTTCTCTCAATTCCCTTCTTCTCCGAGGCTCGATTCGTGGTGGAGAAGAACAGCTTATCGGTGACTTCCCCGGAGAGCATAAAGGGGACTCACGACAGCGCAATTGGAAACTTCGGGATCCCTCAGTACGGCGGAAGCATGGCCGGCACCGTAATTTATCCAAAGGAGAATCAGATTCGTGCAAAGAGTTCAGCGATTTCTCTATTTCTTTCAAGTCGCAGCCTGGTGCTCTCCCTACCTTCCTCTTGGTTGATCGTGGAGGTTCAAAACTAAACTCATTTTTCTCCTTTAAGTTACTTCTTTGTATCTTATAATTGTATGTTAGATTTAGGAAATGTAATGCCTTTCTTCTAATTTTGTTAATGTTTCTGCATAAGCTTAGCCAAAAGTTCTAAAAATTGGTCTAAACAGGCACCTAGAAAATACTATTTTATTTCCTATCTACTACAGGCAACAAAGAATCAAAATCTCACTATATTTTTTCCCGGCCAATAGGATTAGATTTAGGAAATGTAATACATTTCTTTCATGTTTCTGCATAAGTTTAGCCCTTTGTTCTAAAAATCGGTCTAGGCGGGGCACCTAAAAAATACTATTCTCTCCTATTTACAGCTACAAAGAATCAAAATCTCACTATATTTTTCCTGGCAAATTGGATATGAGCCAAACAATCTAGCCGCTCGTCTAAACAATAATCTTCTATAGACGTCTGACTACCGCCTAGTGATTTTTTGAACATTGACTTAGCCTAATGGATAATTCTATTCTGTTTTCTAGATTGCTTTTTCGCATTAAAGGTCTGGAACGCACAAAAAGCCGGTGCTTCCGCTGTTCTCGTAGCAGACAATGTTGATGAGCCTCTGATCACTATGGACACACCAGAAGAGGATGTTTCATCAGCCAAATACATCGAGAACATCACCATACCTTCTGCTCTCGTCACAAAAACTTTCGGCGAGAAGCTGAAGAAAGCAATCAGCGGAGGTGACATGGTGAACTTGAATCTCGACTGGAGAGAAGCCGTCCCTCACCCTGACGCCCGCGTCGAGTACGAGCTCTGGACCAACAGCAACGACGAGTGCGGGGTCAAGTGCGACATGTTGATGGAGTTCGTCAAAGATTTCAAAGGCGCCGCGCAGATTCTCGAGAAAGGCGGGTACACGCAGTTTAGGCCTCATTACATCACTTGGTACTGTCCTCACGCGTTCACGTTGAGTCGGCAGTGTAAGTCTCAGTGTATCAACAAGGGGAGGTACTGCGCTCCTGATCCGGAGCAGGACTTTAGCTCCGGGTACGATGGAAAAGACGTTGTTGTGGAGAATTTGAGACAGCTTTGCGTTTACAAGGTGGCGAATGAGACCGGGAAACCGTGGGTTTGGTGGGATTACGTCACTGATTTTCAGATCAGATGTCCCATGAAGGAGAAGAAGTACAACAAAGAGTGTGCTGATTCTGTTATCAAATCTCTTGGTGAGTCTTTCTATTTATAGGTTGGAAATTAAAAGAACTTAATAATATATATATTTTTTATGTATTTACAGGAATTGATAGTAGAAAACTAGACAAGTGTATGGGAGACCCTGATGCTGACTCGGACAATCCGGTTCTAAAGGAAGAACAAGATGCTCAAGTAAAATTACTTAAATGATAACCCATCTTAGCTGTGATGTTCTTTGAGGTACTTACATGTGTTGTGTAGGTTGGCAAGGGTTCAAGGGGTGATGTTACCATATTACCTACATTGGTTGTCAACAACAGACAGTACCGAGGTTTGTCGCGTAAGACTTCAATACTCTAAGTTCATCTTGTTAAATAAATGTTTCCTTGCAGGCAAGTTGGAGAAGAGTGCTGTACTGAAGGCCCTATGTTCTGGTTTTGAGGAGACGACTGAACCAGCTATATGCCTGAGCACAGGTATATATATACCTGCTTGGTCACATCTTTTAATACTTAAATGTGAAATTTGAAATTCGCATTTTTCGACTGAAAATTGACAGAGATGGAGTCAAACGAGTGCTTAGATAACAATGGCGGTTGTTGGCAAGATAAATCAGCCAACATAACTGCTTGCAAGGTATTCCTTCGCAAATGTTTTTTTGTTATATATGTATGTATTAATCTGCTTAATTTTGGCAGGATACTTTCCGAGGAAGAGTATGCGAGTGTCCTCTAGTAGATGGTGTGAAATTCAAAGGGGATGGATACAGCCACTGTGAACGTGAGTTGTTCTTGTCATCTTAATAAGTAGTTTATAATTTAATAGACTTATGTTATTTAGTAGCAAACTTATAGTCGCTTGGTGTTTGCATTGACAGCAAGCGGGCCAGGGAGATGCACGATCAACAATGGAGGTTGTTGGCATGAAGAGAGAGATGGACATGTTTTCTCTGCTTGTGTGGTTAGTTTTCTCTTCATTTTTGAGCACAAACTTGCCGTATTATAATAGGAGACTAATGTCTCAATTTTTGTGATACATTCAGGACAAGGACAGTGTTAAGTGCGAGTGTCCACCAGGATTCAAAGGAGACGGTGTTAAGAAGTGTGAAGGTTAGAGGACCCTCTCTCTCTCAAACTTGTGTGACACTACTTCTTAGTCCTATTTTATAATGCTTCCTTTTACCAGACATTAATGAGTGCAAAGAGAAGAAAGCTTGTCAGTGCCCGGAATGTAGCTGTAAGAATACTTGGGGAAGCTATGAGTGCTCTTGTAGCGGTGACCTTCTCTACATCAGAGATCACGACACTTGCATCAGTGAGTTTTCATTAACTTGCAAGTCTTAGAGTTTAAGAATACATTACAAATAGCGTTTCTTTTGTTGAAATTTAGGCAAGATTGGTTCACAAGTGAAGTCAGCGTGGACGGCCGTTTGGCTTATAATGTTATCATTGGGACTTGCAGCTGGTGGGGCGTACCTCGTTTACAAACATAGACTACGGGTAAGCTTTTCTCTTCTTTGATTTGCCTTTTTTGTTTTGTGGCCTGAGATGTCTTTGGACCTAAACACGGTTGCTTGGGGAAATGTTTTTTTTTTGTTTTGAAATATTCTCTGTCTGTGGTTTTACAGCAATACATGGACTCAGAGATAAGAGCCATAATGGCACAGTACATGCCACTGGACAACCAACCGGAGGTCCCAAACCACGTGAATGATGAACGCGCCTGAGAGAGTGGCACGGTCCCATCTATTTATTCCTCGTTGCGGCCCTTGATGCCTTTGTATCTCTGTAACTCTACCAAATAGTGTATTTACTGAAACAGGTTTGGAAAATTTCAATGGTTTTATACTTTTTGTAACGCATACTTGTGTGTCTTACTATTTCCACTTGTGTCCATGGGACTTGTGTACTACTGAAACTTTTATTTAGCTTCGTGGAATTAGAAAAGAAAGAATATAATTTAAAGTTCGATTTTGACAGAAGTCCGATTATTTGTTCCAGACTTCTAGTTCTTTTCTTTTACCTATAAATCTAAGAATGTAGATGCAAATCCATGTCAAGTACATTTGTTTACCAATAGCTGACCAAAAAAATGTTCAACAATTTTGACCAAAATAAGTTCAACAATATACAAAACGACATCGTTTCTAAAAATCAAAAAAGAAAAACGTGGCCAACAACATTTCTATTTTCACCAGTTTACCTACCCAATAATCGCTCTTTTTAACGGTCACATTTTCCTCCTTCCTTAATTAAACTTTCTTAACCCAAAAAAAAACACATTTCCTTATTTTACCGCTTCTTCTTCTTCTTCTTCTTCGATCTCTCTTCTGAATTCGGATCTCATCATGATCGGAGCTAAATCGTTTCTAGGCCTTCCAATTGCATCTCCCAAAGGGATAATATCCGACAGCAATTCATTGAGTACTAACTCGAGATCTGTTGGTGTTCTTCGTGCTTGTGTTTCCATGGAAGGATCTCAAACCATGAGTCATAGCAAAAATGGATCTATCCCTGAACTAAAATCGGTCAATGGTCACACAGGTATATTAAGATTTTGATTCTATTTTTTTTTTAATCCCCATGGGGAAAAAATGTCAAGAGTATTTATTTTCATTTTTGATTAGGACAAAAACAAGGACCATTGTCTACGGTCGGAAACTCGACGAACATAAAGTGGCATGAATGTCCTGTCGAGAAAGTTGATAGACAGAGGTTGCTTGACCAGAAAGGATGTGTGATTTGGGTCACTGGTCTTAGTGGTTCAGGTTTGTGTAGCTATCAATAGTTTTCGAAATATCTATGTTGAAAATAAGATCCCACATTAAAAATATAAAAAGAATTTAAATAATATTTAAGAGATTTGGATCATTTTAAATTGGAAGCCACAAAACTTAACAATCTAGTTTTGGGTCTATGTGAAATCTAAACATTATTTTATTGTAGGGAAGAGCACTTTAGCTTGTGCTTTGAACCAGAAGCTGTACCAAAAGGGGAAGCTTTGTTATATTCTCGATGGAGATAATGTACGCCACGGCTTAAACCGGGATCTGAGCTTTAAAGCGGAGGATCGTGCTGAGAACATTCGTAGAGTCGGTGAGCTTTAAAAGGGGAAGCTTTGTTATATTCTTGAAACGTTAACAACGAATCTCATTTAATTGGCTTTGTTTTAGGAGAGGTTGCTAAGCTTTTTGCGGATGCTGGAATCATATGCATTGCAAGTTTGATTTCTCCTTATAGAAGAGACAGGGACGCTTGTCGTACTTTGCTTCCTGAGGGAGATTTTGTTGAGGTACTTTGAGAACATCGGTTTGTATTGCAATCTCCAAAAGTTTTCAAGATTTTGAGTAAGATTGGTGTTTGATTATATAGGTGTTCATGAATGTATCGCTTGAAGTTTGTGAGGCTAGGGATCCAAAGGGTCTGTACAAGCTTGCACGTGCTGGAAAGATTAAAGGTTTGTATTTTTATGACTTGGTTTTTTGTCTCAGTGAGATCCCGAGATGATATATTATTGTTTGAAATGCTTCCATAGGTTTCACCGGGATTGATGACCCTTACGAGCCACCATTGAACTGTGAGGTAATAGTTAATAATATGGATACAGAACATCACTTTGGTTCTTGATCTAGATTCTGAGCTTTTCGTGTTTTACCTTATGTTCTTGTTTTTTTTTCTGCCATGTGAAGATTTCTCTAGGAGAAGAAGGAACGGGAACTTCTCCGATCGAAATGGCTGAAACAGTCGTTGCATACTTAGAACACAAGGGTTATCTCAAGGCATAAAACACTATTAGACTGTGGGTTACCTTCAACCGCACATATTTGTTATTCCATGGTTTTAGTTCTATTAACCGAGCCAAGAGTACAAAATTAATAAAGTTCATGGCTGTTATTATGGAATCACAAGTTTAAAAGAATAAATATAATCTATTAATTTTTCTGGTCCATTACGTATTTTGAATCTTCATGTAATGGCTCTGCATATAGAACATAAATGCAGGGCTAATTAGCCTATCCAACATTTATATATTTATCCTCCAATATACTTGTGTACACCCTAATGAAATCAAAATTTCATATCTCGTCTCTAGTGCCGTGGAAAACTTGCTCATAATCTCACGGCTGATAAATATAAGATGACTTCTTGTGGTTTAGCAAAAAAAAAAAAGATGACTTCTTGTGAAGAGCTGTACGTATGGGAAATAACGAATGTCGTCTTCTAGACTCTATTCATACGACTTGGCGATGATTGCCTTCTTTTAAACATCTATATTTCCCACATAAGAATGTCTTTTGTTGGTTTAAATTTGGCAAATAAGAAAGTTTATATACAATGTGTGTTTTTTAAATGTAAGTTTTTCTATATCCCAAATGTTTTCCAGGTTCAATGACTAATTACCACGAAATTCACATGATCCGTATTTTCTTACCACTTAAAACGTTCTGAATAGTCAAGAAAATCGAATCCAAAACTGTACTCACACCTGTCAACTCTTTATTAATAGACCAAAATCACTTGGTTAAATTTAAGTTATCAACCAGTGTTGGATTTAAAAGCAGATTGATCATTTTATAAAACTTTTGTTATATTTTCATAGTTAATGTGTGGATGATAATGCCATAGTCAGGTGTATCATGTATCAAACAAAATACGTATTTCTGGAAATTTGTTTCTACGAATGTTTTGTATAGTATTAGTAACTATAACCGTGAAAAGCATTCGTACAACTCTGCACAATCTCGATTTTTTACACGATATTACTAAACAAACTCGAAATATGAAAAAGTGTAATTATGTACAAGTACTGTTACTAACACAGGTAATATAGTATGTATAAATATTACATTTTTATTATGCGATAGTTTTATGTTTATATATGATAATATAATATTTTTGTAAAACATATGTTAAATATGTTAGGTGCAACTTAAAAATAATTCTTTTAATAAAATATATTTTGTCTTACTATAACTTTGATATATCTGACTATGGCGTTATCATTCACACATTCATCAATAAAAATAAAACAAACATTTGTATTGTCGCGCAATCAAACTCTAGTTATATTCTAACAACCGAGTATTACAATAAGCTAGGAGAATCTACCAAACTAAGTATCAAATTTATAAAATCCAATCATTTATTTCTAATAAAATTTAACATATTTATTGTCAAAAAATGAAAAGCAAACTATTCTACATATCTAATGAGAAATTAAAATTTAGCAAAAAAAGAGAAATTAAATCAGTATATCTTTATTAAATTTAAATTTTGAATTTTTTTTTGAAAACGCATGTGATCGAAATAAATCACTATATCTTTATTAGATTTAAATTTTGTAAGAACACAATTATGCGTTTTGAAAACGCATGTGAGAATCTAATTCTCGTATTACAACTGACACAATTTCACCTGTTAGTTCCAAGTTTCAACATTAAAATTTCTCTTATTCTTACTATTGAGTTTATGTTGCTATATTTGGTTCCGTGAGAGCCAATGAGTTTTTTTTTTAGTTTTTTTTAAAAGAACGTAATGGGAAAGAAAAAAACAGAGTAATTATAGTCGTACTCTTACATGGTTGAATAAACAACAGATTGATCCCTGCCTTTCATTTAAAAGTTAGCATACAAACGACTTGATCATTCTTCTAATAAAATCAACACAAGGACTTTTACTTTTTGAATCCATTGAGAAGAACGGTTTCGGAGAAAGACTAATTAGTCAGTCAAGCAAAGTGGAAATATCTGTGTAGTTCCCATTCAATATTGTTTCGTATAAAAGTAGATGAAACATTAAACCATATTTATTCATCACAATTCCATTCTTTTTGCTTCTTTCGATTACTAATCATGAAAGTTAAATCGGTTTACAGAAGGATGCATATAGGTCTCTACGGAAACTCAATTCCAATTTCTCTTTCTTTTATCTTTTTGTTCTTTTTTCAGTTTGAAACCGTATTTGCGGCTCCTACTAGACACGTGTGTCATCCCGAACAAAGAGATGCACTTCTCGAGTTTAAAAACGAGTTTAAGATTGGCAAACCTTCTTACATTTGTGGTGATAGTTTTGTACCGAAGACAAAGTCATGGGCGAATAACATCGACTGTTGCTACTGGGACGGTATCAAATGTGATCCCAAATCCGGGGAAGTGATTGTGGTAGACCTCTTTTGCACCGGCCTCCACGGCCGGTTTCATTCTGATAGCAAGCTTTTCAGGATTCAAAGTCTGCGTTTTCTCGACCTATCATATAATGATTTCAGCGGTCACATTCTAACTTCAGTTGGAAATTTTTCTCAACTTGCCACTCTCTGCCTCTCTTATAACAATTTTGCTGGTGAAATTCCGTCTTCACTTGGAAACCTTTCTAATCTCAAATTTCTTCAACTCTCTCGTAACAATTTTGTTGGTGAAATCCCATCTTCACTTGGAAACTTGTCTAATCTCATCTCTATTGACTTTTACCATAACAATTTTGTTGGTGAAATCCCATCTTCACTTGGTAACCTTTCTAATCTCGACACTCTTTACCTCTCTGATAACAATTTCGTTGGTGAAATCCCAACTTCACTTGAAAACCTTTCTTATCTCGACATTCTCGATCTCTCCGACAACCATTTGGTTGGAAAGCTTCCATCATTGACCCGTCTTTCTATTCTTAGATTTCTAAATGTGGAAAGTAACATAATCAGTGACAAGTTTCCTTCCTGGTTGACTTCTCTGACAAACCTAAAATTTCTTATCCTCTCTTTCAATTCATTCCATGGACCAATACAAAAGATCCAATTCTCCAACAAGTTGGAAATCATCGACATATCGCATAACCACTTCAACGGAACTTTGCCAGAAGTATTCGCCAATGGACGCAATCTAAGAACACTCCATGTTGGTCACAACGAATTGGCGGGAAAACTTCCGAGGTCCTTGTCCAAGTGTTCTTATCTAGAGGTTCTAAACATGGAACACAACGCAATCAGCGACACTTTCCCATTCTGGTTGGAATCTTTACAAAGTCTACAAGTATTAGTCCTCCACTCTAACGAGTTTCACGGGTCGTTACAACATCATCATCCCAAGTCTGCTTCTTCGTTTCCCGAGTTGCATATCATTGACATATCATATAATTCCTTCTCCGGAATCCTGCCATTTGATTTCTTCGTGTATTTGAGAGCCATGTACTCGGAGCGAAACCGTTCAGAACTCAAGTACATAGGAGAAGAACGTGTATACTACCAGGATGACTCGTTGGTCTTACTAAACAAAGGAGTCGAAATAACGTACACGAGGATCCTTACGCTCTTAACAGCCGTTGATATTTCTGGTAATAGACTTCATGGAGAGATCCCTGAATCCATTGGTCTACTGAAGAGTCTTATTGTGCTTAATCTGTCGAGCAATTGTTTCACTGGAGACATCCCTTCGTCTTTGGCCAATCTAACTATGCTCGAGTCACTAGACTTGTCGCGTAACAAGCTGTCAGGCCAGATTCCACCTGCTCTAGGGTACCTCACAAGTCTGTCTACGGTTAGAGTTTCACACAACCAGCTCGTCGGTCAAATACCGCAAGGCGTACAGTTTCAGACACAAGATTCTTCGTCTTTTGAAGATAACCTTGGACTTTGTGGTCGTCCTCTCGATAAAAAATGCGGAGACGTAGACACAGAGCAATTACAAGAACCAGAATCAGTAGAAGAGAAAGAAGAAGAAGAAAAAGTTTTTAGCTGGACTGCAGCTGGCATAGCCTTAGCACCAGGGGTCATCTTGGGATTGACCATTGGGCACTTTGTGAGTCTACAAAATCCTCAAAGGCTTTTGAAGATTTCTGTACGTCAGTACAAGGTATGTTGAATTAATCATCAACTCATGCAAACCTACAGATGTAACTAATTCAGCTTTTTCCCTTTGATTTACAGTTTATTTTTTTTTTTTTTGAATTATACAGAGTTATCCTGGTCCCACAGAAGTGATCCAGACTAGTCACATGTTGCCACGTGTCGGTCCTCTGTCCCTGGCGATGCCGAAATGTTAATTCCCCAGTGGCCAGGATTCGAACCCAGGTGGCAGTACTCACAGCTGTAAGTCCTTTACCACTAGAGCTAGAAGCCCCGGTTTTTGATTTATAGTTTAACCCTTTAGGTTTGGTAACAGAGAAGATGAAACACAGGAATGGGACTCTCGAAGCCGATTCAGATTAGATTTTGTTCACATGTATGTCAACTTATTGGGCTATGGTTACGTAATTGGGATCTTAGTTTTAATATTAAAGTACTTAACATATGTATAACTGTATTATCTACTTAACCTATGTTTGAATTGTATAGTTTACATTAAGAAATGTCACCGTTCGATTCAATTCATTTGTCGAAAATTCAATCAACAAGTCTTTACCTTACAAATGTTGAAAGTGATGTTTACTTAGTAGGACCATTTTTTCTATGTTTTCTGATTTAAATTGGTTGGAGATATAATATTTCAATTTTCAAACACTACAAAATAATAACAAATAACTTTATTTAACATATGTATATGAAATTTGGAATTATAACAACTAATATGTTAAATAATATTAATATAAATATAGTTTCATAAATTTATTGAATCTTATAAAGAAAAATGTATGCAATTCAAGATTAAAAAAATAATTATTAAATTTAAGAATGTAAACTATAGAAATTTGGAACCTTTGTTTTTATATTTTGAAGGTATTTCTTCTCTATTGATTATTTAAAATAAAAAAAATTATTGTACCAAAAATTTAAAATATCTATAATAATAAATGGGAGTTTTCTCTCACCTTAGCCCTCCACATCAGCAGGAAGATAGGGGCTTCTGATGCCACGTGGCATCTAAATCAGTTACTCCGGTTTGCGCTGTTATTTACGTGTCGGGCTTTTCCATTGTATTTTAATTTTGTTGCATGTTAATTTCGTTTGGGCTTTATGCATAAATCTTAAGCCCATACAAATTAGGTTTCCTCATCTTCTCGCCTTCTACCTTCTTAGTTTAGCAGCTGTAATTTCAGCTCACTGTAACGTCTCTATCTTCCATTAATATGTACTTTACTCTGATCTTTAACGTGATTAACCCAGTCTTTCCACTCTGAAGCTTTCAGTCCAACTCTTTGCATTCTAAAGTAACAGTTAAGCAACAAGTATAAATATCTTATTCACTCTGCGATGAACAGCACAACTTTTCATCGACATCGAGAAAGAAAGTTTGTTCAGGTTATCGATTACGACAATGGCGAATTCTTTCACCTTCCTTGCCGATCTGAAAGCTGGGCGCTGCTCCAACAATGAAGAGGCTCGTTTGCTGACGTGTTGGGAGATATGCAACATTTATAGAGTTTAATCCTGGATCATTTTCTTAACAGGCTATTCAACACGTGAGCTGGACCATCACTGAGTTTTCCTTCTCGGTGTGCGAGATATGCAAGAAAAGTATCAGGTTAGAGTTTAAGCTTGGATCCTTTTGATTAGTTCTCTCTGAATGATTGTTGCGTGATCTGCAATGCTCGTGCAAGTACATGTATTCCTCTACACGCTTATCTTTGACCGGTTTTTTGTTTTGCCTTTGTCTTTATGCAGGTAATGGAGTTTCAGCAAAGGAAATTTGCGTGATATTAGAGCTTTCAAGCAATCTCCCAAGGGTCTTAGAGGTTTGCACTTCTGCAATACCACAAGCATTTCTTGATGGGACGGACACAAATCCTTCCAGGCTCACTGAGGTGATTCTTTTCATCTTGAATCACATGACCTCGGCAGTAGATGAACAAACTATCCTTTGTTGAAACTGTTGGTCCTTTTTCTTAATGTGAATTTGCTGAATTTTCTGCTACTTACAATATATAATCTGTGTGTCCGTTACCTTATTAATAAGAAGGTACAAATGTTCCTGAAGTAGCGCTGCCTGAAGTTGTGGTACCAGGAAGAGATGACAAAGATGGTTTAATGCTTCCAGTGCCGGACGTTCTGCAACGACCAAACACCAAAGAACAACTTGCTATTGCTTTATTATCTTTTCCATTTTCGTTTAAATCTATTTCCTTTTTGTTTCAAAAATTAATGTTGTTGTTGTTGTTTCAATTACTAACAATGGCACAAATTGCCTTATTTCTCTGAGATAGAACTTGACTTATCACTTCGGTTTTATGTTTGTGTTTGACGACCTTAATGTACCTAATGGAATTGATTATTTGACCGCTCATGTTGAACCAGGTACTAAGTTGGAATTTTTCATGAGTTTTGCTTCCACTTTGTCTCATGAGACAGACAATTCTCTCATGTGACTTTCTCTTTTTGGGAAAACCTTTGAAAGCTTGATGTTCGCATTGTTTGCTTTCTCTTTTTTTTTTTTCCTTTGTTTGCTTTCTTTACAATTCTAGATTTTAGTCCGACTCTATTATAACAACAATTTTGTTTCACTTAGGGTATGACTGGTTTTCCCGCTACCACCCGCAAACGCAGCTTTTGCGGTTGGTAGCGGTTGCTGGCGTTTTGCAACAATCGTTCAAACCGCTCTAAACCGCTCCAAATCGCTCTAAACCTCATAAATTCAAAAGCTGGTTCCAGCTAGCGTTTGCGGTTGCGGGCGTTTGCGGGAGGATAAAAAAAATTATTTTTTTTCCAAAACAATATAAATACAAAAATAAAAAAATTCAATAAAAAAATTAAATTGAAATTATAAAAATGCTAAAATATATCAATTAAATTTTAATTAATATTATAAAACTTTAAAATAAAAATATTTTCTATATTTTTAAAAAATTTAAACTATAACTTTCTAAATATAAATTTTATATTTATTATAATATTATTATTTTTGATATTTTTATAATTGTATAAAATGTAAATATTATTAATTTATTATTTAACTGCTGCTGCATTTGGTAGTTAACCAGTCATAAGTATCCCGCAAACGCACAAATTTCTAACCGCAGAACCAGTCGTACAAATCTCTTAAAACCGCTAGAAACCGCAACCACCCGCATCCGCAAACTCCCGCAACCGCAACCGTAACCGCTGCGGTTAAACCAGTCAGGCCCTTAGACTCATATAAATAATTTCCTGTTAGTTTTCCTTCTCTGTAGTTTGACAACATAAAAGTGTGCACTTGCAAGAACAATTACGGACTTATGACTCTAATTACTCACACTTCTTAAAAACACTCATGGTTGTGACTTTTATTACATACAGTATGTATTTGTAGATAGCCTGCACTTTACGTATCAGCTGAGTGTTGCTATAAACTGCAGACCTTTGTAGATTGAGACTCTAAGCTTCTCAAGGATTAGTCTGTTCAATAAGATATATGAATCTTACATTTATTCACGTTAACTTGCATGAGTACTTTTTACAGCTTTACCTAAACGCCGTCAATTTACGTTATTAAAACCATATAGAAAATCAGCAAGATTACCTGGCCGACATTTAAAGAGAAAAATATTACAACAAAGTCGTCGTAAGTACTTGGTCTTTAAACTATGGTTTTGTGAGTATCAATCAATTTTATTTGACATTGTCAAAGTCCAAAGAAATATTAAAATGTGTTCTACTTATTATAAAAATTAAAACAGAACAAATACTAACAATAAGATGAAATACTTATATTTTCACACATTTTAGTGGTTAAACAAGTATACGATTTCAAAAAACAATTAAAGAAATAATAAAATGAAAATCATCAGTGAAAATAAAATATTTTTAATGAAAAAATAAATTGAATATATATTATTTCGATTATTTGTAAAGTTTTTTTATTTTCTATTTCAAAATACCAAATAAATGCAATTCCGACCCTAAATAAACACTTTCTATTTACTATTCTTTTTTTTTAAGAAAATAAAAAAGAATCAGACTACGCAAAAATCACAACAAGTACAATTGTCTTACAAACAAATAAGAGTTAGCAAAGTTTCAAAAAAAAAACAAATAGGAGTTCAAATAATTATAATTTCCGCCAAATCAACTTATGTAAGTAAAAAACTAACCAATAAATACTTTTTTGTGGTAAATGTTAAATAAATACTTCTAAAGTAAACATCAAAACTAACCACCATTTTAACCCCATAGGTACGTCTAATTTGATATCAACAAATATCAGCAGTATCAACATATATCAAACATTTGGCTACACAATTAACACACACCCCGCCACAATGGATTAAGAATTCACTTGCTTGATTTGGGATCCACAAAGTATATATTTAATGAGTACGGCACAATAAAGTTCCTAACAAATTGTCACATCTTTGAAATGGACAAAATATGCAAGAATTGTTACTATTTTAAGAAGATGAAATAATTTATTATCTTCCTCAAATAAGATAATCACAAAAACAAACACATGTATTTATATTATTTATTTTCAAACGTCAACTTCACATTAAGTTTAAGTTTCAACTAAATTTATTTTGTCACGACTATCAACTATTTATTTATTTTTAACTGAATCAGTCAGTCACAACCACTTACGCTATTCCTATTTGACCTAAGCAACTTCAAAACACAGTAACACTACGATAGCTAATCAGTATCAAATGAATCGAAAAGTATCATTATTTTTCAAAATATTTTCACCTTCATTACTAAAACCATAAAATAAATTTTAAATTTATTACAGAATAAAATATATGAACCCGGCGCGTAGCGCCAGAAGACCAGTAGTAATTTAATAAATTTAAGAATGCAATCGCTTCTGCTTGGTACTTTCTCATTTTTTTCAGCTTCCATCTCTCCCCGTTCGATCCTCTATTTATGAGTCTCGATTCTCTAAAATCTCGTATCAATTTATTTTTCTTTGAGAATAAATTTATTACACGAGCTCCATTCATTAAGCGCACTAATCTCCGAGCTCTGGCTGCTGCTTACCCATCTTGATATTTCGCAATGGTGGTCTGCAAATGCAGAAAGGTATATAATTTAATTCATTTGCTGATCGAGATTTTGGATTTTGCATTTAATTTATTGGGAAAATAGATTTCGATTTGTTTGCATTTTTTTTTTGTTGCTGAGAGCTCAATCAAGTGAATGTTTTTTTTTTTAAATTTCTCTTACAGGCTACGAAGCTATATTGCTTTGTTCACAAGGTCCCTGTTTGTGGCGAATGCATTTGCTTCCCTGAGCATCAAACTTGTGTGGTATGCTCATCAGCAGCATTATATATTTTATTATATATTGTGGGATAATGCTAAAATACGTTTTTTTGTTATGTTGTAATCAATAATAATAGGTCAGGACTTATTCAGAATGGGTGATAGATGGAGAGTATGACCAGCCTAAGTGTTGTCAATGCCAAGCAGCCTTTGATGAGAGCGGAGGTCATCAACTCACTCGCTTGGGTTGCTTGCGTATGTTATCTCACTCACTCTTACCATTATTTTTATTTCTGAATTTTCTACTATTAAAATAAATGGAAACCATCTCTACCCTTTGATTTGGATATCAGATGCTATACATACAAGTTGCTTGGTTTCGCTTATCAAGAGCCTTCCTCCTCATACTGCACCTCCTGGTTATGTCTGCCCAACATGTAGCACTCCTGTAAGCCCTATTGATTTTTTTTGTTACACTAATAAAAATGTTATTTTGAGCTGCTTCACTTTGTTATAGTGTGTATTGTGTAATAGTGCACCCTATGATGTAATGTACTGGATGTAGCTATCTAGGTTAAATTATTTTTGGCCCTTAGGGTTTGAGGAAATGTTGTATCTTGCTTCGAAATGTTGATTGTGCTTGGGAGAGTGCCGTATTAATAGTTCTCATATGGTCTTCAAAATGCAGATATGGCCTCCCAAGATGGTAAAAGATGCAGGATCTCGGCTTCATGCACAGTTAAGGGAAGCGATTATGCTGGTCAGTTTTATATTATTGTCATATCGTTTGTGTTGACTAGAGAACACTATAACATAGACTTAAAGGATTTACTGGTTCACTTAGATTTTTATGTTCTGTTCTGTATATGACAGACTGGTCTCGAAAAGAATCTATTTGGGAAGCATCCAGTTTCTCGGTCCACAGAATCTCGTAGCCCACCTCCTGCATTTGCTTCAGATGCATTAATCAATGTATCTTCATCTTCTCATACACAACAAGGGAGGAATCTTCTAGCTGAAAATGGAGAATATTCTAAATCTGCGGTTTCAGAGATAGTTGAGATAGATGTTCCTTCTTCTGCTGGGAATTACATGAAAACCTCAAGCCCTGGAGTAAGACATTCTTCTTACAAACTAGTTGCAGTGTCATGTTTTTGTCACAATTGCTCTAACCATCAATCGATGTTGTATATAGCATGTTGCTGCTGCACGGAAAGGTGTACTCGCTGTGGACAGACAGAACTCTGAGACTCTTTATTATGCAGACGATGAAGACGGGAATAAGAAAAAGTACTCAAGACGAGGTGGTAGAAATAATAAACATATCTTTCTTACCTCTCTTGTCTGAAATTTTGCTTTTACAATTACCGTGAGACTGATAATTTTGTTTCATGTAAGGTCCACTTCGTCACAAGTTTCTGCGGGCTTTACTACCATTCTGGTCGAGTGCGCTACCTACACTACCCGTGACTGCACCGCCTCGTAAGGATCCAACAAAGGCAGAAGATGGTTCAGAAGGACGTGTAAGACATCGATCATCAAGGATGGATATAAGGAAAATACTCCTTTTCATAGCAATCATGTGAGACCTTGTTTGATTATTTCCTTAAATAGCTTTTGATATTTTAAAATGTTTGGTGTAGAATACTAATACCCAACTGGGTGACTGATGTGCAGTGCGTGTATGGCAACAATGGGGATTTTATACTACAGACTTGCACAACGGGTAATTGGTCAAGAAAACCCTGACGAGGAGCAGTAATGAGGTAATATCGTATCGGACGGGGACGACTAGAAAATGTTTTGTTAGAAGTTGATTTGGAGAGTTGTGGGATGAGGTTCTTTGTGACAGTCTTGTCCTTTGTTTTTTTTGTTTCGCGGGTCGAAGTATATTTGATTGTCACCTTTTTGTTTCTGTGTCGATTGGCATGTTTTAGTATGTAGCTGTTTTGGTATAGACGAAGTTACATGACGCGCTGAGCATTTTCTTTTGCCTTCTATGTTCAAACATTTTGTGGCCTCTAGAGTAGTCTTTTATAGAATCGTCATTGTTATGGTCTCTTGATACGAGTTATAAAAATGTTAATTCGGAGTTATTTGTGTTATCTGGTGGTGGTTTCGGTCTCCTCGGTCTTATGCTTTCGGATTTTGGTTAGAGCAGAGTTGGTTTTCCAGCTCGTGGTCCGGGGTCTGGTGATAACCCCGTGAATCGACTGTTGACACCTACTTCTGGCTCGTTTAGTGTGGGCTCGCCGTCTCATGGTCCGGGGCAGTTGTGCCTCCCCCGTGAATTGAGTGTTGGTGTCTCACTCAGACTTGTCTTTGTCTCCCATCTCCCCTGGATTTTGGCTTTCACTTGCAGGTTTTGGTGCATTGTCCTCTCTGGAGTTCAAATTCCCCGTCGGTTTGGATCTGTTGTTAGTCCTAGGATTGTTGCAATAACTAGTTCCTAGATCTTATTCTGTGATTTGAGTTTAAAAAAAAAAAGTTTGGGGCTTCAAATCACATTTGGCTTTGTTAGCACACTGTGTTACAAGTTCTACTTGTATCATCTTTCATTCATTATTTGATAATGATATTAAGTATTAACATGCTTATCAAAAAAAGAAAAAAAAATGGTAAAAGTAAAAAAACAAAAAGAAGTACAGCATTAACTAAATAAAATAAAAAACAATTATTTTCAACTAAACTCTTTTTCCCCTCTTTCCAAACTCACTTTCCTCCTCATATTCTCAAAAGTATATTGCACACATCTTCTGTATTCTTAATTTAAAACATCATTGTTCAAGTATCAATAAATCGTTCATTAAGCATATAATCAACTTGTAAAGTGCTTAATATATACAAAACATAATATTTTATATGTCAAATTTTTATTTCAAAAAAATATGCAGTACTCCAAAATCTAAATTTAAAAATACAAACATTACTTAAAGACATGTTACTAAACTCTAATCAATATACAATCAAGATTTGCAGTTAATATTCACTAAACTATGTGAAAATCAATTCAGTTTTATTAAATTTAAATTTACATGTTTTAGAATTTTTTATATTTACATGGTGTCAATTTATTTTCTATCAAAATAGTTTTTTTTTTAATTATATAAATTAATTACAAGGTTAAATACACGAGTAACAATTTTTGAGAAATCTTCTAGAGAACAGTTCATTGTCTCGAGAATACTTCTTAAGGCTATAATAATGAATTTTTTTTATAACTTTTGTTTTTCTGTCATAAGAGAATCGTTGTGATTATACTATCATTTTATATTATTTTTGCATTTGATTGAATTTAGCGTATAATGTTGCAATTTTTTTTGCATATTTAAGAATATACGACTATAATGATTTTTAAAATCTAATGAATATGCAGATTTCTTAAAGTTTTGATTTTATTAGTTAAACTGTCTAGAATTCAGTCTCAATACCACTATATTTTGTAGAATTATTAAAAACGAAAACTTGATATAATAATGATTTTTAAAAGTAATTAAGCAATCATCGAATGACAACACTATATTTTTTAATAAGAATGCTAGAATCAATATAGGGCTTATTTGCTAAATAACCAATAAAATAAGGGAAATTAGATTTTTAGAGAGAAAATAGAGAGAGATAGGAAGAGAAAGTAGGAGAGAAGGGGTGTTTTTAGTTAGTTAATGAATTTTGGTTTTTGTTGTGTATAGTGAATGCAATTTCTTATCAAGGGCTTATTTGCTAAATAACCAATAAAATAAGGGAAATTAGATTTTTAGAGAAAAAGTAGAGAGAGATAGGAAGAGAAAGTAGGAGAGAGTGGGTGTTTTTAGTTAGTAACAATAAAATAAAACTTAAAAAATCATACACTAGTATAGTAACAATAAAATAAAACTTAAAAAATCATAAAAACTCTAATTCCTTCTATCCCCCCAGTTTTGTATTTGAGTCAGCATTGTAAATTGTTTTTAACAATTCCCTTAGAAGAAAAAGAAGAGTGAACCAGGAATCACATGTGTCCGAAGTTGCTAGCCGAAAAGAGTCAACGAGGAGGTAGGTTCTCTCTCATTTCTCTCCGGCACTGACTCTCTTAACTTTATAATAAAGCCTTGGTTTGGTCTCTCTCTCTCTATTTCACGCACGTACGAACGAACAGACAAACAAAACACAAAGCGAACTCGATAAAATAACTAAAGGAAAAAAAAAACAACAATTCCTTTAGGGCACAAAGAGAAACACAATCTTCAACAACAACAACAACAAAGAAGCAAATTTCGCGGCTAAAAAATCAATCGCTTCAACTGGTTCGTACTCAACTCTAATCTCTTCATTCAATCTTTCGATTATCGTTCTGGGTTTCATCTCTCCCTTCTCAATTTCGATTTAATTTTAATGCTTAAAAAACTCTTGGATCCTCCCAATTTCTTAACTTTCTCAACTCGATTCTCGACGAATTAGCTAACAATCTGTAATTCAATTTCCGAAATTCAGGTCTACAAGTCGAGAATTAGCGGTGCGGATTTCAAAATCTGGGTTTTAGTTACCGAAGATGGGGTCAGAATCAGAATCAGATCAATGCTCTTCCAGATTGAACACTCTCGAGATCAAATCCCTAATTTACCAGAAACTAGGGCACTCGAGAGCCAACACTTACTTCGACCACCTCGGAAAATTCCTCACCTCGAGGATAACCAAGTCCGACTTCGACAAGACCATCGCTAGAGAACTCGTCCCTCTCCACAACCGTCTCCTACGTTCCCTCCTCAAGAACGCAGCCGCCGCCAAATCTCCTCCTCCGAGGTACCTCAAGAGACCATCTGCATTCCCTCCCTCGCCTCGAAAATGCAGGTCCAGGAAGTTTAGGGACCGGCCGAGTCCTCTCGGCCCGCTCGGGAAGCCTCAGAGCATCACGACAACGAACGACGAGTCGTTGTCGAAGATGCAGAGGCTTCCAATGGAAGAAGGAGAAGAGGTTGAACAGCGCGTACCGAGTCAGTTAACCGCGCCGCTCGGCGTTTCGTTAACCGGAGTTAGAAGGTCTTTTGGCGAGACTTGTTGTCGGAACAGCGGCGAGTTGCCTGATGCGATGACGTTGAAGAGTGTGTTGGAGAGGAGGCTGGAGAAGGAAGGGATGAAGTTAACTATGGACTCTGTTGATGTTTTGAATAGCGGGTTGGACGCGTTTATTACAAGGCTGATAAAGCCTTGTTTGAGTTTGGTCCAGCGACAGCGAGTGTCGGTGTTGGATCTTCGCGCTGCTGTGGAGTTGAATCCACGTGTTCTTGGAGAGGATTGGCCTATTCATCTAGAGAAAATCTGTTCCCGCGCTTCGTCTGAGGAGTAGAGTTGTGAAGAAAAGAGCCGTTATATAGCGATTTTGGATAATCATATTTGATTGATCGATTCTTTTCCTGGAGTATGGATGGAATTGCCATTAGAGTGTTCTCGAAGAAGCTTTGAAGGGGGAAACAGAAGAGGCTTCAGGTTGTACAAGTTGTGATAGTTATATATAATATATAGTTTAAGACACCATTTGTTTAGAAGACATCTTTTACTTATGTAGTTTTCTTACTTTCGCATGTCTTCTCGTAATGTAACAAATTTTCCATTAGAGCAAAAGAGTTTTCTAAACATCTGAGTTCTCTACAGACTGGTCTTATTTGCAGAAAGCCAAATGTCACTGAAGCAGAATATCAATCAGACAAACAAGAGGAAACCAAACTGATTGCTTTCTAAAAACATGTCGATTTAGTCAGTTCTCTGGATTCGGAGAGGAATCTCCGTCTCTCTCTCTTGATCTCTTCGCCATCCTTCTGTTTGCACGTACTAGTCAGTGAGTGGGAGTCGCACCTTTGGTTGATACTGTGTTAAACATCTGATTGTCATAAACTCATACACATGCCGATACACTATACCGTTTGCATGGATTGCGTCTCTTTTCTATTAGGCAAGTATGTCTGAACCGTTATCTGAAAAAACAACGGAATACATAAATAGCTTTTGTGTAATCGAACCAGTGTATAATAAATGAATCAAACATGACATCCATAAATGATACTAAAATGTATATATTGTGGGCCATTGATTAGAATTATAATTTTACGGTAGAATTTAGTCGGTAGATTTTTTGGATAGAATTGTATCTAATGTACCTGTAGAAATTAAGTAAAAAAAAGAAAGATGTTCTTACATCAATTTGTCTTTTTGCTTTAGAAATTAAGTAAAAAAAAAGAAAGATGTTTCTTTCTTTTTTGGCTTAAGTTTTAAAACTACATATTATGATTCATAATTTTTATTGTTATAGATAAAAATTAAAACTAAAGACACTTGCTGGAACCCAACCAGTTCCATTATTGTCTTTGATTCATAATGTATGTAGTTTTACTTCGAAACACATATTAATAATATATTTTCTCCAAACAATTATCATTAAAGTTATAGATTAAAATTAATTTCTTTGATTATAAAAGCCAGTATAAATACGATTGTCTACACAATTTTGATAAATTTAAAGTTATAAAACATGTTATATTATGAAACAACATTTTTTTAAAAACATCTTATATTTTGAAATGGAAAAAGAATAAAAATGATCTTTATTCAAAAAATAAAAAAATAATAAAAATGATCAATTTTCTGATATGGTCCTCTAAGGAACTGAAATAATCTATATGCATCCTCATATCTATTTTTATTCTATATTAAATTTAAATTTAAATTGAAAATGAAGTAAAATATCCAAAACCTTAAGAATTTAAACATAATTACAAGCCCGACTACTCATCCTATCCATAACATGACCTAAGAATTGACTCGAAACCGACCCAAACTAACTATAAATCGCAAAATCTCATCCCAAATTTCTCCCATTTCGGGACTACTTCAAACACGATCTTCGTCTCTCTGTCAAACGACGATCTTCAACCGTCCTCAACAACAACGCCCTTGAACCAAATCACCAGATTACAATACTGAGAAATGACTTACCAAGATAAAAAAGAAGAAGGGCGATACGCTGCCAAAGAAGATCGATTCTCCAAAGAAGAAAAAGAACGAGTTGTTGGGAAAAAAGAAACTAGTTATATCGAATCCAGCAGAGAAACAAAGTGGTGACAAAGGTTCATCATGTCAACCAAAACAAAGAGGGCTCAGGGTAGTTAGTTTGAACCCCGAGAGAACATCTCCACGTTGGGATCCACAAACTCCACTTCTCCATTTGTCTCATGCTTAAAATATCTTCTTTTTTTTTGAACTTATGCTTAAAATATCTTGAGAAATGGAAAATATGACCCATATACCAAAAAAAAAAAATTTCAAGAGAATAATGCTGGCATTTTGCTTTAAGCATGAAGATTTTCTTCTTGGCTTAAATATCTCCAACAATGATGAAAATAATATTTTCAGAAGCGAAGACCAATCAGAAACTAAGATATATATTTTCATTTTTTTACTCTCAATTATTTTAATACTTACCAATCACACCAAAGAAAACCTTTCTTTTTGTCTTGCCACAAGACAGTTTTTTCATCTGTTAATTACAATTTTTATGGATCACCTTTTAAATAGTATTCCAAATATATATTTTTCTTCAAAATACAGTAATAAGAGTATTTCTTGAGTTCATCCCCTAAATACTAACCAATAAAAAGATGTCATGTGTCATATCTTGTTTAGAAAACAAATGTAAAAATAATATTAATTGCAAAAAATTAAACATTGCAAAATTTTAAACACTAAACCTTATAACACTAAACCCAAGAATAACTCCAATAATAATTGATACTAAAATGGAAAACAACCATTTTGTAATTATCTAAGTATTAATGGAGAAATAGACATTAAAAGATCCCTATTTTGTTATCTCGGATTAATATATTCATGGATTCTAGGAACTTGACCATCTCCTCTCTCTCAATTTTGCTCTCCTCCGTTGTCCACAATTGTCCCACCGTCACGGTTCGTATCTATCTTTGCTCAAGCCTCACTCTCACATGCTCTGGTCATACATGCTAGTTGGTCATACATGCTCAAGTCTCACTCTCGTATCTATCTGTTTTTAATGGTCTCTGGTTCTTGGAAGGATCAAAACTGCATGTGCGAGTTATTTAGCATTCATGATAGTTTAGTTGATTAGGAATATATACAGGAGCACTTCTGTTTCTTGATAACCAGAGTTCTTTAGCATTCATGAAAGTTTAGATGATGAAGAAGAATATGTATATTTATATTTATAGGAACACTTCAGTTGCTTGATAGACACTTCTTGTTTCAAGGTACTTAAACTATGGATACCAAAAAGTTGGACACTGGGTCGAGAGATGCAATCAGCTTCCTCCCTGAGGAGATTCTCAGTGACATATTGTCCTTACTTCCGATAAAACAGGCTGTTTCAACATCTGTTCTTTCTAAAAACTGGAGAAATATATTTAGATTAGTGGATTATCTTGATTTTGATTATTCTGTTTCTGTGCACCCGGAAAAGGGTGAACCAAAGAGAGGTGAGAGATTCAAAGAATATTTGGATCGAACACAACGAGATTCGCCCATAATTAAATTCTCTCTTGAACGTCACGTTGGAGATCACAACGAGATGGCTTACGTGAGCAGCTGGGTTAGTGACGCAGTAGAACACGGTGTTTTGGAAGTGGACGTGAGTGTAAAACCTCGCCTTGGAATGTTGTTTATGCCTTGTGAGCTCTTCACGAGCAAGACACTTGTTAAGCTAACGCTTGGAACACAAGTTCAATGCGACATACCTTCATATGTATTACTTCCATCGCTTAAGATTCTCATCATCGAAACGATTTTCTTTGCATCTAAAGATCTCAGTGATGTGCTGGTCGCTGGTTGCCCTGTGCTTGAGGAGTTATTTGTACGTCACGAGGAGATGGATTCACACCCTTATTACATATCGAGTCGGACCATCAAGAAACTATCAGTTCAATACCGTGGCTGTGATGTTTATTATGAAAGTGGTTTGTCATTTGACGCCCCAAGTCTTGTCTCCTTCGACTACTCTGACCATGCCTTGTATGAGTACACACCGGTTAACTTTGGATCCCTAGTTGAAGCTCGTGTGGATATTCGTTATAATAGAAAGGTCGTTAAGCCGGATATATCGGGTCTCATGATAGGAATAAGTAACATCGAGACTTTACATCTTTCTCCAGCTTCCGCTGATGTACGTTTTTTGCAACTTTCCTTTCTATAAAACTTTGTTATGACATTCTTGATGTGTGTGCTTCAGACGATTTCTCGATGTGTTAGTAGACATGGACTACTTCTACCAATGTTCAACAACCTGGTTAGTTTATCTTTTGGGAGTAAGAATGAACGAGGTTGGAAACTGCTTCCATATCTGCTTGAAAAGTCTCCAAAGCTTGAAACTCTAATCATACAGGTATGTATCATTAGCAACGATTATATATGTATATATGGAGAGAGACATTAACTTAGTCTTTTTATTTAATTCTCTTTCAGAGTCTGAATGTTTATGCAAGCTATATCCCTATACCTCTGTACCAAGTGAAGTTGATGCATATCCTTGGTTATCAAGGAACTGTTCAAGAGTTGAAACACTTAAAGACTTTTATTGGGAGAATGCAATGCCTCGAACTTGTGCTACTGGAGCTTGCGGAAGGTGTTGTAGTGGATGATGGCAAAATATTGCAATTAAATAGGGATCTTAATCACGCTTCTCGGAAGTGCAGCATCCAAATGCACGACCGAAGTCGCATTTCTCATTTAAGTCTAGACACTTAGGGTTTGATTAGTTGAAGTTGTGGCTTTATGTTTTTTGCTCTAAGATTTGTGTGTTTAAGTATCTAGTCGTGGCTTTGATTTTTTTTTTTTTTTTCTAAAGCACTTACCAAAATCTCTAGAGAAATTGATTTCTACAACTAATATATTTTAGGTTTAGATTCAGTTTTAAAAACTAAAGTCAGGTCCGGTCCAGAGCAGATGCAGAGTAAGCAATTGTTTAGGATCCTTTTTTTTTTGGGTTTTTTCAGCTGAATTTTTTTTAAATTATAAAAGGGCACATTTCTTCAAATTTGAGTAGGGCATCTGTGTTTGTTGGGCTGGTGCTGACTAAAGCATGATGATTCTTTCAAAAGAAAGTTGTAGAAATAAAAATGGTTGTCTATCCCTCTTCGTATCACCTTCTAAGTGCCTTTTTTTTTTTGTTGAACGGGACAAAAACAACTAGATTTAATCTCAAATTCCTCTCACTTTATTTTCTTTTTATAATATATCCTCCTTACAAATGCTCGATTTGTAAACTGAATAATACTTTCATTGAACCACATCGTGGTGGTCTAGTGAATTCTTCTAGAAATTATCATGTTAGTCCAGGTCAGAGATGGACTTTCCTTTAATTATTAGCTCCACATGTCGCCACACGGATATGAGCCCATGCTTATGGTCCATTTGAATATCTGGGAGAAGATCCATTTGTGGGTTGCACCTCCTACCTGAAGATTAGGTCTGTATTTTTAATAGATCTTGGTTTAACCCTTTTTTTCAAAAAAGAAATAATACTTTCATTAAACTTCAAATGGACAAGGGTGCGTTACAAAGACTAGTGAATGGAGCTTATAATGGCTTGTGGCACTTACTCTCTAAGACTAAAACAAGAAAATAATTAAGCAGATGAAAAAATACTAGCTGTTGGATGGTTTATGACAAAATCCAGCCATAAAAGAAAATAGTGTTTTCTTGAGCTTGATAGCTTGGGTGAAAACTTGTGATATCTTGGGATGTCTAGGTACACTTATAATGTCTATGGAAGCTTCCAAGTGTGGTGTAGATTTTTTTTTTTAACGCTGATTATTATGACATTACATTTATGAGAAAAATTACATAAACGATTTGACAACCGACAATACTACATGTTTTATGAAGATTTCCGCCTAGCTGCATCATCTGAGCCGTCCTATGAAGATTCATTCCTGGCCAGATTTACTTGCACCATGTTGAAGATTCTTTGTAAGCTTTTCTTCTGTAGTCTGCATCAATAAATCGCTCTTTCCCAGACTTGAAACCTGGATTTCCTGGAATCTGCAAGAAATTGCATAATCTGGGGTTCGAACTTCAGACCTAGGTGTAGAAGCCTTTAAACTTTAACCAGTAGGCTATGATGCTTCCACAATGTGGTGTAGATTTCTACAGCTAATTTGAATAGGAAAATCCATTGGAGTTTAATGCCCTTTGGGTATAAATATGAAATGTTAGAGTGCAAGTTGATTCTCTTAATTCTCTGGGTGCTGGTACATGGTAGGACGTCTTGGATGGCTTATGGATGGTATAGTATCTCTCATGGCTTCCATAAATATATTCGGGACATGCCCTTGTGAAAAGAAGGAAGAGTTTCCTAACTTTGAAGCCAGTTGGACCCAACTTAGTAGAATATGTACATCTTGAGTTTGATTAGATTTTGGGCCTGGTTACTTATTTTCTGGACTTCGAAGAGGCTCCCGTGACAGCCTAACTAGCTTCGGCCGAATGCAATTCTTGGTTGAGCTGCCATGAACTTGAATATTTAAGATATGGCTCATAGGGTATTGTTAAGGTCTTAAGTAAAATATGTATTTTTTAACACTGTCTTATTGAAATTGATTTGGAACATATTACATGAAGAATATGAAAAATAATGAGAAATCAATAGTCTTTCCACACCGAAAATAGAAAAGATAAACATGATTAGCAAAACTAAACTAGTATTTCTTTGAAAGTAAGATGAATTGGGTGTTTCCGTTTCAGCAATTACAGACGGACTTCTAATACCTTAAACGAAATTACGACAATAATTCTCATAGTTTAGATACATCTTCTTCTTCAGTTGCCTTGATTAATTTTGTCCCGAGTTAGCTTCAGTTAAGCTACCGTTGAACAAGCTTGAACTACAAAATACAAATCAGGTAGATAGTTGGGATTGACGACTCACGTCCCAAAACCAAAATCAACACGACAAAAACACTAACCACACAAAAGAAACAATAGAACCATAATCAGATCCAAAACAACAAGATCTCTTTCTGGAAAAAGGTTCTATCCAGAGAAACTAATATCTCTCGCCTTGGAAAGCACCGCAAAAAATGTAAAAATAATAGAAACATAGTAAAATCTGTATCTTATTGTTCCATGAAAATCATCCGATAATGCAATACGCTAAATACTAATTTGGTATTGAAATAATACAAAATTCAGTATCATAGTTGAAATGAATGATTTCGTATGCTTGTGTGTCTTAAGTTGCCCTTATACATATTTTGCTTTAGTGTGTTACAAAAAGAAAACATTATTTTTGCTCTGAATGGCACCACAGTTACCCGCACTTACGATTTATTCGAGTGAAATTGCTGTCAAGTTTTGTCATCCTCTTTACCATTTGTATAATATAAATCCTTTAATATACTTAAAAATAAATTCAAAGTTTAGGCTAGACAATCAAATATTATATAATTAATTTTAAATTTAAATTTTAAATTTGTTTATTTGTGAAGTGACAGTAACATTGTGCTGTCGAGCACATGATAATAGCACCAGCAAAACAAGAATCCAAGACTCATCAAATAATTGAAATTAGTATTATTCGATCTGTCCAAAAGCATCCATCGAAACTAACAGGGAACCCAACCTGGCCCCAGTTTCGACATGCTATCACCAAAGTACTCCATCACTCTCCCCCTTTACTCATTTCATAAGGAAAGCCTATTTTTACTTTTGTTTAACACATTTATACTTAATCCTTTTGTTTATATCTTGATGCAAATATCACCCATAAATTCAGGCTAAGTAACAAAAACTGTAAATAGTTGGATATTTTTATCATTTCAGGTTTATAGGTTTATGAAATTAACTAAAAGACAACCTCATCGATCAATTACGTAGATAGTGCATTTTGATCTTTACTATTGATTTACATAGGAAGTGTCCGAAATAGAGTTAATTTAACATGGTGTGGGTTGAAAAAAACCTAAAATGACTGTCGGTATAGGAAATATTATCTTATGGCAATTCCGAAACGATATCTTTTATTAGAAATCTCATGAACAAATTTATAAGATATGTTCAATCAGTTCGTAGTAACACACAATTGTATTTTGCTATTGACAAATTCCTAAAATACCTAAAAATATCCTACACAGCAGCAGTTGCGTCTCTCACAAAGATAACTCACTCACCAAGATCCCAAAACTTGTTCTTCTTGCGAATTCTATGATTCTCTCTATATACACACTCCACTGAAGAAGGAGAGTATGGTTGGATTTAATTAAAATTTCTAATTAATTGAACGAAATTGTTTTATCTATACTGTGTCGTTACAGCTTTGTTAAAGTTTCTAGCCTTTAAGCTTTCTTCAAGTTTTTGCAGTCTATCATCATCCTGATTCACTTCAAAAGCAATTCCTTTCACACATTTTGGTCTATTCTCAGTATTTTCCATTTTTGCAGCTTTGAGTAGTCCAACAAATTTGTCGAATTTCATCTCATCAGAGTTCATTGTCAAAAAAATTGGAAGGAAAACATCTGTTGAGCTTCTTGACCAGTTCCTTTTCTTTGTATTTCTTCCCAGGTCCCAAGCAATTATTCTTCATTCACAATGGTGTATAACTTAGCAGTTAGGCTGCCAAGTGTTTCATCGTCTCCCATTCACGATAAACTTTAATCTCCTTGCACAAAAACTCTAAAATCTTTTTGAACTTACATGGGTTTCATCCTATAAAGAAGTACACATATTTAGACTCAAAACCTTCTAGTCACCAAAATAAAATTTTGTCTGAGATAGATACTAATTCCAAAATTTGTAAAATTGACATTTTTGTCATTTTAAAACATTCGGTTTGTTGTAGTCTTGTAGATGATAAAACTTAACTTCTGACCGTGATCTGCATGAAGGATCGTCTACCAACTCTGGTGGTACCAAACAACAGTAGCACACGGTTTTTGGATATCATTTACCAAATTCGCCACCTATTTCTGTCCCACTGTTGACATTTTCTAAAGTTCATTTGGTGGTTTCCATAATTATGTATTCGGTGAGATCCAGAATGTTTTTTGTTTATTACTTACTTAAAGCACCTTCGCTAAAGTTGGGTATACATGTTTGGAAATAATAAGAGTAACTTCTAAGCTTTATGTCAATAAATACAACTCATTCACATCCCATCATAATTTGTTACACACTCGCTAACGTGTCAACTGACTACTAGCACCGCCAACTCTCACATGGCATCATGGGTTGTATTATACACTAACACACAGCTTCAATACGACGCTATGTATCTGCGTTTCGATGTGATTCCACTTTTCCTATATAAATAATTCCTTCACTTTTCCTCCATTTACATTTTCTTTACACTGAACCATCACTGAGAGAGTGCGCTTCACACAATAAACAAAAAAAAATGGCTAGGCAATTTGCTATTGTTGCGATCTGCATCGTCCTCATCGCCGGCGTCGGAGGTCAAGCTCCGTCGTCACCACCAACCACCACACCAGCACCACCCACCACAACAACTCCCCCGCCAGCAGCCACTCCTCCTCCTGTCTCAGCTCCTCCACCAGTCACAACTTCTCCTCCTCCAGCCACCACCGCTCCTCCTCCTGCTACTCCTCCTCCAGTCGCTTCTCCTCCTCCGGCCACTCCTCCTCCAGTGGCAACTCCTCCTCCAGCAACTCCCCCTCCCGTCGCATCTCCTCCTCCAGCAACTCCTCCACCCGTCGCATCTCCTCCTCCAGCAACGCCTCCTCCAGCTCCTCTTGCATCTCCTCCCGCTCAGGTTCCAGCTCTTGCTCCTACGACGCCAGACGCTCCCTCTACATCTCCGTCGTCTAGCCCGCCTCTCCCGGCCACTGATGGCCCTGGACCGAGCGCCGAAGGGCCAGGACCTTCCACAGATTCGAATGACCAGGTCCGTAATTTCTTCTCATTTGACTTGGATCTTGTACAATGTGTTTCAGATCTGAGATGGTTTTGACTTTGAAAAATGAGGTGATCACTGTCCATGATTAGATCTAAAACTAGTCTTGTCTCTCGAAAATTATGATTAGCGCAATTTAGCAGAAGAATCCTAGTATGTTATAAAGTGAGCAGTTGCAAGCGCAATTTAGGAAGATATGTTAATCTGCGCCCGTATCGTATTTGCCGATTTTCGGACAGTGCTACTGCATCTGTCTCGAGATCTTCGAACTCGAGCCGTGGGCGCGTGGGGTGCCGGAGTCACGTTAGCTTTGTCAGTATGAACGTGAACAATAAATAACTTCCACGTGTTGATCTTAAAAGCAGATCTTGCTTTTGACAAAAAAGTAGATCTAGATTTACTTTAGTCTTTAGTCAATAAAATAAGTCCGAAAGCATGCATGAATGACGGAGTTCTTCGAAGTAAGCAGTATCACTTTATGCTAGGACCACTATATTTTAGAAACTTTTCAAACGATCCCGGATTAATAAATGCTATTAAAACTTCTATTTTAAATTAATTATGTTGGAATTATAACATCAGATTACAAAGATGCTTCTGTAACCAATAAAAATGAAATGCTGATCCAATCTCTTATGTATTGTTTTGCAGAATGGAGCAAGCAAGACAGTTTCAAGCTTGGTACTTGGATCTGTTCTCGTTTGGTTTATGATCTAAGCGCGGGAGCCTTTCGCTCGGTGTTCCTTGCATTTGTTTTCATGTTGATGTTTGTTTGTTCCATTGTTATTACTTTCGGAACCGTATTCTTTTGGATTATTATCTTTTGGAGAGGATATTATTGAGACTTGAGATGGAGATATCAGGATATATTTCGTTTGGAGATATTTTGTGGCTTCTTCCCTTCTCATTCTATTTGATTATTAGTGTACTAAATTGCTTTCTTCCATGTCTACTTTTTTTTTCTTCCATGTCACCATTCCTTATATATTTGCCTCTGGGATTCAAACGCAAACACATGCTAAACTAGTGGCCAATCAAAAACCTGGAAAAGGAAGAAAACATAAACAATAAAAAAACTGAAAGATTGAAAAGGGTGGATTTTCTTGTCAATCTCTAAACAAAGTATAGTTTGCTGTTTTGCTGGTATAAATGCTTTTGAATTCAAAAGCTACACGTTTTTGTTTATGGAACGTGTTAAGAAGTTTGCATTCATCGAGTGAACCAAGCCTAATGTCAAACGTCTTACAGGGAACTTGGTTCACAAATGATTGATATCGCGATTGCTACAAAGAAAGCAAACGAGAAAAAAATAAGAGAGGGAAATAGTAAAATGACAAGGCAAAGATGTATGAGTTTTGGAATCTTAATATGAAACTCCCTAATTTGGTAGGACTCACTTCAGTAATTCACTATGAATCAACTCCGAAGAACATACCAAGCGACTCAACACTAACATCGTGAGTTTGGCTGGTAAGTTAGTTGAAAACATAAATATGTAACTGTAGAAGCTTTGGCTGGTGAAGTCCGACCTGCTTTGGATGCTCCAGCGACTGCGATGCCACTTGTTTTGGATGCTTAACAGTCTAGCCCTGCTACCGTTCAACGAAAGATGCGCCTCTCAATTTGGATGCCCAACAATTTACCCCTGCCCTGTCTCAGATGCTGTCTGTTTAGATATATCTGACCCTACATCTGTTACTGAGATCGCTATTGTAGCTGATCTTCGTAGTGAAAAAGGTCTTGTGATCGCAATTTCTGTTGACCCAATGACGAATGAAGCTCTGCCAAGTTACCTACTGAAGGGAATAAAGAGTTTCGTAAAGATAGCGTCCCAGCAAGCTCAATGGTGAAAAATCCATTGTGAGAAGAGGCACCGGTAGCTTAGGGGTCTGATACCTGGTGATCAAGGGCTAAAGGCATCACAAAGAGACTTCAGAAAAAGGTAAACTTTTCATTGTTATGTCAGGGGAAACTTGTGTTAAATACCTAATTCAGCAGTTGAGAAGAAAAGAAAGAGCTAGGAATGTTTCGTCCTAAGGCAATTTGATAAGTTTCTTGGGCTTCCAACTTAAAACCAATTGACAATTATTAGATTGACCATAACCATTTATATATTAATTAATGTCCCTTAGAATTTTCGATGTGGAATATATATCTCTAATACCCTCCTCGAGATGATGGCTGTTATCGGCCAGAAATCTCGGAACTTTACGACATTTATACTCGGTCGAGCGAGTTTAACACAATACTCCGTTGGAAGGGTTAATTACGACCTTTATACCCGGTCGGAAGGGTTCATTTTAATTTTAATTAGGAATTTAGGGTATTTAGTATCTGGTATCAGAGCAGGCCCAATACCCTGACCCATTACTCCGGCCCGAATAGTGGCCCGATCATCCCATTAGCTGATGGCACATAGAAGGTTCAGTTCCGCCGAAATCGCTAGAAAATAAAGCATGATTTCGGAGAGGGTATGATGGATTCTGCGAGATTAATGGTTATACGCACCATTATCTCGAGAGAGGGTATTGGAGAGAAGATCCCACATTGGAAATATAAAAAAGACTTGAGTAATATATAAGAGACTTGGGTCAATCCACTAATTGCCAATTGGTTTTAAATTGGAAGCCCAGGAAACTTATCATAATTCTACTCAGATGCATCCTCTAGATCCATCCTCTCAAAGTATAATTCACAACAGTGTTAATAGAATTCGAAACACACAATTCAGAGATATTGAGGTCTCAACAATGGAGGGTCATGCCTTTCTCTTAGGATCATGAGTTTGGCTACAAAAAACAGTGTTTAACCAACATTTTTGGCAGATAGAGAATTAGAATCAATCCATTCAAATATCATCTACTCGTCAATCTCATCTGAAATAGAGAAAAAAGAAGGATGAATAACAAGAAAATCAATCAGTAAGGGTAGGGGTGGGCACTTTACCCGATATCCGAAGTGGCACCCGAACCCGATCCGAAAAACCCGAACCGAAATCCGAACCGAAGTAGCAAAATACCCGAACGGGTATTGAATAAGGAGAGATTGGATACCCGAATCCGAACGGGTAATACCCGAACCCGAATGGATATCCGAAGATAACCGAACATATGTATAATTAACCTTATATTTCTAGTTTACATCTCTCATTTTATATAAAATATTTATATTGATACTATTCATACTTTAAGTTCATATGATGTACATACAATTACGGAAAAAATGATTTGCTACTCACTTAAAAAATACATGTCAAGTTTTTTATTTCAAAAATTAACAAAAAGTTACATCTAAATTTTTTTTAAAAAATAACTAAATTAATGTCTTTTTAGTTTTAAAATGTTATGTCCAAATCTATTAACCCTTCAATCTATTATAAATAAAAACTTAGTTAACTGAAAGTTATATTTTTAAATACAAGAAACTTGAGAAATGAATTTTTTTTTTTTTTCAAAATCTAAATATCCGAACCCGATCCAAAATAACCGAATCCGAACTAAAAATACCCGAACCCGACCCGAAATACAGAAATATCCGAACGGGTTCTACACCTCTATACCGAAATACCCGAAAATCCGAAATACCCGATCCGAACCCGAACGGGTACCCGAACGCCCACCCCTAAGTAAGGGTATGTGATCTTAAAATGAAACAAGCAGAACACCTGAAGCGTCCAAAAAACAAAAAAAAAGATCCTAGTTACGAGATAAGTGCCACCCAAATCAATGTATTTTCCCTATTTTAATAGTTTGCGTAAATTTAGCGGACAAGAAGGAATACATCAATGAAACATATTGAAATTTACAAAAGGAATGTGACAAACAATCTAGGATTTGCCTATTTTGCAGTGGTAAAAGTCTGTGAGTAATTCAAAATGTTTATTTTGTTGTCAAATGTGTATAAATGTAATACACTCCTTATAAACCTATTAAACTACATGTGTCATTTTGCCTAGAAAATATAATTGGAAAAAATGTAACGTAGACAATTAAGTAGTTGAAGCACGTGATAGGCCTAACACGATGGTCCGTCTTTTAAAACCACCTAAAAGTTGTCGCAACTCAATCATAATTATTGACCAAACACTTCAAAATGAGGATTTAAAGATTGGTTACTCTAACTATTATCTTCAAAAAAAAAATTATAAAATTTTATTTATTTGCATTATAATTTTTGATATTAACAAAAATTATTAATATTTATGAAATAAATAACTATAATGACCAAAAAAAATATAAGATAGTTTTGAAGTTTCACTATTGACAACCTCAAAATTCGAAGATTTGAGATTGTATTGGAATGATACTCCCTCCGTTTTTTTAATATAAGTTGTTTTATTTAAACTTTTTTATTCCAAATTATATGTCGTTTTCGGTTTTCTATGTAAAATTTATTAATAATTAGTGTTGTCTGACTAATTATAATATATCTTCTATTTTTCTATTGGTTGAATTATGGTTAGGTAAATAATTAATAATGTTTTTGTTTAGAAAATATAAGAAATTAATGATTTTCTTAATCTATGTGCATAGCTGTAAAACGACTTATATTAAAAAAACGGAAAGAGTACAAAACTTCAAAATTTAAGGATTTGAAGTTGGATTGAAAATGCTCTTTCGTACAATACAAATTTGGATTTTCAAAATTATATAAAGAAATAGTTTATCGATTCACTTGGTTATATCTCGGAATATTTTAGGGGTGAATGGGACTGCTAGTCTTAACATTAACTCGAGAATTAATATTCAAAGATTAAATTGGAGAGCAGTTTTAAGTTTTTTTTACGTATAGATAGGGGTAGTAAATACTCATTCTCTAAGGGAATGATTTTCTGATTGTTAAGACCTGAGTTCTAAACGTTGCAATTTGGGTATGTTTAATATTTTTTCCTTTATTGAAAGGCAAGAACGTAGTTTTATCATTGTCTCTTTTCTTTTTACTACCAATTTTCTAAGGTTCTTGCCTGATAAAACTACCAATTTCTTTTCACTGATTTGACTTGTTTTCGACATCTTTTACTCAGTTATTTATATCCTTTGTAGATTCAACTAAAACAAACTGATTTTTAACATAAACTCAAACGAAGTTTAAGTATTTTTGGATTTGTTGATCGATTAAGGTTAATTCACCACGGCCAAACATCGCCGTACGCATAACCACTGGCCGGACGGCCGAGTTAACGACTTTTTGGAACATGGGTTATATTGATTAAGCCTGTCTCGTGAAATGTATTTATTGATTATATGTTGAGAAATATTACTTTATTGCCTTTTGCACAATTTGCAATGATTATATATGTTTTTCAAGCAAGTATTTTTTAACTTGTTTTATTTACCTTGATTTACTAATATTTTAAAAATGGTGAAAATAATACTTCCTCATTTCAGAATGATAAATGTTTTAGAATTTTTATGCTTATTAATAAAACATAATAAAACTTAGTTATTAATGTATAGTTTTTTGTAATTTTATTTTCTTCATATTTCTAAACCAATAAAACTTCAAATTCATAATTTTTCATTACTATTTGACAAAAAATGCATTGAAAATATAAAAATAAATGTTTTTTTTAGAATATGTAATTTTTTGAAACGGACGAAGTAATCACTATTCTTTTGTGGGGTAATAAATATTTTGAATTTTTTTAAGTTTATAATTCCACATCATAATAACTAGAACCCAGTTAACACCTTAAAAAGAAGCGAAAAACTCATAAGCAAAAGATCCTTTTCTATTAAGTTCACCGGATCTTTCTTTTTATTTATTTAAATTTGGTTGGATCGCACATAGCTGCAGAACTTGTCACGGGAGAATCAAGGACACTTGGGAGTCTTTTTGCTGCTGAGCTTGTCACGGTAGCAAGGACACTCATGCTTGTTCCCATAAGTTCCTGAAGGAACACACTTGCACTCTTTGCAACATATTCCACAATACTTCAAACATCTATCATTCATCCCTGCATCTTTGCATCTCACTACACACTTCCCTCCACACCACTTATCTAATTCTGGTCCCACTTTGATTTCCGGCGCAGGAGCCGCGGCGCCACCGCCACCTTCATCACCATAATTTATTCATTCCGATTTTTTTCTTACATGTATAAATATACCTTTAGTGGTTTTGATCTTATAGTTTTAACCAATAAGAAATATAAGTTATAACCAATAAGTATCAACAAACAATTATGACCTAAATCAGTTAGACCAAGTATATCATAATTAATTATGTGATCAAGAAAGAAACAGGGAAGACTCTTGAACAGATTCACAAACCTGAGATAGTAGCCGAAGCAAGGGATGAAGTGATTAGAAGAAGTGAGGCAACAAACAATATGGAGACAATTATCCTCATGTTTCTTTTCTCTGGTTTTCTTTAACTGCCCGAGGATGATTAGCAAAAATCAAGTTTCTATTCTTCTTGTGGTCTCTCTGTTGGCCTTTTATAGGCGCAGCTACCAACTTCTATATTTTATAGGATCGTAGTATTATATATTCCTGTTAATATTTTTATTAAATGAAGGAAAACCAGCTTTGGCGTTTATATATATATAAATAAAACTAAATTTTCCATTATTTTAAATTTATACGATTTTCATAATAAAGAATTATAAAGAAATATTTCAGCCTGACGAAAAATTGAAAGAAATACACATGGTTCTTGTATATTTTTCTCAATAGTTAATAATAATTGGGGGTTTTGGACGAAACTCAGACTAATCTTCGGAGCTTTTAAGTAGTACGGGTATTCATAGACGTATACACAATGGTTGAAGTAATTTAAATCAGAGTAAAAAGACTCGAGTCATGGTCCCTAAGATATATGAGATGGGTTTTCAACACTAGTTGTTTGGAGAGAATGGTTTAGCACGCAAATCTAATTCATCAAAGCTCAATCGAGATGAACTGAATTGATAATATTTACGTAACCAATCGACAAAGTCCAATTATTCCGTCAAAAGGTTACTTTATAGCTGGAAGTCGTAAATTCTAGATCGAGTGGATAACATCCAAAACTAAAGTCACTCGCGGTTAAACCTTTGCTCAACCAAGTTAGATCCTCAAAACAAGGACAAGTAAAAATCATTGATTTTCAAACTGTAATATCTTTGATTTTGCTCTTTCGTATTTTCCATATTCATTGTTATTATTAAGTCAAGTTTAAACAAAATATCTTAGAATAAAGATGATTTCAATTTTTCTAAATTTAATACTTTTTCTATAAAATGGTTGATTGCAAGTTTTAGCTCTCATAATTTGGTATTATTAGTTACCGGTTTTTTCTTAAATACCCTAAATACCGACTTGCCAAATCGACGCATCATAAATTGATCATAGTTTTGTTAGTGGACTAGAATGGAGTCATAGAAACCATTCAGCGTGAAAGTGTTCGGGATGCAAGTATGCCGCAGGTGCCTATCGCCCCTTCTTGTTGAGATGAAAGGTCAATTTTAGGTGATGTGAGACATATTGCGCAGACTTGACATATATGGTGGAAAATCTAAGAGATTAACCAGCTTTTGCATCAAAATTGACTTCTTTCCATCCATTGGGATCGTCCATCTTTAGTATCACACATACCCAAGATGTCTAATTCTCATGCAGACGCACCATCGAAGGAAATTAGAAAGAGAGGAATTGTATTCTCTCGTGTAGCACTGACTGGTCGAGAGCCAGGTGATGTTGCCCACAACGATATGATATTGATCAAACTTGAGATGCAATATGTTGTTGATAAAATATACTCACCGTTTCAAAAATCCACGTTTTTAAACAAATATTTCAAAATTAAATATTTTTTGCTTTTTAATGTATTATTTATTAGTAAATTGCAAACTTAAACAAATTGTATTTATTGAAATTTGATTGGCCAAAAATTGTTGAAAATAATTAATTACAAAAAACCATGCATTAATAATCAAAATTTAGTAAATGGAGTATTTTTTAATATGTGCGAAAATTTTGAACTAACATTTAAGGAATATACATATTTTGTAAAAATGCACGAAGCTTTACAATAAATTTAGTTATGTAAAACTACGTTATGTTTTTTCAACAAATAAGTATTTTGAGTTTTAGTCATAAATATACAGATGCAGCTGTCGCAAGAATTTGGATCATTCAATTGTTATAGTCTCAAACATAAATGTGACACTCTTTGCATTAAATTTTGATGGAAACAGGCTGGTGACAGATGTAAAAGGAACAGAAACAAACAACGAGATTGTCTCCTTAAGAATTATTTCCACGCGGTTTCCGCACATGAGTCACACATACTCTTTTGTTCGCTCTACAACTCAGTTATCTGTTTGTTTTGAACTCCAAAATGGCACATCTTTCAACAACTATCAGATAGTCAAAGCAGATGTATACATATATTATTATCGTTGTAGAAAATAAATAGTTGTTTTTGATTTCCAATACAAAGTTTATTACTAATTTTATTCATTAATTTACTATTTTAGTGGTTGAAATATTATTAGATGTATAAATAACTGTGTGTTTTGTACATAAAAAATATATAAAATTAATTATTTTTTAATTCATGTACATAAACTCAAAACGACATATAAAATAAAATGGAGGGAGTATAGTTTTCCACGAAAACATACTCTTCACTTCTATGAAGTTGATCATATCATCATAATCATTAATATCGACAATTTCCTAGCTAGTATCTTTGAGTTTAAATTTGTTCAAATAATAATCTTACTACTTGTCTTTAAATATGAATCTTCTGACTGTTTCCTTACCAAACCATTCCAAAACAATATCAATGCATTATTCAGCAAAGTTTCTTGTTTAGTTTTAAATAGTTCTAGAAAAAGTTTATTAGGTGATTTTCCTTGGTGTCAATATTTGTTAATGTCACAAGTAAAACTGCAAAATTGATCAAGATCATCATTAGTGGTAATGCTGATCAATACGAGAAAAATATTTGGCGAATAAAAAATGCAAAAAATAGCTATGTATTAGCCAGGGCCGGCTTATTCACTAATGGGTCCTGTGCTCCAAAAAAAATTTCAATATTGTTATTATATTTTTATAAATCCAAAATTAAAGCCTTAATTATGTATGTTTTTTAACAAACAAAATCCTAGTTCTTTAATAAAAATTACAGAAAAAATGAAGGATCTAGTACAAAACCACTTCCAGCACATGTGTAAAGCAGTACTGGTATTAGCAGTACATTGTTTTTTTATATATCTTAGTGCACCGCATAAAAAACAATGCACTGCTACTCAAACACCATGCCTGTTCAAGTAAATGTTAGACTTTCATTTGTTCAAGTAAATGTTAGACTTTCATGGTTGGAGTGCTATAATTAAATTAGGTGGTTTGCGTATTTAGCTTTTATACATCACTGAGTGAATATTTATTTCATGATTTTAACGATATTTACTTTGGTTATTTGATTTTCAGTTATTGAGAAAATATTTTAGTACGGGCAATTTTCAGTTTATTTTCTTTTTAACATTTGTAGACACTATTTTCATCACTAAATACTTCACACTACCTATGAATTGGATAATATACTCAGCATATCAAATATTGAATTAGGTCCGAACAACACTGATTTTAGTTGTAATCCAATACACTTGCTAAACAATGCCAAGTAGTTTCAGAACTTTATTCATCTTTCCAAAACAAAACAAAACAAAACGTAAAGTTTTCGGAGAGAGAAAATATTGCGCCAAGCAAACGAAAAAGCGCTACAGCTATTAAAAATCAAAGGGATCCCAGATAATATGGAACTGAACTCTTCTAAACAAAAGTAACAGAATGATTTAAGTTTTTCTGAGGTAACCCAATCTTTGGATCTCTCACACCCCTTCAAAGTAACTGATGCATGCACTGTTGCATTACAGGCTCCTCTCTCCTCTGCCTCTTCAAGTACCTGTTACAAGTTACAAGACAACTTTACAAATCAGGAATAAGACCCTGAGATCATATTCATAGACCTCTGTGTTTTAAATGGCGCATGGCGCTCTAAGGCGAGGAGGTTGGAGCCATGCGCCATGGCGCTACAAGGCGCTCGCCTTATGGTTAGAATGCTTTCAAACGTGGTTTAGTTATATACAGCTTTAGAGAACTTATATATGCATTGACAGATGTTCTTAGGTTAGAACTTAGAAGTGTATGTGTTAGCTACAGACGTGTAACTATTTATATGGTTACATACAGAGGATAGTCATAGAGTAGACTCGTATATAACACTAGTACAGTCAGCTATACCAAACTGTCTTATTTATACACACTAATATAGTCAGCAACAAGTTAGTCATGCACACTAATATAGTCAGCTATGTACACATATATAAACCCCAAAACACCAAAACAAAGAACTTGAAACTAAAAAAAACAAAATTCAATTGATCAAATCCAACAAAACCTAAAACTCTGAAGATCTAAGCATTATGTTTTAAGGATATTTAAATGGTCGAGAAAGTAGTGATAGAGTTCCAAGATGTTTTAAGGGTTCCGTCAAAGTAGTGTTTTAACGGAAACGCGCGCCTTTGAACCAAGGCGCTTATATTTAAGCCAATGACGCACCATGGCGAGCGCCTTGAGGAACTAGGGCTCGCCTTAGAGGACTGAGGCGCTGGGACCATCGCCACAGTGCGCCTTGCGCCTTGGCGCAAAAGGCGATCGCCTTTTAAAACACAGATAGACCTTAAGGGCAGACATTCCCAACATCCAATTATTCTTCGCCAGCATATATTCTCGGTATTGGTTTCACAGAATATAACCTTTTCAGTATGATAACCAAAGACTGATTGTTCAAAAATAACAAAACAACTCAGAGAACAATCAAACAAAAACACAAGAAGTTGTTGCAATAAACCAAATTCAATTAGGATTAAAGTCAAGAAGTATGCAAATTATTTCAAGTCAATTGAAACAGAGTCTACTCTTCAATTCCAAGACAAATCTAACTAAAAGAGGTCGAGTAAGGACATCAAGAAGCTCCACAGTGTTGTGAAAATTAAAGACATTCAGAAAAAAACAACAACTCACAAAGAGGACAATTAGCGATCTTGACAAGTGCGTCGGAAGGTACCGTTTGGCAGCTCGCAGAAAGCACGCAAATTAACATTGAGATGAGAGGTGAGCTGAGAGGCAGCCACAACACTGTACAGAGGCAAGAAAGACTGCGTGCAACCAAGCGCTCCTAGATTCCTGAAACGAATCAGAAGACAAAAAATGTTGATGCAATTCTTAGAATCTATAAGGCGATGAAGCGAATCAGGAGGGAGCTAGGTCAAACCTGGAAGGAGATGAAAAGGAGAAGCGACGGCCAGGTGAAGAGGATGGGGAAGGGCGGAGGCGAGGAAGCGCCGTCGTAGGGGTACGGAGAGACGGTGCTCTTGCGGTGGCGGCGGCGAAGGAACGGGCAGCGGATCGTGCATTGCGCCAAGCCATTTTTGGTGACTGTATGGAGAAAATGTGAATCTCACTGATTTTTTTTTGCTAGGGTTTACGAGAGAGGGGAGAAAGTAGAAATTTTCATTTTTCATTTTGTAGCCCAAGTTTAATCACTAAAGTCTAAGGCCCATTAAGATAAGTGACATAGCCCAAAAGAGTAAGACGGGAGATGTGATTGTGTTTGAGGCTTTGAGCGAGGAGTTAGTTAGTGTCTGACTTACTTGGTGGTGGTGTAGCCCCCAGCAGTTGTAATGCGGGGCTAGAAAGCTATGAACGTGGATGGTTTACAGGTTTAAATGTTATTAATCGATTTGGAAAACTGGTATAAGAGTTAGAAATTGGTGAAATACGTATAGTTGGTTGACTATCAAATACAATAAACGTATAATAATAAATTAACAATATTTATGTTTAATCTAATTATTAAAATTATTTTTTATTATAAAATAAAATTATTTTTATAAAATCTCATTAGGTTGGATCTATTGTTTTATTTGAATCTAACATTCAGAAACATACAAAAGTAAGATAAGTGGTAAGAAATACATGAGACAAAACGAGGAAAAGTTGATATAAAGTTTGGTGTCTTCAAGTTTAAATAGATTGAAGAGTTTTAAAAGGAGAAATATTACATTTTTGTTATAGCCATTTGAAAAAAAAATAGGAAATGAGTTTATTTTCTTATATAAAGAGACAAAATTCCAATCAAATTAAGGTTTTGAATGGTGACCAATGAACGAAAGTGAACACTGAATTCCATATCGTTTAAAAAAAAATCACCATTCACAAGGAATAGTTAAATATATTTTTTGTATTAATTTTATCATGATTTACATTGTTAAATATTTTTTTGTTTTATAAAATATGAATGTAGGTACACGAAATATTATTGTAAAATAGGTATATAAAATATTAATATCAAATGGTACAAATATAAATATATAACTTATGCATCAAAAACAAATCACACGCTCAAATAATACAACATATAAATATACATTAAAAAAATTACACGCTTAGTTTTCCAGTTTTGTTGTAGAAATATTTTCCCAGTTACTGACATATCCAAGTAAATGTTTCACAAAACCTTTTTACAGGATTTCGATAACCTTGACTAGGGGTAACATATCGCTCATTATTCATTGGATCGCAAATGATCTTGCACGGGTTGTCACAAATTGCTGGAGTTGCTTTTTTTGATGCTTTCATGCATTGATTTATGACACAATCTTTTATACACACATCTCTTGGCATTGAATCAGAAAATTGTATCGAACAAATCATTGTAAATAAAGTTAAAATCATGAATGCCCTATAAGTTTTATTTAACACTTGAGCTGCCATAAGTACCGTGAATGTGTAATTCAAAGTGTTTAGTTTTGTTTATTGTGTTGTGAAGCAAAGATGATTTAGTAAAAAAATTGGATAGATCGAGATGATTTATATAGTAAAAAGTTTTTACCAGATTCTTGAAGCCAGTAATTTTTGGGAAGTCAATTCGTTGTTTTTTAATTTCTTTTTCTTAATTAAGAAAATATATCGATTGATTTTTCAAACATTTAGGTGTGTTAAAAGCACTGGCCACCTAGGCAACTATTTTCTGTGAGTTAAAGTAACTAACTGTCATATTATCATTTTTAGCTTATACAACACATATTTAAGTAACATTTTTTTTTTAACTTGTAATCATGTGTTGTAAGTTGTAACAAAAGTCTATTTCAATACATAGAAGTGTAGGTGTGTTAAGCCCTGGCCACCTAAGCAACTATTTTCTGTGAGTTATAGTAATTAACTGGTCATATTATCATTTTTAGCTTATACAACACATATTCAAGTTGATAAAAAGTTTGGTATCTTCAATTTAAATAGATTGAAGAGTTTTAAAAGGAGAAATATTACATTTTTGTTATAGCCATTTGAAAAAAAAGGATATGAGTTTTTTTTTATATAAAGAGACAAAATTCCAATCAAATTAAGGCTTGGAATGATGACCAATGAACGAAAGGGAACACTGAATTCCTTATCGTTCCCCAAAAAAAATCACCATTCACAAGGAATAGTTTTTCCTTCTTGTTCCTCCCCATTCCTTTTTTGTAGAGAAATACAGAACAAAAGCATTCCTTATTAAATTTGATAAGGAACAAACATTTCTTTTTATTCATGCAATTTTATTCTCATATGTTCCTTTCCTATTCGTTCCTCGTGTTAATTTGATAAGGAACAAACATTCTTTTCATTCCTGCAATTTTATTCTCATACGTTCATTTCCTATTCGTTCCTCATCTTCCTGAAAAGGTCACCAGTCGGAGCCTAAGAAATTTCGTTGTATAAGTCTTCTTAAAAAATCTGCTAGTGATTACAGTTTAGTAGACTTCTCAAAAAGTTTCATAACCTTAAATTTTCTTTACATGTGAAGAAGACTTATAAAGAAGTATGCATTTAGCATACTTTTTAAGAAGTCTTCTACCTTTAATCGTTTAATCAAATATTTTAACTAGATAGAAATAAACACATCATTAAACATAACATTAACTTATAAAGTGTTTAATATATACAAAACTAAACACGTAAATGTCAATTTTTTATTTAAAAAAAAACTATTTAAGATTCCAAATTTAAAAAATACTAACATTACTTGAACATATGTTACCAAATCCTAACCAGTTAAATTCATGACTTATAATTTATATTCACTCATCTATGTCGAAAACAATTCAATTTTATTAAATTTCAATTTAAAATTTAGAATTGTTTATATTTACGTGATTTTGATTTATGTTCAAAAAAATATTTTTTTTAAATTTTATAAATTGATTTTAAGATTAAAATACACTTCTCGAGAAATCTTTTCGGGATGAGTAGATTTTTCAAAAAGCTTTATGGGAGAGTTGTTTAGAGAAGACTTTATAGGGTTTTAATCGTAATAATATTTTTTCTAGTTTGGACATAAGAGATAATTGTAATTTTACTATCATTTCTGTTACTTTTGCATATGATCAAATTTAAATTATTTATTTGCATTCAAATTTAAGTTTTGAGTCATTTTTGGCAAATCTCATTATAATCTTTTGGAATGAGACATCTAAAGGTCAGAGTTTCAATCTGATATTTATGTATTAATTTTATCATGATTTACATTGTTAAACATTTTTTTTGTTTTATAAAATATGAATGTAGGTACACGAAATATTATTGAAAAATAGGTATATAAAATATTAATACCATATGGTACAAATATAAATATATAACTTATGCATCAAAAACAAATCACACGCTCAAATAATACAACATATAATAAATATACATTACAAAAATTACACGCTTAGTTTTCCAGTTTTGTTGTAGAAATATTTTCCCAGTTACTGACATATCCAAGTAAATGTTTCACAAAACCTTTTTACAGGATTTCGATAACCTTGACTAGGGGTAACATATCGCTCATTATTCATTGGATCACAAATGATCTTGCACGGGTTGTCACAAATTGCTGGAGTTGCTTTTTTTGATGCTTTCATGCATTGATTTATGACACAATCTTTTATACACACATCTCTTGGCATTGAATCAGAAACTTGTATCGAACAAATCATTGTAAATAAAGTTAAAATCATGAATGCCCTATAAGTTTTATTTAACACTTGAGCTGCCATAAGTACCGTGAATGTGTAATTCAAAGTGTTTAGTTTTGTTTATTGTGTTGTGAAGCAAAGATGATTTAGTAAAAAATTTGGATAGATCGAGATGATTTATATAGTAAAAAGTTTTTACCAGATTCTGGAAGCCAGTAATTTTTGAGAAGTTAATTCGTTGTTTTTTAATTTCTTTTTCTTAATTAAGAAAATATATCGATTGATTTTTCAAACATTTAGGTGTGTTAAAAGCACTGGCCACCTAGGCAACTCTTTTCTGTGAGTTAAAGTAACTAACTGTCATATTATCATTTTTAGCTTATACAACACATTCATGTAACATTTTTGTTTTTAAAACTTGTAATCATGTGTTATAAGTTGTAACAAAAGTCTATTTCAATACATAGAATTTTAGGTGTGTTAAGCCCTGGCCACCTAAGCAACTATTTTCTGTGAGTTATAGTAATTAACTGGTCATATTATCATTTTTAGCTTATACAACACATATTCAAGTAACATTTCTGTTTTTAAAACTTGTAACCGTGTGTTGTAAGTTGTAACAAAAGTCTTTCAACACATAGAAGTTTGGGTCTATATTTGTACACCATCTCGTGGTGAAAATTTCTTCTTTTTTTTTCTTGTGAAAATTTCTTTCCATATTCGTTATTATAAAAGTCGATATAGATATGATAAAACATGTGCATGTTAAATAAAAATCATAGTTTATAATGTGTCTTATAAATAAAAAATTAAAATTTATAATAGTTTAGCGTGTATTTAAACAGATAGCCACATTAAAAAAGCTTTCTGATAAAGATAATTTTATTTCGATAAAAAGAGTAAGTTGTAGTGAAAAACAATAATCAAGTAGCATATTATATTATTGAAATTCTTGAAAACAAAATTTAGATAGATTAAGAATTGGTTAGTGGTAAAACACACACACACACGTGTTTGTCGCATAAACCTGATTTAAAAAAATTTGATAAGATTTTTTCGAAAGATTTTTATTAAAAATATTATTGAGGAATTGCATTTAATCGTTAGTATTACATATATACCATCGTTCTAGGTTCTTCAGGTGGTTAGTATATAAGAATATGAGTGCAGCCCAGCCTCTTGAAACCATATTGAGTTTCCCAGCTATATATAATGCAAATTTCCTCATAATAATTGCTAAACTTTTCAACTTCATTTATTTTTCGTAAAACCTCAACAAATTGTTTTAGAGAAGTGGATGCACTATCTGTAAAGACAAATCATTAGCAAAACAGATATATGCTACGTTGAAGTCTTTTTAATCCAGTGATTTGACTAAGAGTTCATTAATGTTTCTACAATAATAGGTTTATGTTTCAATTCTCGGAGAAATCAATTTATTAAACAATTATGCAGGTTGCGGAGGAAAGACTTACAAAAGATTTTCAACATATGGTGCAAGTAAACCCAAACGTGGATCTTCATAGAACGGCTCTGGTCCCGATGCAGTTAAACGTAAATCCTCATAAGCCAAATAGTATTGTCGCTTATTAGAGTCATCAAATGTTATATCAAATGGAGAGATTTTCATATCATTTATTTGTTTTTCCAAATCTAATAAATCAGAGTTAAAAACAAATATATGTTCAACATAAACCCTCACATTTGATATGAAACCCAAAATTTACGAGATTTGATGTTTTTGAGATGATGAAAGAACAAATAAATGATAATAAAAATATAAATGAAGACTGAACTTGTAAAAATCTCTCCATTTTTCTATTAAATTTAACACATCAAGAAAGCTGAGAAATAGAACATCTGATCTAATTTGAAAAGGTGAGGAAGTCTCTTGTAGAGTTTCCAATAATAAAATCTTATTGGACAATGTCAAAAGCTTTTGTGATGTTTTAACTTCAAAGCACATCATAAAAGATTAACTTTTGAGATAGTATTTTACCATTTTTGTTGCTTGGACTCTTTCTTTTATAAATACACTTTGATTTTCGAGTCCATCGGGGAAAAAAAGTTCCTTAATTTGTTAGTGGATCCTGACCGTCTATTTAGAATAACTACAGAGTTTCCAAGCTGGAGAGATATAGCCACCACATAATGAGAAAATTGATATACAAAAGAAAAATATGATATGGGTCGTTTCCCCTAATGTTATATCTATATATAAACTAACACTAATAGTTTCTTGCCGAACACTTACCCTCAAATATCTTTTCATAACTAATCTGTGAAAAATATATATTGTGACTTAGTTTAGCTATTAATTTTTTTCAACATATTATTATTATATTACTCAAAGTAGAGGTGATTATGGAACCAATAAAATAAAAGTCCCTAGTTTAGCTATTAATTATTACCGGAGCTATATGTAGTACTAGTAACCATATTTGCGTCTGGACATGCCGCAATTAATACGAATACAAACATTTGATTTGAGATACTAATACAACTAGCTTAAGGTGTAATTAATATTTACAAACACATTCACCCAGTTTCATTTATCTTTCTACTTGGACTTTCTCATTTAAGTGTTGTTTGCGCACGTCTAATTAGGAAGTGGGAACCAAAGGCAAATCGACCTCATCACACCACTCCACACATCTAGTCTCATAAAACGAAGTGCACAACTTGTTTGGCCAATATGTTAGCCAAATTTTACCACCCATTCTCCATTTCAACACACTTCCTTCCATCTCTCTCCCAACTCTCCATTCAGCACCATCTCCATACTCATCCCTTCCAAAAACCATCCCTCCGCTCTTGGTAAAAACATTCTTCATACCCTCTTGGTTCGGCTTCACCGTCATCACTTCTTGGCCGCTCTCTCTATCATACAACACCGCATCGAAAACAGCAGCGTTTCCTTCACACTCCTGCTCGATTCTCCAATCCTTAATCTTTCTCCTGGTTGAGATTCTTGCTCTTGCCTTCACTCTCGGAGCCACTTTCCCTTTCCCGAAATTTCCCTTTAGGACTCTCATTACCTCGACTTCTCTCTCCTCGTTCTTCGTCGACCGTCCTAGGCTTAGTCCGGACACGTGGTTGGACCCGACTTCCGGCCCCACCCAGACCTGTACCCGCGACGGGAAGTACTTCTCGTCTGAGTAACATTCTGCTATCTGATTCTCCATCCCTCTTCCCTTGTGAAACCCTAGCTTCGATACGTGGACGCGTATGTTGTCGACGCGTGCGTTCACTTTTATGTAGTTCTCGTGGAACGTGACAGAGTATTCAAACTGCACGATTACTTCGGCATGTTGGTGTGACAAAGCGTAGCGTAGGACAGCTTCTTTGGGCTCTACGAACGGGAACTTGATGATCTTGTTGTTATGCATCTCACTAGAGCTGTTATTATTTGTGAGGTTCATCGACAAGATCGGGAAATAGCCTTTCAAGCTCCACAGCCCATGGGCTTCTGTTGCATAGGAAAAGCCCAATGATTGATGTGGCAGGGGGCTTGTGATCTGTTTCAAGCCGAGATTCCCAAGTCCCACTTCCTTGGAGATCATCCATTTGGACAAGGCGTAACTTGCAGCGCGTACGATGCACAGCTCGGCGTCTACACCGAGTGAGGCGAGAAACGTTCTCAACACAGGCGCATGTTGACACGTCAGCGATTTCACGTGGGGGCCTAGTAAGTGTTGGAAGAAGAAAGAGCCAACTTCGCTAGGCGCGTCGAACACACATAGCCAGAAAAGACGCGTGAGGAGGATTAGATTAAAGACTGACGAGAAGGATTCCGGAGAGTGAGAGTCCATGACCCAGCTAACCGGACCCGATTTGATTTCAAGAGGCTCAGACTTTGTGCACGTGCTTTCGCCTGTGGTAGGAGAGTAGGAGATTAGTTCTTGAAGGAGCTGGAGAACTAGAGGGAGGAATGGTTTCTCCGACGACAAGGCACACGTGTCGGAGACCCATATGGTCGATGATTTAAGATGGCTAAAACCCTCTACGACCACTTTGAAAGTTAGAGACAGAGATTCTAGGTCAGAGCTAGAAGCTCTTTCAACCCTAAGTTGGATTGAATGAGTCAAGTCTTCTGCGAGCTGAAACACTGCGTGTGTGTCAGACTCGGCAAAGTCGTGGGACTCCGGAAGCTCGCATATCCACGACCAAGGATCCATTTTCTTGAACTTGTTTTATTTTCTCGAGACAATGTGTGTGTTTGTTAGACGGGGTAAAGTGGGAGATAAAATTTCTTTAGTGAGTATCGGAAGTGACGAACTATATAGAGAGAGTATGTGGTGGAGGAGAAGCCATGAAGGATATAAAACTAATCAAAGACCCCTCAGAGGAGCAGACACGGATGAATAATATATCTGTGGCGCTACAATATCCTCATTAATGACATACTCTTGTTTTCTTGTTTGGATATTTGGCTAATAAAGAACCACGACCACTTCTTTTTGCATGGAGGAAGGCTAAGGAAGGGACGTGGAGTTTTAACGTTTTCTCGTTTGTGGCATAGCTACGTGTTGCATGAACTAGAGCGAATACGTACATTCATTTTTCGATCACAGAAAATAGGGATGGATGATATATATATTTTAAAAATATATTTGATTGAAAACAACAGCGTTAACAATTTTCATTGATAAACATACCGAATTCCTTTTTTTGTTTTGTTGAAACATATTGATTATGTTGAAACATATTGATTACCTTACAACGATTCGAAATGGTTTTTTCACCTCTACGTCGGGAATCCAAACGTTATAAATAGTCATTAATTTTCAGCATGAATTGAATCCAAATGGATGTAATTACAGTAGTAGTCTTTTACGATTGTGCCAACTCAAAGTTGGTTGTAATTAACTCAGCTCAACTCAATAATCATCCACAGCGTGAATTTAACCTTTTTGGTGTAAATGGAACCAACGTCGAGTTGGCCAGTGGTAAAAGGGTTACGACTGTAATTATTATCACTTGAGTTTAATTCACGCTGGAAGAAACTATTTACAATATTTGAATTTCCGGTAAAGAGGTGAAACCATTCTATTTAACTTTACGCAACAAAAAAAAGATTTGAAATGGTAACTACCAAAACATACAAGTAGTATGAAATATCTTTTGTTAAAATAAGAAATGTGGAATAAGATGAATATTTTGAAATCTTAGTTTAGTAACAAAAATTGGAAAACCTAATACTATAACATCCAAAAATATTATATATCGATAAGGTTTACTAAAATAATATGGCTATATTATTTGAAAAGAATATATGTACTTATAAATTATCATAAAATATTAAAATGGTAGATGTTAAAGTATAACTAATTCAATTTTAAATTATAAGTGTATTGTAAATTATCCTAAACAAATATCATTTCTATAGTATAACTAATTGAATTTAAAAAATGTAGTGTATGCAATAATAGTTAATAACGAAGTAAAACATATAAAACATATCAATATATTGATAATGTCGAATAAAAAACTTAAATAATAAGATTATAGAGTTACGTAATATATAACACTAAAATGTATTTCTTATATTTAAAATATTAATATCAATATCAAAATTATACATTTATAAAATAAAAAGTATCTGCACGAACGTGCGTATCAAACACTTGTTACTTGTTTAAAAGATATTATAAATTAATTGAGAATGAAACTTGTTTCTTTAAAACAAATTTCAGAAAATGTAAGGTGAGGTTTATGATGACCAGTTATGCTTTAACTTTATCAACTTCTCAGAAAATGTAAGGTGAAATTTGTTTCTTTTAAAATGTAAGCTAGACAAGAGCAACCTCACCCTACAACTTCTCAGTTTTTGAGGTTCTAATGATTATAATATATTAATTTTTTTCCGAAGTTAAAATATAAAAATAATACTGACCAAATATGAATTATTTTTAGAAATATTATATTTAAAATTATTATTTATGTGCATGGCATGTGAATATTATATTATTACAATTTATATATCCAAATATAGATATATTCAAAACTAAGTAATAAGAAACATATTTAAATATAAATTAAATTAAATATAATATAAATTATACTAAATTTTAAAATATAAAGAGGATGAAATTTTAGAATATGAATTATATTATTACAATTTATGATTTTATTCTTTCAAACAGATAAAGTTAAAATATAAAAATAGTAATGCCCAATATAAACTAAAGTTTTCTTTTTCCAAAAAAAGTATTCTACTAAAGTTATTATTTCTGTGAAATACACCATAATTGTAGACGAAAAATTCTCTTTTGACGATTCCCGCATTTTAAGGGACAACGATTCCACTTTTTGAGGCAGACCAGGATCATGTTTAATGGTTTGACAATTGGTACGATCAACAGTTTGAGATTTTGATGGTGTGCATTAAACCAGGTTAGATCTCTTAGAAGCGCCAAACTGAAAACCCGACATCATTAGAAAATAAGTGCTTTTTTTTAAAAATCCACTATTTTTGCAAATTCATCGAGATCGACTTCGTCTTTTGACAATACACTGGAAGAGCTTATTGTTGTAGATGAATTATACACTCGAAAATCCCTATCAAGTAAATTAAACTCTGTTCATTTGATTCATAAGTGGTCAAAGGAATAGGCCGAGTTGGAGGAAAAGGAAAATAAATTGGCTATAAAATAAGAATAACTAGTTCAATAAACATACATAAATCGGTACAAAAATCTAAAGCTTATTTAGCTTTACTTCTTCTCACTGAATTCTTAGCTCAATATGATTTCATCGTCGTTTTCCTTCTGATAATCTTTTGATCTATTCATAAACGTCTTTTAAATAATTTATCATGGATTGTGTCTTTATTTTATATGTGTCGAATTAAGATTGGGATTACCGGATGTTTCTGTTCCTAACATATGTGTAGTCTTCAAAGATTGTGTATCCATCAATTTCTATTTCACAACATCGAAATTTGTATTTTCCAAGAATGTTTGTGTTCAATATAGAACTGCATAGTTGACTACATTAATAGTTATCGTTGTTTTCTTAAGCCGCGTTAGAAAGAGTCAATGTAAAAGAAAATCGAGACGCTTTGGACAGTTCAATACATGAAGATGCCGAATACATGTCATTGTAAAAGAAAGAGAGAAATACAAGGTCATTACAGTAAGTAACAGCTCATCTCTCCTTGATTTTCTTACATAGTATAAAATATGGACACAATCGATGTCATAACAATTATATAATGAAAATATTACATCCAAATGCATTTTTAAGTTTTTATTAACTTACTAAAACAGTTGTTGTCACTAGGGTACTTTAACCCTTTTGGTTAACCAAGCCCATCTCCTTGTTACAATCAAACTAAAGTAGCCTAGATTTAAGTGTCTATTACTTTAACCAAATTTAATATATATATACACATATATATATATACTTTATTTAACATAAGTTTTGACTAACAAACAAAATAAAGTGGATCCACATCTCTTTCTTCTTCATCTTCTTCAAAAAAATTTAATCAATTATTATCTATATTATTATATCTATCTTTTGAGTAAAGTACACAACGATGTCAATGGCGGATATTGATTGAAGCTTCAACCATGGTGTCTTTGTCTCCTCCTCTCTGTGTTCAGCTCCTCCGTCCAAAATGTTGTTGATGTGAGGTCTCGTCCACCAGTGGTCATTGCTCTTTGTCGCGTCTCGTCAACATCGGCTTCTCCACGTCTCAAGCCGACGTCCTCTTCATTTCCAAATCATGTTATCAGTCTTCCTTGTCGTGTTTCTGCTCCGTCGTAGCCAACTCTCTGTTGTCGTCAACGAGATGTGACGAGAAGTGCGATCTGCAACATCAATGGAAGAATATCACTTTTTTGCACTTTTGATCCTCTAGTTTCCTCTTTTTTTCACAATATGCCTCAAATTCCCAATCTGATCAAATTGCTTCACAAATTTACCCCAATACTTTTAATGTTGCAATCTGGTTTTTCCGTGTATACTCAAAAATTGTCCGTCAACTTTTGATTCTTTTCATTCTGTCCCCATAGTATTAAATCTGCATATTAGTCCCCAATTCCATTTTCAAACTTTCAATTGTGCACCCTGGTGTACATGTGGACATCATTAAAACATGTACCTTTAAACATAGGAACACGTGGGCACGTCGAGCCAAGATTGTATCCATGTGGTTACTCAATATATTCGTGTACATGAATAAGATGTACATAACAACAAAAATGCAACATGGAGTTTGTGTACTTTATCCGAATGAATCAAATTTTAACACGAACATGATGTACATCTCTAGCTCTATCCGAAAGAATTAAAGTTTACATAATTAAAATAATGTAGACTTTGCTTTGAATTCTCATGTGGCATAAATTTTGTGTAAATATATTCACCATTTGAACATACAATGTTGAAACTTGTAAATCTATGTTACAAATTCGTAAATGTCTAATTGAATATTGCACCATGGTAAAATGTACATGTCGATATTGGTAAACACGTGTACATGTAGATATGTTTACTGTTGAGCTACTTGTAATATTTTAAAATGTACATATCGATATTGGTAAACAAGTGTACATGTGGATATTAAATCTTGGTGTATATGTCAATATTGGTAAACATGAGATATCATATATGTACACATAAGAAGTTTTTGTATGTACACAGCGATGTACATATATTGAAAATATACTAGTATACACCGGTGTACATGTGAGTCGTTGTACAAGTGGACAACGATATGTGTGTGTACATTTGAATGCTATTTAAATTTGCAAATGTTATAACTTACAAATGTATGTTATATATCATTATGGATTGCATTAGGAAAACCATTTGGGCCTGCTCCTTCCGGGTACCATAAGCATCTCTTTGAAACCATCATCATCGTGGAACCAAAAACAAAGGATGTCTCGTTTCATGTACAAAAGAATTGTTGTACATGTGGATAGTGTATTTTTATGTACAATATACCATGTACATATAAATCATTTATTTTTTCATGTTTTTTTAATGAGGATCATTTTCGTAATTTTAACTTCATCTTCCCCAAAATTAATTAGAGTTTTCTGCAATTTTCCTCTACGATCGCCAGTTATTATTCTCATCTTAGTCATCTGTTTTTTTTTTTTTTGCTTATTATACTTTTAAACATGTATAAATATCATATAAGACACGATTTCAAGCTTTAAATGATTTTGTTTCTACAACAAAAACGTAAATCTTTCTTTTTCTTTTTATTACTGTCATAGCGCGAGGCGGATTAGTTGCGGAGCATGGTGTGAAAGAAGAAACTCTTCGATAGTTTTCGGCGAAGCTATTTTCTTCACCGATGTTTTCATTATATAGTTACACCACTAGAAACCATTGCTTCTAGTGTTACTAAAAATAAGAAAAAAGATAAAACATTGAATGGGTCCACTTAATTATATCTAAATTATACTTTAATTAAAAAAAAGAAAATAAGTTAGAAATAAGTTGGAAAAAATGTCTAAGGAGAGCAATAACTTGTAACAATTGTTATGACATCAATCGTCAGAACTACTATGGATAACAATTAATCAATTATATAAATTTGTACTCTACAAAGTAAAATAAGGTGGCAAGTATAATCTCCAAAAATTATTTTATTGACGAACACAAATCAAAGTAATTTTTTTTTTCATTTTTAGTTAGATCACATTTTAGAATTGTGGGAATAGATTAAAATTTTTTATTTTTTTTTTATTTTTTAAATAAAAATATTATTAATTATTCACCAAACCCGCAAATCGAGCAATAATAAAAAATACTGAAGAATATAATGATTATGTAACATAAAATAATAAATTTTATATTAAAAATAAAAATGATATCTACATCAAACTTAACAAAAACATAAAAGAATACGATCCAAATTACTTCTTTCAATTTTTTGTTTCTTTCGGTATTGACTCCGCTTTGTATAATATGGGTTTATCGATAATATGATACAAATTACTGGTAACTTTTCGAATAAATCACTGGTGTATTAAAAAAAGTCATCAATATATGTCTGTCTTGATGTTAAATTGTTAATAAATAATACATCCGTCATTATTTTGCTTGAACAAACAACTTTTGGAATTCGTGTGAAATGAGCTATTCAACACGTGGACTTTGACGTTTCATACGGTTATCTTTTGAACGTTTCATATGGTTATCTCTAGGGATATGATATCGGATATATTTTTGTTGCAAGATTTGTCGGATTCTCTCCAAACTGGGGGAGAATTTGATTTTAGGGATTTAATTATAATCTCTGCATAAAGTTGTATACAAAATATTATCTTTCATATAAAATACCTTTTCCATTTTTAATTAGACGACATTTTATACCTGTGAACATAAATTAAGAAAAAAAAATATATATTATATATTTAAAATAAATCATTTGGTATTCACCAAACGAAATAAATATAGTTTTTAATGATTGAATATATTTACAGTTATCTACCCATTTTGTTTAAGTTGTAACGTAACATACATTATATTTTTTTCAATATCTATTTAACTACAATCAATATATATATAATTTCTGTGAAAAGTTAATAATATGTCATAAGTTATTTTTTCTTTATTTGTATAATAATATTGTACCTATATTTTTATGTTCTATTTACTCAAACATAATCGTTATTCATTCATTTCAAACCATTGTTCTAAACATCTATTCTATTAAAATAAAAACATTGTGTTGCACCGAACTTTTTTGTAAAATTTTAAATTGAATACGTTTCTTTCTTACAAATTAAACCAGCTCGAAATCATTAATATTCCCTCCGTTATATTATTGATTGTTTAATAACTACTCCTTCCTTATACAACATTAATACTCCCTTCCTTACAAAACATTAATACTCTATGCCTTATACTATCAATTAATAAATACATGGTCCAGAAAATATATGTCATTTGAAAACTGAATTTCTTATATTTTCCCAAAAGAGTAGAACCCAAAAACTGAATAAAATTAAAAACACATATATAATTATTATAATAACATAAATATATTGATCAAAATTAAAAATATAATTTAATACCAACTAACATTTTCTATCTAAAAATCAAATTCACGCTTTCAAACGCGAATCAAAATCTAGGATTAATTATTTGATAAAGTCATAAATCGTAATCCTCCATTTTAATAAAATTTTCTTATCTGCAACCACACCAATTATGTTGAGGTAGCCAAACCAAAAAATAAATAAACAAATATAAATATTTATGATTATATACTTAAAATGATTGATTAACATATACTTCTTCTGTTTTATGTTTTTTTTTCATTTTAATATTCTTCAATTTATTTTTTATTGGTTAAAATATAGTTAGGTATATAGACAATAATATTTTATTTAAAAAAAAATACAAAATTAAATATTTTATAATCTGTTTGTATAAATTTAAAACGACAAATAAAGTGAAATAGATAGAGCAGAAATTTTGTGCTCTAAAGATAAATGACTATCTGTAACTTAATCAATCATCCCATCTGTTTATTACTTGATATTGTTGTAAAATAATTAAATAATCACTGTATATAGAGAGATGGGAAGGCAGATATGTTAACATCAAAATTTTCATTCTTGCTTATAGAAGATGATAGGTTTTTGGAACTCGATCAGTCTCATTCCTATTTCTCTTTCTTTTTTCTTCTTGTTTCAAGATTTGTTTGCCGCTCCTACTAGACACTTGTGTCATCCTGAACAAAGGGATGCCATCCTGGAGATCAAAAACGAGTTCAAGATTCAAAATCCTTGTTTAGACGGGCTTCCAAAGACAGTGTTATGGGTGAACAATAGTGATTGTTGTTCTTGGGAAGGTATAAGATGCGATGCTAATTTTGGGGATGTGATCATGCTCAACCTTAGTGACAGCTGCCTCCATGGTCAGCTCAATTCCAAAATCTCTATTTCTAAGCTTCAAAACCTTCGTTTTCTAACAACTCTCGACCTTTCAAATAATGATTTCATTGGTAAAATCCCATCTTCACTTGGCAACTTTTGTATGCTAACAACTCTCTTGACCTTTCCAGAAATCATTTTAGCGGTGAAATCCCATCTTCACTTGGAAACCTTTCTAAGCTAGCCACTCTTGACCTCTCTAGTAATCATTTTAGTGGTGAAATTCCAGCTTCATTTGGAAACCTTTCTAAACTCACCACTCTCCACCTCTCTCAAAACAATTTTACTGGTAGGATTCCATCTTCACTTGGAAACCTTTTGAATCTCACCACTCTTAGCCTTTGTGCTAACAAGTTTATTGGTGAAATTCCATCTTCATTTGGGAATTTTTCTCATCTCACCTCTCTTAGCCTCTGCGAGAACAATTTTGGAGGTGAAATTCCAACTTCACTAGGTAGTCTTTCCCATCTCACTGTTCTTGATCTCTCACAAAACAATTTCGTTGGTGAAATCCCATTTTCTTTTGGCGATTTGAAAAGGCTCACCAGCTTATCTGTTGAAAACAACAAGCTTAGTGGTAACTTTCCTCTTATGCTACTAAATCTAACAAAGCTGTCCGAATTATCGCTCTACGGCAATAAGTACGTAGGCAAGCTTCCACTTAACATAAGCTTACTCTCCAACTTGGAGTTCTTTTACGTAAGCGGTAACGCCTTTACTGGTACTATCCCTTCTTCTCTCTTTTCCATTCCTTCTTTGACTTATATTGATTTGTCAAATAACCAACTCAATGGCACTCTTGAGCTTGGGAGTATATCTTTATCGTCTAAGATAGAAGACTTACGCCTTGGTAATAACAACTTCATGGGATCAATCCCCCGATCCATCTCCAAATTATCCAACCTTGAGAGACTTGACCTTTCCCATCTCAACACCCAAGGAGGCTCAGTTGACCTTAGCATCTTCTCGCATCTCAAGTCACTCAAGTATCTTTACCTCTCCCACTTGAACACCAGAAGTACACTCGACTTGAATGCAAACTTACCATTTCTCAAGTCACTAGATACACTGGATCTTTCAGGAAACCTTGTTTCATCTGAAAACACTAGTTTGGTTTCAGATCCTCCACTGTTGAGTGAGTTGTCTCTGTCAGGATGCGGTATCACCGAGTTTCCAGAGTTCATACGAACCCAACGCAACATGAAGAAGCTAGACATTTCCAACAACCTAATCAAAGGCCAAGTGCCTGGATGGTTATGGAAGCTTCCAGTTCTGCAGTACGTCAACGTTTCCAGCAACACTTTAGTCGGTTTCGAAAGTCCAACGAACCATGGGGTATCCCTGAGTTACTTGTTTGCCGCCAACAACAATTTAACGGGAAAGATCCCTTGTTTCATATGTGCGTTACGCTCTCTAGCCATACTCGATTTATCTAACAATAAAATCAATGGTTCATTCCCTCTTTGCGTCGGAAACTTCAGTAGCGTCCTCCAAGCTCTAAATCTTAGACAAAATTGTCTTAGTGGACGTCTTCCGGAGAATATAACCGAAAGTCTAAGGTGGCTTGACGTTGGTCATAACCAACTGGTGGGAAAGCTTCCAAGATCTTTGATACGTAACTCTTTTCTCGAAGTTCTAAATGTGGAAAGAAACAAATTCAATGACGAATTCCCTTCCTGGCTGAGTTCTTTGCAAGAGCTGCAAGTTCTTGTCCTTCGCTCTAATGCCTTCCATGGACAGATAAAGAAAACATTGTTTCCTAAGTTGCGAATCCTCGACATATCCAGTAACCACTTCAAAGGAGCTTTACCATCAGATTTCTTTGTGAAATGGACTGCGATGTTCAGTCTAGCGACTGAAGCAAGAGATCGATCTAACGAAAAGTACATGGGGAGCGGCTATTACGTTGCCTCAATGGTTTTGATGAATAAAGGCGTTGCAATGGAGCTAGTACGCATCCTAAAAATCTTCACAGCGATCGACTTTTCGGGGAACAAATTTGAAGGAGAGATACCAAAGTCCATTGGTTTATTGAAAGAGCTTCATGTGCTCAACTTTTCAAACAATTCTTTGACCGGGCAGATCCCGTTATCAATGGGTAACCTGACGGAGCTAGAGTCACTGGATGTTTCCCAAAACAAGCTTTCTGGAGAAATCCCGCAAGAGCTAGGGAACCTCTCGTACCTTGCTTACATGAACTTCTCTCATAACCAGCTTGTGGGTTTAGTACCGGGAGGCACTCAGTTTCGAACGCAGCCTTGCTCTTCTTTCGGGGAAAATCTGGGACTGCATGGTCCTTCACTTGATGAAGTTTGTGTTGATATCCACACAACTACATGGAAACAATCTGAAACACCAGAGCTAGAGGAAGAAGAAGAAGAAGAGATGCTAAGTTGGATAGCAGCTGCAATAGGATTCATACCAGGTGTTATCTTTGGATTGACAATGGGATACATACTTGTTTCCTACAAACAAGAGTGGTTCATATACCTTTTTGGCCTAAACAAACGCAAAGCATAAGAACCACACATCATTAAAGAGGTAACGTTCTTAACATGAAAATTTCAGGACTAAAATATTGTCTTGATGAATGAATAAACGAAATTAATGTATTGATATATATGTTGATTTTAATTTTATTAAATATTGTTCAACTAGTTACATTTCACAGCCTTGTCTTTTATGATTGACTGAATTATTTTTAATATATATTTTTATAGATATTTTAAGGAGAAGATAAATTTCTTAATATGTGTGTTTTAAGCAACATCAAACAGGCAAAAATTATGAAACAAGGAAGTATGTAATAGGGTTACAGTTATTGTGATTCACATTAAAATTTGATAGTGACATAACCTACCATGCACGTAACAAGAACTAGAGCAAGGTGTGGTCTACATTTCTTAGTCGAATTAGTCGCTGGGTGAATCTTCCCGGCAACTGCAAATGCTTTTAACCACATAAGTGGTGTGGTCTATTGGTACAGCAGATTTGGAAATGTTCTACGTATCCCGACTTTAAAATCTATCAAATTCATTACGAACAACTGAGTATGTTAGGCAAGACCGGTCCAGAGATTTTAGAGGACTTAAGCGATTTTTGTAAAGATTTTATTGAAAAAAAAAAAAAAAATTTAGGGGCTTTTTTTTTAAAAATTGAGAGTCTATGTATATGTAATTTTTTCAAAAGATTAAGGGACCCTAGGCGAATGTTTCATCCGGCTTTGCCCATGACCGGCCGTGATGTTAGGTGCAGATGGTTAAACCTTCAGAGAATTAATTGGTTGAACTTCGGTCAGCTGAATACCTTTGAATTAACAAAAAAAGTTAGTTTTCTTTTAAAGAAAATATTTTACAAACTCATGTAAGAAATAGTCAGATGAGTAAAAATTGTACTTACGATATATTCTTCATGTTTTATATTAAGTGTCGTTTTGAGTTGTGCACACAGATTAATGAAACAATTAGTTTTATATATTTTTTATATAAAAATACAATTATTTATACAGTTAACCATATTTCAACCAATAGAAAAATAAATTGATGAATAAAATTAAGAAATTTTGCATTGAAAATCGAAAACTAAATTTATTTTGTAACGAAAAAAATTCTCTATAACGACACTTAATATGAAACGGAAAAGTATCATGTAAACCAATAATTCTCAAGATTATTCTGGAATATACACCACATTCATTCTTTTCCAATTTTCTTTTGTCCAAGTCATTGTCGCATTAAAACGAGACATTTTCAGTTGACGTTTGTCTGATAAATCCTGGTCGTCGATTTTAGTGGAGCTGCTGCGTCCTTTGGTAAATAGACACACAGTTTGCAGTATTCTACACAAACATTTGCCTGTTACTTAAAATTTTTGGAGTAAAAAAGAAATAAAGAAAGTGAAAATGAGGAATAACCGAATAAGTGAGAAAAATGAGAAGAAAGAAGTTACTCTCATCCAACTTATCATAGTACTGTAGTGGATGAATGTTTTATTTTGTTCGCACAGTAATTAGAATAAATTAAGAAATATAATTCTATTTGACAATTTTTTTAAGTGTAAGCTTTTAGTTTTCAAAATCACTTCTTTTTTTACTCTGGAATGCGAGAGCCAATTACAACTAGAGGTGGGAGAAAGACAACTAACTGGTATTTTCGTATACTTGGTATTTTAATTGTTTTATACAAGTTTGCAAGTTGCTTACCCATCTTATTACTTGTTATTTGTTAACCACTTGCAAATTATTTGGTAATCATTTGTAAATTACTCTGAACTTTCAGTTTTTGATCTTTTTAATGTGTGTTATAGTTTGCTGTAAGAGATGGGTTGACGGATTTTTCATCGGATATTGCTGTTTCCAACACACCATCTTGGCTGTTAAAAAAATGTTCATGGTGTTAGTAACAAAAAGTTTAATAGTTCATGAATATTAATTGTCATATGATTCATATAATATATGTAGTTTTTAATACATTATTTTGTCCAGTTGTATGACATGTGACATTGTCTTCTTAAAATCTTCCAATAAGCCTTGCATTTTTTAATTTACAAGAAATTACATTTTCTGAAAATAAATTCTCAAATTTGGTATACAATCTTTTAGATTTTAACCATTAAACCACGGTAATTCCACTCTACGAGACTTTCTATCTTGGGATATCTTTGACATTTTAAAAAATCATAATTTTTTTTAAAAAATAATATAAATTGTGAACAGAAAACTTTTTTGCCCAGACTCTCTTAAAACACATAGATAGTTAGTTACCATTCACTACCCAAATCTACCAATTGTTTTATAACTTTTTTTTCGGTTTATTATTGTGAGAGACCGGCACAAGAAGGATACCAAGTCGTGTTTGACAAAGACTTGTGATTAGGGAACAGTACCGACAAAACGGTCTTCGATTGACCCACAGTCTCGATTACTTTGCCTCAATAATCCCTTTCTTGTTTCTATATAAAGCTACTGCGTCTAGATCTAAACAGATCACAAAACCAAAACACAAGCTAGATTAACAACCAACTATAATAATCATGACGTGTCACAAAATCTTCCTTGTAATCTCTGTGATGCTCGCTGTCTCATCATTGGTCAACGCAGTTGACTTCTTGGTCGTCGACAACACAGGCGACTCCCCTGGCGGAAGAAAATTTCGTGAAGAGATCGGTGGCGAAAGCTACGGCACACAGTCACTAAGATCTGCGACGGACTTTGTCTGGGGTTTGTTCCAGCAAACCAACAACCCCTCGGACAGAAGAGACGTAACAAAGATCACTCTGTTCATGGACAACGGGAACGGCGTTGCGTACAACACCAACTCGGGAAGCGAGATACACTTTAACGCGGGGTATCTCGCGGGTTTCCCGGGAGATGTAAAGAGGGAATTCACCGGTGTGATTTATCACGAGGTGGTTCATTCTTGGCAATGGAACGGTCCAGGTGGCCTTATCGAAGGTATAGCGGACTATGTGAGGCTGAAAGCGGGTTATGCACCGGGTCACTGGGTAGGGCCCGGTGGTGGTGATAGGTGGGACCAGGGCTATGACGTCACTGCGAGGTTCTTAGACTATTGTAACGATCTGAGGAATGGGTTTGTGGCGGAGCTTAATAAGAAGATGAGGAATGGCTATAGTGACAGCTTCTTTGTTGATCTGCTAGGGAAAGACGTGGACCAACTCTGGAGAGAGTATAAGGCCAAGTATGGTCAGTAAATTGTTAAACGTACAAATTATAAATGATAATCGTATTAGTGACATGCCATTCAAAATAAAAGTGAGATGTTTAAAAAACATCAGCATGTGTAGTAATTTGTATTCTATTATGAATTTGTAAGCTCGAATAAGAAAACAGATATATATATATATATATATATATATATATACTATTGTGTATTAGTACTCTTTTAGAGTTATTGTCAAAAGTATAACTTATAAGTAAATAAATCGTGTTAAAATCCGTTGGTATGGTTGTTGAACAAAAGTTATTCTCAAATCTGTTCCATTAAAATAGAAGTCACAACTTCATGATGATTTTTCTATGTTGGACTATACTTTAGAAAATTACTTAAAAGAATTTTTCTATACATATTTGAATTATTTTAACTATTCTAAAAAATCAAATAGATTCTCATATTTTCTCTGAATTACATTTGAATAAAATCTTTTGATATCTTTTTTTTTATAATATAAATGTATATTTTATTTTTCATTAAAACAAACATTTTAAAATATTTAATAACTTTCGTTTTTATTTAAAATATAAATGTATATTTCATTTTTTACTTATACAAACCTTTTAAATATTTAATTAATTTCGTAATTATTAAAATATGAATGTCTGTTTCATTTTTACTAAAATAAACCTTTGAAGTAGCTAATTAATTAATTTGTAATTATATTACACTCATGTACAATTTTGTATTAAATTTATGATATTAATGTAACATAATATATTCCAATTAAATCTTTCATATCAAACAGTTAGGATTTGTTAATTTAGAATTTTGTACCAAACTATTGAAAATATGCTATCAATATGAATGATCGGTCTACAAATGTATTTTGAAAGTGCATTCAGCTTCTGTTATTAAATATAGTTGTCAGTTTAGTTTTATTTTTCAATAATAGAAGTATATGGCTGTTTGTTTACAAAAATATAATCAAGCTTATTTTTATATAGTCCATATTCATATATTATTCATTAATGTAATTGTTTTTGTTTTTTTTTTATCTTGTGCAGTTTTGAATGTGCAATCGGTATTGTATCAATTTATGTCACTAACATAATTAACAGATGAACGATTGAAAAATATATTTCATGTGAATACTTTTGTTTTCAATGTAGTTATTATCAAATGTAATTGTAGTTTTAAGTGTTAATTATATAACATGATGTATGATAGATGAAGAATTGCAAATAAAAGTTTAACACTGAAATATTCTTGTAAATAATCCAAGAGTTTTGGGGATAAAAGTCTAAATCACCAATTGACAACGTAAGAAACCTAAATATAGATAATAAAGAAAAAAATCAAGTTTAAAAGGACAAAAACAAACACAATGCATTACAATTTCCAATTTAATAATTTAAATGAAGCGAACGCTTAATAAATTAGACTTAATATAGGTTATTCAGTCAAAGATTTAATTCATACAAATAATTCAATTAACATATATGTATGACCTAAATCTAAAATACAAGTATAATCATCAGGAAATTAATATTTTCTTAACCCAAGGGAAATTAATATCTAAGTTATGTTAAATTGAACAAAAAATTTCGTAAATATCACATAATATAAGGTTTTAGTTAATGTTCATGTTTTACTAAGAGATATATCACTAATAATTTGAAACAATGAATTAAATTACTGCATGTAAACTATAAACTTGTTGTGTTTGAAAATATTATATTAAACTATTAGTAATATGATAAACATTAAAATTATATACCACTAATAATGTAAATCAAATATTTATATGTATAAAAATGAAAATAATCATCCGCACGATTGTGCGGGCCGTACGAGTCAAGATTTAGTAAACTTTAGAGTTGGATTTCAAGAGAATCTCTTGCAAATTATTAAGAAATAACAGAATCAAGTTCACCAAAACACGATTTGGGTGGTGCATGTATGATAAAGGTGAGTTATTTTTGTAATAATAATCAAAATTCATTATTAAGTGATGTAAATTTGATACAAGTCAGATTTGTACCCCAGTTTGCTACGAAACAGATTTCCATCAAGTAGTTCCAAAAAAGATAAAAGACTTGACATACTGATTAGGTCTCGATAAGATCTTGGCTATGTTCAAGTGATGTCACTTGATGTTCAAGATAAAAACAGATAACCGAGGCTTGTGGTCCAGTGGTGATTAGCTTGAGAGCGAAGCCGAATACGGTGAAGCCATCTAGATTCGAGTTTCGGTCACTAGAAAATTAAAATTTCGGTATCGTCAGGGACGAAAGACCGACACATGAGACGATAACATGGCTAGTCTAGACTCACTTCGGTGGGGCCAGGACAACTCTATATAATTCAAAAAAAAAGAAGAAGAAGATAAAAACAGATATTCAGCAACTACTCGATAAGATCTTGGCTATGTTCAATTCATGGACACTGAAGAACCTTTCTTTTGCGGCTTATTTCCAGCAAATACAAGCGGTTATCAACTCTACTATTTCCCAGAATGACATCATCTCTTTCCTCTAGAAATGTCTCCTGGAACCCTCTCCGATAGTAAGGAGTCGAGGAGAATGATATGTTGATACGGACATTAGAATTATGGCTCTACAAGATCCCCACCAAACTGCAACACTGGATATATAGGCAGAGGCGTGCCTACAGTGTATTAAAAAAGGCATTCGTCTCAGGCCCCCGATTAATATGACTGTTTTTAGGGCCCCAAAATTTAAAATAATTTTTAGTATAGTGGTTTAGACTTATTAAAAAAAACATTTCTACGAAAATTAATTAACTCACTTTTTGAATTCATGTATTTTTTTCTATATGACATAATATAACATATTTTACGTTATAAACTTATTTTTTTACAGTATTAGACTTGTGTATTTGGTGAAAATAATATATCATATTAAAAAATTATTTTCATTACGATTGTAAATAAATTTATTTTTAAAACTTGCCTTAGGCCCCTAAAACTCTTCAGCACTGTATATAGGAGCTACCAGTGATAGAAGTTCAGTAGAATGAGTGTAACTTAACAACCAGGAGAACTTTTCTCATGAAACCACTTGGCCCATCAAGAAGAGCCTCTTGTGAGTCCAGAGAAGAAATAACCAAGGTCAGAACCCGATCCAACAACAAGATTCATCTGATTTACTAAAATTGGTTAAATTGACATAATTTAAGAAAAAGTCTTCAACCCCTTAAGATAGAAGTATATGTGTCCTTGACGGTTGCACAAAAAAAAAGTGTCCTTGACGACAGGTTGGAATCGGAAAACAAGTGAAGAAAGAAAGGAGCAGCTTGAAATTTCAACAAACAGTAGCATAACATCTCAAAATAAAGGTACTGAAACTCAAGAAGATATTCTATGGCCAACAACTAGAGTATATACAAGGAATAGAAGATTCCTATACCATTTCAACTAAGTGGATATGGATCAGGAAGTAGTTGTTCATCAAGCAAGGTGTATAAAATGAGAATGTCAAATAATATATATCAAGAAGAGGAAAAACAAGGTAATGAGGAAGATAAGCTCACGAAGCATGTTACTTTACATGCGAGGAACCTGGAATCACTGATGAAGCTGTGAAACATGAGATTGGAGGAAAGTGATGGATGCTGAGATTATTGTGATCAACAAGAACAATATCTGAGAAATCACAGAAACACCTGCAGACAAGAAAATGCTCACAGTCAAGTGGATCTACATCGTGAAAACTGATGAGATTGGGCTTATTCAGAAACTAAAAGTAATATGAGTGGTTCAGTGTGTTAATCAGACATATGGAATGTGATATGTAGAAACCTTTGTTCCAGAAGAGCCTTCTAGGTCTAGGTAATTACAGAGGAGCGTTCTAGGTCTAGGTAATTACAACACTTGCTATATACGGGAGATATGAATATTGCAGAATAAGTAACTTGGAATTGAAGGTCTTTCCTGAATATCCCAAGCATTATATGATCAGAACATTGATAGTCCTTATTGCACAAAACACATGGAATATGCATCAAGTGGATGTTAATTCCACATTTTGAATAAAGAAATTACGTACGTTATATGTAGAAGTAGAACAACCAGTAGGCTATGAGCTAGAGGGGTCAAAAACATGCTTTAAATTGAAAAAGGCTTAAAATGAATTAAAGCAAGAACAATAAGCTTGGTATAGAAAAATCAATGCATTATTCATATCAGAAGGATACTGGATATGTGATTGTGATGTAGCAACGAATTCAAGAACACGGAGGAGAAATCATGGTAATTAGTCTATACATATGTCGATGATCTTATTATAACCGAAAGAAACGAAAGCATGATTGAACAACTCATGCATACATTTAAAAGGCTTTTGAGATGACTTACTTGGAAAAACTAATGTAATTTCTTGGTTTTGAAATCATTTGCACACCAGAAAAAGTATTTATAAGTAAAAAGAAGTATGCTCAGCAGTTGTTGAACAAATTTTGAATCAAGAATTGCAAGAGCATTAATACACCTCTTACATCTTATGGAAAAGATTATGAGGAAGGTGCAGAACTTACAAATCCCAAGCTATATTGTAGTATAGTAGGATGACTTTTATATCTGGCAGCAGCTAGACCGGATCTTGGTATTACTGCTTCCTACATATCTAGGAGATTATTACAACCAAGGAAGACATCCTGTAGGAATCAAAGAGGGTTCTGAGATATATACAAGGAACAATAGATTGTGGTTTTAACTTCAAAAGGACAAACCAAACTGAGCTGACTGGTTATCTTATTTAGATTTGACAGGCTGCAAAACTGATATGTGATGTACCACATGAATTTGCAAAATCCAAGTAAAAGGGAATCAGAAATGTCACATGTGGAGGTTGAGAAAATATCTCTCAACATCTTGGACGAGAGCTTCTATACTCTCTAATTTCTACGGCATCATTTCACTTTCACCAATATTAGCTTTGAGTTTAGAAGACTTCTCCACGTCTCTTATTGTCTATGTATAATGTTTGCTTCTATCGGTTATATTTGTATTTCCCGCGGCTTTTGTAGCAGCGGTTTCCTAGCTCGTTTAGCTTGGTTATCATATGTATTGAAATTTTATTCAATGTTGGCTATCTATAAAAAAACTTTGTTGACAAAAAAAAACCGAAATATAATAAACTGAAAATAGTCTCAAGTTTTCTGAAATCATTAAGAAAAGACCAAGTTCACTTTCTTTTATCAAAGATTCATGAGAATGTAATGAACTAAACAGAATTGCTTAAGAAGGTCTGCTGCCGCTTAAGTTGTTACCACCACTTATTCCATTACAGTCGCCATTTCCACCTCCACCTCTTCCACCATTACTGCTGCTTACTCCAATGCCGTCACCGTCATTAACACTTGTTCCGCCTCCACGGCTACTGCTCGGAAAACCAATCTGCGTCTCATACATAAAACTAGTCCAAGAATGTGAGATCCCTCCAGCCACTTGTTCCCTACCAGACGAAAACATAGCTGCTGGAATCCCGTTAACTTGCAGTGTGCCGGTGTTTGGATAAGGCGGAAACAGTGGGGCATTGCGTACTGAGGGACTGCAAAAAGGTAAAGATTTCATCTATTAATGTGAACTCATTTTTTTTTCTTTTAACTATGAATTTAACTTTGAAGTAAAAAAGAGTATATAATTGAGTAAAATTCAATAAATGAAAGTCCAAATGGGAGAGAAGAGATTACAAAAAAAGCTAAGTATCTTCTAAATTTACCACTACATGCCACACTATAATGTTAAAAAAAACTAGGGTTTGATGACGTAAAGCAAAATCTACAAATTTTATCCAAAAATTATTAAAATTCTCATCTTGTGATATTTTAAGCAGATGTCGCCCAGTTTTTCATTTGTATAAATTAGTTTTCATTTGTATAGATTATGATAAAATCATAAAATGGATATAAACACGGATTTTCTTATTAAATATAGTTGAAGGCAGGAAAACATTACTTGTGGTGGAAAGATGGATGTGAAAGATAGTGTCTCCCTGCCATCACCCCAGGATCTAAAACCCTCGAGAAAGTCAATTGACGAGATGGTGGAGCCCTCTGTTGGACTTCCCCTATGGCGGTGATCCTCTGGCTATTGAAATATGGACCGAGAGAAGCAGCAAGAGAAGATTGTGTAGCCCTATCACTGTTTGCATCATCATCTTCTTCTTCGCTAAGCCAGTCACCCTCACTAATAGTTGGGATTGGAGGGTTGGTTGCATATCGCCATTGACCTGGTTCTATTTGCATACAGTTTGGGCATTGCATAAAGCCCTTTGCGTTAAAGGCTGAACCAATACAATCTATAAACAAAGGAAAAATGTCAAGACAAAATCATTAACCGTTTCTACAAAATAACGATAGCGCATAAGAAAAAAAGAAAGCTATCCTGATACACATGACTGGATATATGCTAAGTAAAATGTACAATTAACATTGTATGCAAGCTATCTCTCACTAATGCCCTAAATAATATCTTATTTGCTAGGACATTTTTTCTCGACTAAAACACATAGATTGTGGCATAGAACAAAAAGTTCTGAGTTAATGCAACTTTAATATAAGTTTCATCTTCTTTTAATAAAATATATATGGCCCAAAATATCACATCATACAAAATCTTATACAATTTTGTCCACACAAATAAAGAAAATCTTATACAAAAATCCATCCAAAGTACGTATTTTTACAACAAGAGGCATCAGAGAATATTAGCACGAGTTAAGAAACTAAGGACCCACAATCCTGCAAACGAATTGAAAGGGAATTGTTTTACATAACTAAAATATAAATACTCATTCGAACATTTAAAATTTCTTGGTAAATTAAAAACATAATTACGTACCGAGATGAAACTTATGGCCACATCTTAGCGTAACAAATGTTCGACGATCGTCCCGTGTGTTGACCAACGGCTCGAGACAAATCGTACACAAATCTGAGTTTTCGGGAAAATCGGAATTGTCATCCTCAACAGGTTTGACGTTGAGGTCAAAAGCGAATTGTTTGCGTTCATTGTTGTTATTACTCCCTAAATTCATCACTGTAATATATCTTTAACAATAACAAACCCAAATCTCAGAACTTTGTTGAAATCTGAATTTTGATTTTTGTGGTGGAAAAGCTTTGTGAGTAGTATATCCTTTCTGCTGTCCATATGTTAACATTATATTTATACTTCTATTATCTTAAACAAAACCATATCTTTTTTTTGACAAATTAAACAAAACCATATCTTGTTATTAGAGACCACACAATCTATTATGGTATGGGTTATATATTTTTAGCCTAATAATCTTTATTTTATACAGAAACTTTTGATTTTCTTCTTGACTTTTTTTTTTATTTCTCTCTTTGATATCATTTCGATTTATTGCTTCTTTATCTCTACTGGTTTCATTTCTTTCTAGTATTGTTAATCTTCTGACTTTTTAATCTTCTTTGCCCTTTTTTAAAATAATTATTAATTGATTTTTTTTATCTTTACTGATTTCGTCTCTTCCTAATATTATTAATCTTTTGTAACATTTTTTTTTTCTCAAATTGTTATTTATTAGGGCAAAGCCCAGGCCGAAGCCCAAACAAAACGAGTACAAACCAAAATCCCAAAGAAACAACGGGCCACAGAAAGCAAACACACAAAGAGCCGAAGCCCAAAAAAATACATAACGGCCCAAACGGCCCACACTACTCGACACGGGCAGTTCGCCCTAAAAACGCGCCGCAAGGAAATAGGTTTAACCACGTGTCTTCATCTTAGCCTTCCGCACACCACGTGGAACCTATCTCGACTTGAACGATGCCATCGCCGAAGATCAACCCCGCCACCATTTGAAACCGGAGCTCCTAACTTGCAGAGCCTCCGCACATCCAAAAACCGTGTATCAACGTCGAACTGTCTTCACGCCAGAGGGTTCATCGGATTACCGAGAGCGCCTCCGACTTTGGACCACCGGACACGCAGGACAGTCGAACCGTAAACAGCACTCACATCATCGTAACCCAAGACCACCGCTAACAAACTCGAAACTAGTTACCTCACCCAAAACCAAGGGTTCCAAGGCGGCATCAAGGAGCTGTGTGAGCCTCCTCTCACCGTAATCCAAAAGCCGGCGAAGAGATCTAAAGGAGCCTCCCCTTCCCGGAACCAAGAGTGACGTCGGTGAAGCTAAAGAAAGCCTCCACCCCCCACGAAGAATCGACGTCGATGGAGCTAAGGAAGCCTCCATCGCCCGGAGGAAAACGACCAGAACGCGCAAAAAACTCCCCGTCACCTCCGAGATCCTCCAAAACGTTGCGTCTTCACTCCAAAGTTGAGACACCACAGAGCTCCGACAAGGCAAGCGAAGGAAGATCTAGAAAGACAACGAAAAGGAGAACAGAAAACCAAAAGAACGAAGAACTCCGGCGACGGCACGGACGCACACGCACCGGCCGTACGCCGGAGGGAAACCGATTCTCTCTCTTCTCACAGTACCAAACCGAATCTTTTGTAACATTTTTAATCTTCTCTTTTTTATAGTATTATTTTCATATATTGCTTCTTTGTCTCTACTGATATTATCTCGAAGAAGATTAATAATATTAGGAAGATATAAAATCAGTAGAGAGACTAATAAGCAATATATGAAAATAATATTACAAATAGCTCTCTTTTTTTCTTAGTGAGAGAATAACTCTCTCAATCTCCTATTCACTGATTACAATTTTTCATAGGGGATGAGATTTGATTTTTGTGTTCGATCTATATGGCAATGTTCAGTTCGTATAAGAAATTTTGATGTGTAGTAGTTTCAGCTAAATCGATTTGCTTATCAATCCTATCTTTCTCTGTTTTGGATTGGTTCTTCTCCTTCTGTTTTATTCAATATACCGTTTGATTAAGAGGTTTGTTTTTTTTCTTTGCTAGATATGCTCAGTTTTTTTATTCAGAGGTGGTGTCATGCTTTGCTTTGAGTACCAGTGAAGTTTCCACGATGATCAACACCTGCGATTTGGAACGCGCTTTGAAGATTCAAGGCAGAATCCAGATGAGTCGGACCTACCATAAGGGCTAGTGACAAGATTCTCATTGATTCTATTGAATCTTTTCCTTAGATTATGTTGAAGTAAGCTTGAAGATAGCTTGAGAAGGAAGCAATCCTAATCCTAAAAGAAGTGGGAGAATAAAGATAAGGGTTATCTTTAGTTTAGAATTATCTAAACATATGTAATTACTAATAGGATTAGGACAAACATAGATATATAAATAGAGAGATCATGAGATGATCCAATGTGTGAGTTTATGAGTTTGTGAGCTTGAGGTTTTGAGTTAGTTTCCTCAAGGGATTAATAAGAAGAGTTCTTATTGTGTGTGTTCTTATATTCATATTATCGAAGCATAATTTCTAGATTTGGTATCAGAGCCAAAACAGAGATCATGGGAGATATTGTGGAAGCAACCGGCAAGGTGAAAGAAGGAGGAGGGTCCTCTTCGATTAAGTGTCCTATGCTTAACCAGACAAATTATACAGTATGGGTTATGAGGATGAGAATCACATTGAAGGTACATGAGGTCTGGGAAGCAATAGAGACAGAGACTGCGAGCGCTAAGAAAAACGACCTAGCACTAGCATTGTTGTTTCAATCCATACCAGAGTCGCTAATCTTGCAAGTAGGAGAACTTGATAAAGCTAAACAAGTTTGGGAAGCCATTAAAGCAAGATATGTGGGAGCAGAACGAGTAAAAGAAGCAAGACTACAAACGTTGATGAACGAGTTTGATAGATTAAAGATGAAAGAGACCGAAAGTATAGACGATTTCGGTGGAAAATTATCAGAACTCGCCTCTAAATCGTCCGCATTGGGAGTTATCATCGAGGAAGCCAAGCTGGTGAAAAAATTTCTCTCAAGTTTACCTCGAAAGAAATATATACACATTGTAGCTTCTCTCGAACAGGTGTTGGATCTTAACAAAACAAACTTTGAAGACATCATGGGACGTTTAAAGGCATACGAAGAAAGAGTTTTAGATGAAGAAGATGAAGAAGAAGATCAAACTAAACTGATGTATGCAAATAATGAAGGACAAAGCGGCCAAACCAACCAATCAAATCGATCATCGGACAATTCAAATTACTACCAAGGAGATTCATATAGAGGAAGAGGTAGAGGAGGCGGCAGACGTCCTTACAATAACAGGGGAAGGGGACGTGGCCGATATAATGGAGGACGAGGATATAATGAAAGCTACAATGGAGGAAGAGGATATGAGAGAGACGCATCCAAAATAACCTGTTATAGATGTGACAAGGTTGGCCACTTTGTCGCACAATGTCCGGAGCTTCTTCTTAAACTACAAGAGGCTCATGAAACTGACAATACAGAGACCCAAGAAGCTGATGAACTCATGATGCATGAGGTAGTGTTCCTAAACGAGAAGAATGTCTTACCTGAAAAATACGAAACAAGTTGTGAAGGAGAAAACATATGGTATCTAGATAATGGAGCAAGCAACCATATGACTGGGGATAGAAGATATTTTTCGGCAATAGACAACACCATCACGGGAAAGGTTAGATTTGGAGATGATTCAAGGATAGACATAAAAGGCAAGGGAACGATTTCGTTTACAGATTGCAATGGAGAAAATAGGAAGATGATAGATGTTTATTACATCCCTGATTTGAAAAGTAATATCATAAGCTTAGGTCAAGCCACAGAAGCGGGTTGTGACATAAGATTAAGAGGAGAAGAGTTGACGATGCATGATCAACATGGGAAATTGCTTGTGAAAGCAAAAAGATCAAAGAATAGACTGTACAAGGTTCATATGGGAATCAGAAGCAATGCGCGCTTGTACCTATCCACGACAAGTGAAACAAAGCGATGGCATGCTCGGTTAGGGCACATAAACTTTGAGTCTTTAAAAGGGATGAAACAAAAGGAGTTAGTACTCGGGCTTCCTAGTATAAATGGTGAAAAAGAAGTGTGCGGCTCATGCTTACTTGGCAAGCAAGCAAGGCAACCCTTCCCTAAATCAACCACATACCGAGCTGAAAAGAAACTAGAGCTACTTCATGGCGATCTATGCGGGCCTATAACACCGAGAACTCCAAAGGGAAATAGATATATATTTGTGGTTATTGATGATAACACAAGATATATGTGGACAATGTTGATAAAAGAGAAGAGTGAAGCATTTAACAAATTTAAAAGGCTCAAGGAGGTGATAGAAAGAGAAACAGGAAAGAAGATAGGAGTTTTCAGAACGGATAGAGGAGGAGAGTTCGTATCCAGAGAGTTCAACGACTTCTGTGAAAGGTTTGGCATCAAACGACACCTCACGGCTCCATACACACCGCAACAGAACGGAGTTGTGGAACGCAGAAACAGAACATTGTTAGAGATGGCGAGAAGCATTCTCAAACATATGCATATGCCAAACTACCTTTGGGGAGAAGCTATACGACATTCAACATATTTGCTAAACCGTGTGGCCACCCGTGCCTTGAAAGAGAAGACACCATATGAAGGGTTCCGTAACAAGAAGCCAAATATTAGCCATCTACGCGTGTTCGGATGCATAGCTTATGCAAAAGCAGATAAAAAGCTCTTGAAGAAATTAGATGATCGAGCAAGAATGTTAGTAAACTTAGGCACAGAGCCAGGATCAAAGGCTTACCGCCTACTAGATCCACAAACTCAGAAGATAGTGGTAAGTAGAGATGTAGTATTTGATGAGTCAAGAGGATGGAATTGGAGTGAGGTCACCACGGAAAACCAGAGCATTGAAGACTTCACTATATCTATAGGAGAGTTTGGTAATCACGGAGTTGATAACCATATTGAGAGAGAGGAACGGTTACGTCTAAAACAAGCTACGAACGAAGAAGAAGAAACAGCACCTGAGAGTATAGTAATCACTGATGACCAAGAAGAAGTAGTAGAGGAAGAAACACAAGTGTTAAGAAGATCGGAAAGGCAACACAACAAACCAAAATACCTTGACGATTATATTCTCCTTGCCGAAGAACTTGGTGAAGAGATATTGATGTACCTGAATCATGAGCCACGAAATTGGAATGAAGCTAAAGAATCAAAGGAGTGGAGACGAGCATGTGAGGAAGAGATCATATCCATCGAAAAGAATGATACATGGAGTTTAGTTGAGTTGCCGTGCGGTGCCAAAGCCATTGGTCTTAAGTGGGTGTTCAAGATCAAACGCAACGCAGATGGAAGCATTAACAAGTACAAATCTAGGCTAGTGGCTAAAGGATATGTGCAGCGTCACGGAATTGATTTTGATGAGGTATTCGCACCAGTAGCACGTCTTGAAACAATAAGACTTCTCGTTAATCTAGCAGCTACGAATGGATGGGAGGTGCATCACTTGGATGTTAAAACAGCATTCCTACATGGAGAACTAAAGGAAACTGTTTATGTTATGCAACCTGAGGGTTATGAAAGAAAAGGAGAAGAAGGAAAAGTGTATAAACTGAACAAAGCACTATATGGATTAAGGCAAGCTCCACGGGCGTGGAACAATAAACTAAACCAGATACTCTGTGAACTTAAGTTTAAAAAATGCTCTAAGGAGCCTTCGGTATATCGCAAGATAGAAGAAGGAGAGCTATTAATCGTTGCAGTTTATGTAGATGATCTGTTTGTGACTGGTACTAACCAAAAGATGATCAAGGAGTTCAAAGATAATATGTCAAGCAAGTTTGACATGAGTGATTTAGGCAAGCTTACTTATTATCTTGGCATAGAAGTGTGCCAATACGAGAATGGGATTTCATTGGTGCAAAGAAGCTATGCATCGAAAATTTTAGAAGAAGATGGAATGGACAAATGCAATTCTGTCCAAACTCCGATGGAACTTGGTCTAAAGTTGTCAAAAGCTGAAAACGAGAAAGAGATTGACGCGACAAGGTTCAGAAGAAACATAGGATGTCTACGTTATCTTCTTCACACACGACCTGACTTATCGTATAGTGTTGGAGTTCTTTCAAGATTCATGCAGAGTCCAAGAGAATCACATGGTGCCGCAATGAAACAGGTGCTAAGATATCTACGGGGAAGCATCTCGTATGGCCTAACATTCGAGAGGAGTTCTCTCAAGGTTCCAAAGCTTATAGGGTACAGCGACAGTAGCTATGAGTCTGATCCAGACGATGGGAAAAGCACGACAGGCCATATATTCTATCTAGGAGATAGTCCAATCACGTGGAGCTCACAAAAGCAAGACACGGTGGCTCTATCATCCTGCGAAGCCGAGTTCATGGCAGGAACAGAGGCCGCGAGACAGGCCATTTGGTTACAAGACTTATTGAGTGAGATCATGGATCAACCAAGCAAGAGAGTCACCATTTTAATTGATAACCAGTCTGCAATTGCGTTAACAAGAAACCCGGTGTTCCATGGAAGAAGCAAACATATACATAAGAGATATCATTTTATAAGAGAGTGCGTTGAGAACGGTCAGATAGCAGTCGAGCACGTTCCCGGAGAGAAGCAGAAGGCAGATATCTTGACAAAAGCATTGGGAAGAATCAAGTTCAAGGAGATGAGAGAGTTTATCGGAATGAAAGACTTAGAGACTGAAAGCTTCAAGCTTAGGAGGGACAATGTTGAAGTAAGCTTGAAGATAGCTTGAGAAGGAAGCAATCCTAATCCTAAAAGAAGTGGGAGAATAAAGATAAGGGTTATCTTTAGTTTAGAATTATCTAAACATATGTAATTACTAATAGGATTAGGACAAACATAGATATATAAATAGAGAGATCATGAGATGATCCAATGTGTGAGTTTATGAGTTTGTGAGCTTGAGGTTTTGAGTTAGTTTCCTCAAGGGATTAATAAGAAGAGTTCTTATTGTGTGTGTTCTTATATTCATATTATCGAAGCATAATTTCTAGAGATTAAACTCTAGCAATTGGAGAAGAAGACCTTGAGATCGACGGAGATTGAAGGCAAGAAGAACATGCTAGCAGTCTCAAGCAAGTTCGAGATAAAAATCGGCAAGTTCTCCAACAAGTTTTCCGGCACCACCTTCTTAATTCCTTTGCAGACTGGAAGAGATGAAGCCACGAGTTGACCATGTGTCCATCATGCACTTCATTATTATCTTAAGTTATGGGTTTCATTTGGGCCAAATTGTTTTCTGAATATGTTTGTAACATTTCCCTTTGGACTTTCGCTTAATGAAAACGAATCAGTTACAAAAAACGAAAAGAAAATAATTTTACAAATAAGTCAAAAAAGAAGATTATTTTTTTTTCTGCGTAAAACAAAAGTATGTAAGCCCAAAACATAATCGTTTAAGTGGTCTTTAAAAACTAGATAAAGTTTTTTTTTTAACGCTGATTTATTATGACAAAGATTATATAGACAATCGACAACCGACAATATTATCTGCTTTATGAAAATTTACGCAAAACTGCACCATCTGAGCCGTCTTATGAAGATCCGTTCCTGACCAGATTTACTTCCACCATGTTGAAGCTTCTTTGTGAAACTTTCTTTTTGTAGTCTGCATTAATAAATCGTTCTTCTCCAAGACTTAAAACCTGGATTTTCTGTAATTTGCAAGAAATTGCATAGTTTGGGGTTCAAACCCTAGATTCAGATGTAGAAGCTTTTAAACCTTAACCAATAGGCTACGGTGCTTCCACAAATAAAATTTTGTTTAAAATAAAAAAAATATAAATATAATTAATGTTGAACATACGGACAACAAAAGGGATATACTACTCAAAAGTGTATTTCCACCACAAAAACAAACCGGAGATTTCAACAAAGAAGTTCTGAGATTTGGGTTTGTGATTGTTAAAAAATTTATAGTTATGAATATATGGAGTAATAATAAAATGAAGAAATTACATAAGAAGCATACTGCAATCTTACTTGTTTTGTGAAATAAGGACTACCAATGTTCTGATCATAACATGCATAGAACTGGAACAAAGGTTTCAACATATCCCACTCCATATGTCTGATTAACACACTGAATCACTCATCTTTATTTGAGTTTCTGAATATGGCCATTCTCATCTGTTTTCACTGTGTAGATCCACTTGACTAGAAACTCTTTCTTGTCACTTGGCGTTTCAGTGATTTCTGAAATATTGTTATTTTTGATCAAATTAATGTATACATCACTTTCCTCTAATCCCCTATGTTTCATAGTTTCTTCAAAAATTCAGGTTCCTCGTATGTAAAGTAACACGCCTCGTGAGCTTATCTTCCTCATTACCTTGTTTTCCTCTTCTTGATATATATTATTTATCATTCTCACTTTATACAGTTTCCTTGATGAACAACTACTTCCTGATCCGCCTCCACTTAGCTGAAATGGTATAGAAATCTTCTATTCCTTGTATACGCTCTAGTTGTTGGCCCTAGAATATCTTCTTGAGATACCTTTATTTTGAGATGTTATACTACTGTTTGTTGAAATTTCAAGCTGCTATCCTTTGTTTCTTCATGTCTGTCCCAATTCCAACCTTTGTTTCCTTCAAAGACACATCCCCAAGATACTGCAATCTTACTTGTGTTCAGGACCATAGGCTAAGATCTCTTGTCCAAAATTGATGTATCTAGGGAGACACTATCTTGCACATCCATCTTTCCACCACACGTAATGTTTTTCCTGGCTTCGACTATATATTTTTGATAAGAAAATCAGTGTTTATATCTCATTTTTCTCATAATATATACAAATGAAAAATGGGCGACATATGTTTAAAATATTACAAGATGAGAATCTTAATAATTTTGAAGAACATTTGTTGATTTTTTTCTTTACTTCGAACCCTAGTTTTTTTTTAAAGAATCCTATTATTTTTTAACATTATAGTGTGGGCATGTAGTGCTAAATTTAGAAGATTCTTAGCTTTTTTTTTGAAACTATTTTCACGATTTGGACTTTCATTTATTGAATTTTACTCAGTTTTATACTCTTTTTATTTAAAAGTTCAATACTATAGTTAACAGAAAAAGATAAGTTCACATTCCGACAATAGTAGATAAAATCTTTACCTTTTTGCAGTCCCTCAGTACGCAATGCTGTGGCACTGTCACTGCCTTATCCAAACACCAGCGCGATGCAACAACCGGATTTTAGGCGATTTATCTGCACCAGTCTCGGGTGGTCATATGTTCTCTTCTGGTAGGGAACAAGTACCTAGAGGAATCTAAGATTCTTGGGCTAATTTAACGTATGTGAGGCCGAGCCTTTTTCGGAGCAGAATTAAGCCGTGGAGATAGAACAAGTGATAGTAATTGTGATGACAACGGAGTAAGCAGCAGTGATGGTGGAAGAGGTGGAGGTGGAAAAGGCGACGGTAATGGAATAAGTTGTGGTAGCTACTTAAGCGGCTGCAGACCTTCTTAAGAAATTCTTTTTAGTGTTAGTGCAAAAATGACACAATACAGTAATGAAAAAGATAAATCAAAAGACAAAATAGATACAAGCAACCAACTATTGTTTTATTAAAAATCGCCTAAACAATCTAATACAAGACTTGCTTATCAATTCTACACAGCCAGCTGGTACTGAAAGATTTCTAATCTACCCAAATTTGTCTCTCTGTCATCAGTACTTCAGCAAGTGCTCCAGCACGACCCAAGAACACACCTAAAGGGGAATACACATGACTCCATAACCATTTTATAGTAATCCCACTTTCTCAAAACCATATGTTCAAGGAACATGGATATGGACAACTTCCATATTAATAATTACACTTTTTTTCTTCTTGGAATGCACCTATTCCCCAAGGCATAAACTTGGTCCCCAAATTTATCTCTTGTCTTTTCTCTATGGTAAAAACTTGCTCCTCAAGTTTATCCCACACCAGCTCGGCATCTTGCATCCACATGGTCTCCACCACTCTGCATGCATCCTGGTTCACTCTCTCACACACACTGCATCAGCAACTACTTCAACGACTACGTCAAGACATAAACACTCAGTTTATCTTTCTCCATCTCAGCATATCTTGCATCCACATGGTAACCCACCACTCATGCCTTATGTAGGAACGACTAATGTATCCAGCATCAGTGACTTGGTCGCCTAGTTAGTCACGAAAGACTATTAACATCTACAAGCTCCACTTGCATCTTCAATCTCCCTCTTTTAGCTTTGTGTGCCAATCAAACACAATACTCATCTGGTTCAACAACTACGTTTCCTCACCTGAAAACTTCCACGCTCGATATGCCATTCTCCCCACGAACAAAAATAAATATACATGTATTCTAAAGAGTTTTTATTTTATATGTTTTCATATCTAAATTTAATAACCTTCTATATATAGTAGAAGCTTTAAAAAATTTATGCTTAAAAATTATGTTTTTTTTAATTATTAGAGGGTCTAAAATATTTTTTTGCCAGGGGCTCCTATAAATTATGAGCCGACCCTGTCTCAAACAAATAACAACATAGACAAAAAAAAGTTGTATATTATACACTATACTAATGCCAATTGCCATACTGATCAAACCAGAGTCGACAAAATCATCTCAATGATTTTCCTATCATCATTTGGAAAATTGTTACCATGCGATTTATAAGGACATCTAGTTAGATACTTCTGTTTCATCTATCTCTTTTATTGGGATGATATCTTTAATCTCTTCAGTGTATGACTGTGATAGACACTGGCCGTAAAAAGAATGAATAGCGAATGTTGGTTTTGTCAATTTCTTCGTCAGGTCCAAAGTCCGCGTTTTTAATAAAGTAACTTGGTAAATAATGCCAAGGGGCTAAAGGATAGAGAGACGATGAAGCTCGGTAAGCTAGAATGTGCGTGGCGTTATCGACGTTTGCGTACTAGTTCCTTGTATAGAAAATTTCCATTTTGGCGACAATTTCGTTTTTGTTGTCATTTATTGATAATGCTCAACGTGCTATTTTATTATCATTACCAAACGGTTTTAAATCTGTCACGAGAGTTAAATTAACTTGTAGTTCAGCTACCACCAACCCTACTTGGGTCCGTTATTAAAAGTTAAAAATCATATTATTACTCTTTTTGTTAGTTAGTTATAAATAGACAAAACATTAACTTCTTTTATTTCTTTAATCCCAATTAGCTGCATACGTACTTTTAAATTTCATTTCTTTAAGCAAAACAAAAACCCTCTATCACACCAGAGGATGCTTCTGTATAAATGGGTATAAGATCACTCCATTTTACTCAACTCACAAGTTTATAACCATGACATCTATAATAGAGAATCAAAACTTCAAAGTCCTCTTTTCATTCTTCTTATTGGTTTTATTCTTCTCCCATACTGTTTCCGTGTTCCCAAAATACATTGATCAGAAGAAACCCTGCAAACAATTTTCCTTCTACTACCACGACATCATCTACGATGGCGCCGACAATGCTGCAAATGCCACCTCAGCTGCGATCGTCAACCCTCCAGGATTAGGAAACTTCAAATTTGGAAAGTTAGTGATCTTCGACGACCCCATAACAATGGACACGAACTACCTCTCAGAATATGTGGCTCGCGCACAAGGCTTCTATTTCTACGACAAGAAGTTGGGCGTCAATGCTTGGATCTGCTTGACGTTAGTGTTTAACTCGACGGAACACAAAGGGACGTTGAACATAATGGGTGCAGACTTGATGAGGGAGCCGACAAGAGATATACCAGTCGTTGGTGGGACTGGTGACTTCTTTATGGCACGTGGGATCGCTATCGTTGAGACAGATGCCACTGAAGGGTTAAGGTATTTCCGTTTAAAGATGGATATTAAACTTTATGAATGTTACTAAATAATGTGTGTTCTGTTTGAAAACTGTGTGTGTGTGGCAAGAGATAATGTGTTTCTAATAAGTGTTGTAATTTATCTATTTATGTGTTTTTGTCAAATCGTTTTTCTCTTGTTTTGTCGTTTGTCTGTTGTAATGTTTCCCCAATCGTTCGATGCCATAATAAAAATGAAAATAAAATATCATCTTGATTGAAGAAAATGCCATCTACGTAAAGAAATGAAAAGAACATTGGATGATTGGGGAAATTTAAAAGAGCATTGTAAATTTCCTACCATTCCAGAATCACTATTGGTCAACTAAGCACGAACAAAATATATATCCTCATCTAAGTTTTTTTTTGTTGGTCAAAGTTACATCACATGGCTTACACCAAATCAATAAATGGCCCTTTAAATAATTGATTGATGTTGTAACAAGAAAGACAAAAATATTCTCGGCATTTAGGGTTCCTATGGAACTTTGTACTCTCTACACTGCGTATAGGTTTCGTCGACGAGTGAACTGATACAAAGGATCGACAATAGAACAAACTTTCATCATGATCAAGCCCGACGGCGTCCAGAGGAGTCTGGTACGTTTCTACTCACGTTCTTGGCTATTTTTTGCTATGTAACCTGTGTTCTCGAGAATCTTGTTTCTGTCTTCTTATATCAGCTGACTTAGTGTCGTTAAATCTTGTTTTTCCTCACAAGCACCGTATGTCTGCTGCATCGTGCATTTCAGGTCGGTGAAATCATCGGCAGGTTTGAGAATAAGGGTTTCACTTTGAAAGGTAAATAACTTGCTCTAGCTTAGCTTAATTCGTGGAATATATCATAATCCGTATTTTTTTCTGGCTGAGTTGTTGATATTGGTGCCATGACATGGTTAGGTCTAAAGCTGATCACTGTGGACCGTCCTTTTGCTGAGAAACACTACCAAGACTTGTCTGCCAACCCTTTCTTCAATAGCCTTGTTGATTACATAATTTCTGGCCCAGTGATTATATTGCAATGATCTGGGAGGGGAAGAATGTTGTCTTGACGGGAAGAAAGATCATTGGAGAGACTAACCCTGCAGCTTCTGAACCAGGAACCATCCGTGGTGATTTTGCAATAGACATTGGCAGGTAAGAACCAGTTTGTTATTATTGTCCAATTTATTGTATCCGGAGAGAATGAGACACGAGATGATTGGGGAATGTTTGCAAGAACGTGATCCATGGGAGCGACTCAGTGGAGAGTGCTAACAAGGAATCTGCATTTGGTTCCCAGATGGACCTGTGAATGATTCTATTGTCTGTGGTTGGTTGTTACCCTTTTTCCATTGCTTATGAATCAAAACATGTTTTTTCGTTCTTATTGTTGTTAGCTTTGTTGCTTCTGCCTTCCTCCCTTGCAATCTGTGAAGGCCTACTTGCATCGTTATTTTAAAGTTTTAATCACAAAACATGACTCCATTTGTGTGTGTGAGTGTTTTCTTGTCCTTTAATATTTCCAGTCCTCGAGTTACAAAGCCTATTGTTGTTCATCAGCAGTTGTTTTAGTGTTCCGAAATTCTAAAACACTGACATGTGTGTTCCCCTCTTTGTTTTGCACTAGTGGTTTGGTAGCAGTTAGAAATGCAGCTAAAATATAGGAAATATATATATTCGTAGCTACAGACTGTAAACTAGTATATACAAACTTATCTCATTATTGTATTGTGTTAAAAACAAGGATTTTTAATGATGAAATCATTCAACTAAATATGTTTAGGGTAAAAAAATTTATACTGGAGATTTATAAAAGAGTCATTCTTGGGTTTACCCCTAGGGTGAACCTCTAGGTTCACCAACCAATAAGATTTCATTATTTCAAATTCGATATCTTTTAAAAAAGGAAACAAAATATTGTTAAGTTATATTATATTTTTAAAATAAAAAGGTAAAAAAAATAATAGTTACAAAAAAAATATTTTTTAAAAAAAATATTGTTAACGTCGTCAGCAAAACACTAAATCCTAATCCCTAAACCCTAAATCCTAATCCCTAAACCCTTGGGTAAACCCTAAACCCTTGGGTAAACCCTAAACCCTTGAATAAATCATAAATTCTAAATCAAAAACACTAAATCCTAAACCCTTGGGTAACTATTATTTTTTTTTATCTTTTTATTTTAAAAACATAATATAACTTGACCATATTTTGTTTCCTTTTATAAAAGACTAGGTGGAGACCTGCGTCTTGCGCAGGATTAAAAAAATATAAATGAAACTCATATTATCTAAAAAAAATAGTTCATTATCATTAGTTTATCAATAAACCAAACATGCACTCACACCTGCATTTATAATCTCATCTAGTGTTATTAGGTTGGTATTTACAAATTATTATAAAGGCTAATATATAGTGTGAGTGACTAAGAGTTTAGATATCACCACTATGAATATTTTGTAAATCAGTTCTCCATATGATTTTTTCATCCTAAATTCACGTATCCTTTGAAGCATGATAATTATTATATTATTATTACCAAATATGGGTAAAACTATATAAACAAACAAATTTTGACCAATAATTAAGGTCTTGTATAATCTTATAGATGTAAATGAAAGTAATGTATCATTTCCATTTAGGAACGTTACTAACATCCCAATTACTAATAATTGTAATTTATTAGAAATTTCCATATCTACGAATGATTATAATTTGGCTTTCCAAATCATGTTTGTAATGTACACTCTCGCTAATGGATATTGATTACGGTCAACTAAATGTTCTTACCACACAATTATTTTTTTGATCAGTTAAGTAAATAAGATGAACCGTAGGCATTTTGAATTATTTTTCATGTAAATCTGTCAATTTACATGACATGTTCATAGAATCATGTGGGTCTCCTCATACGCGCTTCATTTGATCTCTAAAACTTAATCTATATAATCATTTCATATACTGCACATAATTTTTTTCTAAATGAAGTTTATGAATAAATACGTTATAGTAACATTAAAAATATTGTTTTTTAGAAATGTTAATATGGATTATAATAGTATATTTAGGATACAAATAATCGATGAAACATGTTTGTTATTCATATATATCGTATTGTTAAATATCAAGCATATGACTATAAACAAAAATGAATGATACGTATAGTTATATGGTCTTTTTATGAAAATAAATGATTCATATAGTTATTGTTAATAATTGGTATGACTAATGGTATTTCTTGTAATTAGTCTAGTGATTGATGGTTTGATAGTTAAGTATTGTGAGAGAGTCTATGGTGGTGACACCTAAGCAAAATGGCATGCTTGTAAATAATTTACAAAGTAAAGGTTAGATTTTAAAAATGCTTCTTGATTAATAAGTAAGGGATATCAAATTTGAAATAGCATAATTCTATTGGTTGGTGAACCTAGAGGCTCACCCTAGGGAGTGAACCCAAGAATAAGTCTTTATAAAAACCTTCTGACTTTTTTTAATGGATCTCTGTTTATACTATTGGTTAAATTAAATAAATTGGTGTTATCGGTAAATCTTTAGTTTATGAGTTCCTACGCAAACCAAACTTTAGTTGGAGAGTTTTAACATTAAAAATCCAAAATACAATAAAAATTATGTAAAAATTTAATAACTCAATTTATAAAAATGATGCTTAAAATAAATTATGTAAATAGATAAGCTATACTCCCTCCGTTTTTTAATATAAGTCGTTTTAGAATTGGACACATAGATTAAAAATGATTATTTTTTTATATTTTCTAAACAAAAACATCATTAATTATTTACCTAACCACAAATCAACCAATAATAAAATAGAAGGTATATCATCATTGGTCATATTACATTAAATGTTAATAAATTTTACATAGAAAACCGAAAACGTCATATAATTTGAAACATAAAAATTTCTCTAAAACGACTTACATTAAAAAGCGGAAGGAGTATTAATTTGCTTTAAATTTTACACTACATACAATACAGTTTAGTTCTGTTTTCTAAACTACATGTTTTTAGATCTGAACGGAACCTGATATCTTATGTATAAATATCTATCCATAAAAAAAACTCTCTTTGGTTGTTCATTTACCCACTTGAAGACAAGTTCTTAAACATGAAGTTCCATAAAATACGCTTGAAACCAAGTTTCTAAACCTCATAAGGATAATCCACATCTTCTCCATCAAGGATTGTTTTCCGTCCAAGACTTCCAATTCCTTGAGTTATGCTTCATTTACTCATTTGAAGATATTTTTAACCGGATACAGAGACGACGTGTTTTGTATACCGGTCAAAGACTAGTAGATTGTGTGATGAATGATGCAGCCAATTTAGAGCATCTCCAATGCAGAGTTCTATTCATTGGAGTTCTAAACTTTCATATATATGTATGTATATATGAAAGTTTAGAATTCCAATGGGTAGAAATTCCATTGGAGGTGTTCTTAATCGATATGTTGAGTCGTAAGCGTAGCCTTTTTCTTAGGATATCATTTTTCTTGGTTTTTGGCAGCATATGTGTAAGCTCCATTCAAATAGTATCCATGGATATTGGATTCAGTTCGGATCCAAAAAGCGCATAATTTAAATCTTTTCCCGAACTAAATTTGGTTAGGGCAAAAACTCATAAATTATACATTTACTGGTAGCACCGATTTGTTTTATGGTATGGTCTAATTTTTTTAATAAAGTCAGTTTAGGAATTTTACATTAGATCTTTACTTTAAGGGATTTACTACAACAAAATTAGTTGAGCGATTTTATCAGGAAAACCCCTAAGAACTATATATGCCAATTATTCTTTATACATGATCAACACGTTTCAATATTAACTAAAAACTATCACTTAGGGTGTAATCAAATTAAATGAAAATTTTATGGGGGAAAATAATTTTTTTATAAAGTAAATTGCAAATGATTTGTAGCTACAAAATATGAGGGTACAAGATCCTTTAGTCTAGTGATTTAATAATGTTTCTACACTATAAAATCTTGGTTTCAGAGTTCCAGAAAGAGTGAATTATGCAGATTAATAAAAATAAAGATTTACAAGAGATTTTGAGTATGGTACAAAAAGCACACCATGAGATGAGATGTGAATCTTTATAAGGTAGCTTAGGATAGTTCAGTTAGACGTGAATTCTTATAAAATATGTAAAATTATTGATTATAAATTTATCGATGTAATATTTTTTTATAATTTGAATAACCAAAGTTATAAAAACTATACTGACTATGGGATAATATATATATGGGTGGACAAAAAAGAACCCAAAAAATTAATATTGAACTGAATCCCACCGGAACTGAAACTAGTATAAATATTTGAATGGGTTTTCTTCTACGGTATTTTGGATTTTGTGTTTTACCTGAACTCGAACGGATCTAAAAGACCCAAAAATTAAAACCAAACCAAAATCTATAATAAACTTGAACCCAGTCCCGAATAGTTGACAAAAACATTCAAAAACCTAATAAATATCCAAAATAAAGATATATTACGTGAATAATCAACTCAAATACTTATTTAGAAATACCAAATTGGTAGAGGAGCAGGACGAAAGAGTGATGAAGATATCATCATCAATCCATAGACAAAGCCGAAGCAACGACCATATCAGACATGGTCATACATACATCTCCAATATATCCATCTTAAAAGCGGAATTGTTCGACAATCTGAGGCATATGAGCCTCATATTAAGTGGCCTCGGAAAATGATTTATAACAGCAATAAGTAATTATTTGTGTATATATCTCACAAATATCATTGAGAATAATAAAACAGCAAAAATATCAACAATTTTTTTTTTTTGAACATAATATCAACAAATTTTAGGATATGTAATATGTTCATTACACTATATCTTCTCAATAATTTTATCATACATGCCCGGCCCTGTAAAACTAAACAAAAGGCTGGAAGAACACAGAAAAAGGCTGTCATCTGACCTACTGATAACAGTTGAAGAAATGGCCAAAAAAAAATTTCATATTAATGGCCAGAAACATCTGCTCTAATGTTTCTGCTCAGTACCGCTACTGGTTTTTTCTCGGAGGCGTTAACTTAATTTCACATTCACAATATTTTAATACAATTCATTTATATGTTTAGCCATATTAAAGATTTTGCAACTGATTCAAATAAGATAGAGCGATAAATTTTATTTTTCTCGTATGTTTTTATTGTATAGATCTTTGAAAATTGTATTAAAACATGTGAGAAAATTTAGAAGCCATAATCATCATGATAAACGGTCACGTAACTCCATTTTTATTTACTATTTTATATTAAATAAAACTCATTAGTTAAAATTTAAAAGATCGCGGGACAATAGCATGACGTAAAATCTCCGTACCGATTAACTTTCATGGTTGTGATCAACATCTAATATCATGCATCCAAAATCCAATTTGTGTGATTATTTATGTTATTCTAAGTTTCTACGCACCGCCAATATCATATCAAATCGTGCGTAGACCCAAGACAAAATAAATGATTACAACTCGAGTGAAACCTAGCGGGTCATACATACACGGCCCATAATATCCTATGGACACGAATAATCTCACTCGCGAACACAGAACATACAGTCCACCCTCACTGTCACCGACACCTAACGCGCGCCTCAGCGACTCCTTCAGTTCTGGTTAGTCGCTTTCGCACGTAACATACGCTTACTGCTCACGTGCAGCACATGAGAAAAAAGGCAAGAGACGCGCCTAGCTAACCTTTAAGAATGTCCTTGAATCTCGAGCCACATCGAATCCCTAAAATATTCTTGCAGAAGGTTCTTCGGTTCTTATCCGCACGCGCTTCCATGCCCCCCCCCCCAATAATTTAACGCGTACTCTACATTTTCTTTCAGACGTGCGTCTCCGTCACACAAGCTTGAAACAAATACATAAATTTATAGTGTGAATTATCCCATGTTCGAAATTGCGTTAGGCGTGAGTCAGACGATCGACTAACACCTAACGAATAGCATAAAAAGCAGAGATTAATCGACGATTAATCAGAGATTAATTTTTGTAATTTTAATAAATATGTATGTATATATGTTTGTTGTGTAGGCATAATACAGAAACTATAGCTTAGTTTGGTGGTTCCACCCTTCATTTTCAAAAAGACTGGTCGTGGGTTCAATGCTGGGAAAGGGCGGGCACTCTTTTAAAAATTTTTGTTCATTAATGATGAGGAATTGACAAAAATACTCCCTATCTTCTTCCTTTCGAAATATCTCTGCAATCCTAAATTCGCCGTCAACAGTTTTGCTTCACATTTTTCATGGCTTTTCCGGTCTAAATAAATTGATATTGCTATTGTACAACAGATCTATCAAACCATGTTGATTTCCATTACGAAAATTGAAAAAAAAAACTGACTTTCTCAAAAAACTGAGTTATAAGCCGAATAACACCAAATCGACGCGCTTGCTTGCCGCCTAACGTATTTCTGCCGTAGACTCGGTCTATTTGCCTGAGTATTCGAACATGGGAATTATCTCGTCAAATTTTAATGGGAAACTAGATTTTTACCACATTTTACAGTGCAAATTATTCTTACAAACTTTAATTTAATGAAAACATAATTTAGTTGTTGATTCTAGTTTGGATTAGTTTTGTTTTAGAATTTTGGATGCAGCCTAATTACATTCTTACAGCTCTTAACATAAAATGGTTAATCATCTGGTTAGTTAAACATTACAGTCTTGTCCTTGCCGCATCCAATCGATTGATGCGTTGAAGATCCAATCGATTAATCTTTTTATTCACCAATAGCAAAAAAAATGTAATTTTACACTTTGTATTTAGTCTTCATTCTCCTCTTTCACAATTTTTAGATTCATAAATTTTCTGCAGATCGAACTCTAAACGACAAAATGATAGACGACCATAATTCCGTTTGGTTTTGTCTTAAACTCTCGATTTGCTCATTTGGGGTTAAATTTATCAAAGTTAGCAAATTTGTGGTTGTTTTTAGGGTTTTCATGTTTTGAAAAAAACTGGTTGATAGACCAATTCGATATATATATGTGTAATTATGTGGTTAATATATGATAAATCGTTTCACAGCCAACCCACGCTGATCACTATTCTTCGCCATGGTGATTTACCACGCAACGATTATACGACCGAGTATACGGGCACACCCCGTGTTTTGGAGCACACAATTAAAGTATTTTTAAGGTTATTCTTTTCACTCTAAATTATATTTTGTAGTAAAATATTTTCTAATCTTATTTCATTTTCAATTTCAAAATAGAGTGAATATAAAGGATTAATCTATTTTTCATCCTTTATAAAAAAAACTACTTTTCATCCTTCTATCGTTTATCCAAAACAAATTTTATTAGGGCAAATTTCTTAAAAGATTATTAAAAAGTAGGAAGAAAATGAGAAAAACATGTTTCATTAAAAAGGTAAATGACAGCTATATTCTTACTCTATAGATATATAAAGAATAATAAGTTTATTTTCAAAAAAACTTAATTAAATTCGAAAATATTTTGATTTTTCTTTCAATTTTTTGAGTTTTTTTCAAATCTAATTTATTAAAACTTTAAAATTATTATTTTGAATTTTGAATCTTAATAATATTTAAAAACAAATCTTAAACACAACCCCAAAACATCACTTCCAAATCTAAATCCTAATTCTAGATTAGTTAATCTTAGATATATATATATATATATTATACTTTAAAATATATTTTGGTCATTTTGATATTTATGTATTATATTTGTGATTAAAAACATCTAGGATTATACTAAGATAATTTTCTAAAAGTAGTTTATATTGACCCATAAGAAAAAAGGTACTTAAAAAATTGATTGTTTTGTCTTGTAGTAATTTCTGTGTTGAGAAAAAGTTTTCATGTACTGTACTGTTTTATTAGATGAATGTAACCACATTTGCATTGACCTAGGACCGTTGTAGGTATGTAATCATACAAATAGTTTAATATATTGTAGTATGATGCATTGGCAACAGTTGACATATTTCACACGAATTAAAAAAATGATATCTTTATGCAATATACAATTATTTAAATAAAATTATTTAAATAAATATTTATTGGTTAGTTAAAAGAGTAAAAAAATTATGTATGAAAAATTACATTGGGAGTGACTCCTTTGAAATAATAAAATTGTTAAAATGACATTTATGAGAAAAATAGGAGTTAATTTTATTATAGGATTTTTTCAATATCAAATGGTTGTCAAATTAATGGTTGCAATTTTAATATAGATATGTTTAATATTTTAAAAAATATCTTGGAATACCACAAGTTGATTGTCACTTTTCAAAGTATATTCAATAAAAATAAAAAAATATTTGGGTTTGTAGTTTAATAATTATTGTTTAAGTTTTAGTATTTAAGGGGTGAGGTTGAGTTTATAAATGTCTTTAAATATTTTATAAGTTATTCCTAAACATTTATAAGTAATTTAAAAAGGTTAGTTTAATATTTTTAATCACAAACTTAAAGTATTTATAAAAATAATAGCTTTCAAGAATAAATTTTTAAAAATTGTATCTAATATATGGTACAATTGAGATTTTCTCATTTAATTCGTTATCTTATTTTTCATTTTGATCTTAGTTCGATTTTGTTTTTGGATTCCAATTAAAAATGGTGAGCCTAATAGTAATGCTATTATATGCAATGTAAATATCAATACAATTTAATATATTTTATGTTTGTGAAATAACTGCAATATAATTTCAAGTAATAAAATATATAGATATATATATATATATATATATATATATATATCTTTTTTTGTTACTATTAAATACATGCAGTGCGGTTTGAATCGTCACCATTCGAAGCCTATATATCATAAAACTTTGTTAGTCTCAAACAGTAAATATATTTGTACATGATAAAACGGTCATGTACCGCATACTATCTGTGGCCAATACTAGGTTCGTATGTTATGTATAAACATACTATTTTATGCGTTCGTTAAATAGAATTATCTTTAGTTATAAGGAATTAGTGTTCCATGTTATGGATCTCATAAATAAGTGGAGATGGTTTAAGCTACATTACGGATTACAGAATGTGTAAGTTTGCGGCATGGGCTGCATTTGTAAGCTCAAGTTCTTACACAGTTACATGTGTCTAAGTTAGCGAGGCTAAATATAAGTATATTCAGTCAAGTTATTGTTATATACAACTTTGTTATATATTATTTCTGATATATTTTGAAACTATTTGTCGTTTAAATACTTATATTTTCTTTGTTTATGGAAGTAGACAATATACTATTCTGGAACCACGTTTAATTTGTGTTTTAGTTTATATTTAAATAATATAAAGGTTATTCTTTTCACATATGATCTTAAAGCCATACATGTTACAACAAAACTTATAATCATACTAAATTTCTTAAAAGTAATTGTTATCGAATATTACTAGCACAGTAGTACCTTCGACTGATTTTCTGCTATATGAGACTTCAGTCTTTATATAGTAAAAGAAAATATAATTATTGCTGGTGAGGATTGAAACGGTGTCCCAAAAATAAAATTGCATGGATCCACCACCGACGAATGGAATTATCTTTTTTTATAATATCCTAAAACATAAATGGAACTCACTATTTATTCAGAATTCATTTCAAAATCGATAACCTATTTTTTTTTTTTGGTAAAATCAAGCATTGTAAATAGTCCCTCCCACCATGACTTAAATTCAAGTGGCGGAAACCCTTTTACTACTAGGCCAACTCAACCTAATTAGTTGCGAAGGACAAAAATTTTCATAAGTTTATTGATTAAAGTCGAAAGAAATCGAAAGGAGTAGCCACATTGCAAGGAAGTCCCGCTTGCTCAGGCCCTTCTGTCACCACCGACACATTTTAGAGCATTTTATAAGAAAAGAATTTCACTCTGAAGAGAGTAACAAAAGAGCAAAATGAATGTTGTCTATTAGTACCTCACAAATGAAAATAAATATTTAACAATATTTAACAATATATATAGCCATATTTTCTTTTTTAAAAAGAAAATAATAGTAAGACTACCATTTCATGGCAACTAAGTATAACTTTTTTATCAAAATTTTACCTATCGTACAGTATACAAAGTGAAATTGATCACAAATTTGATGCTTTCATCAATATAGTTGACATTTATATTTGGAATTTTTGATTACATCATGGTTTCATGTGTAACCGTCTCCAAATCAAAACATACGAGAAAACTAAACGACAGTAAAAAAAAAAAAAAGAAACCCTCAAAGCTAGATTAATTACAAAAGAGCCACCAAAAGTCCAAAAGTAACTCACTTTCAGTCATCATCAGCACCGACCTCTGCATCGCCACCACTATCCGGCGTAAATGGCTCCGACAATTTCGTAGAATTCCGACAAAACCCGTTCCCCTGTTTCTCCCCTTTTTCCGCCGCCACAACAAAATGCCCTAACTCTCCGACGACCTCAATCAGATTCTCCTCACATAGAAACTCCTCACTGTACACTCTCTCAAGCTTCCTCCCAAACTCATGCACAAACACATCCGTCGTCTTCTTCTTCCCGGAATCTTTACTCTTCGCCAAAACCGCCGAAGTAAAAATCGGAGCCATCCTTCCCGGGGAATCTCCGGCGTACCCACGCGGCCCATCGATCAGAATCACATCCCACTCGATCTCGTACACAAAGTTGGGTAAATCGTTGATACCCAGTTTACAATCCGAGAACAAAAGATTCTGAACCGGTCGACACTCGGGTCGGGTTTTATAATAACCCAAAAGCTTACCGGCTTGAGAGACTTTGGTCGAGTAAACGACGTCGTACGCTTCAACACCAGGATTGTTCTGCTCGAATTTGGAAACGGCGTAAGAGTTTTCGTCGACGAAGACGGTACGGCCTTTGAGATTTACGGATCTCCAGAGGAGAGACTCGTGGGAGAGGCCGAAGACGAGGAGGTTGCAGGAGGGGCCTTTGGAGTTAATGACGGTGGAGACGGCGGAGAGTTCGGGGAGAGACATTGAGGTGTTTAGTGGTGTTGAGGAGGTGTAGTGGAGAAGCGCGGCGAGGATGGGCGGTGAGAGGGAGGAGGAGGACGGTGAAGATGAGGAGAGGGAGTGGGAGGTTGTTGCGGCGGAGTGGAGTGAGGATGAGAAGAGAGTGAGAGAGAAGAGGAAGGTGAAGAAAGATAGGAAGAAGATGAATAAGAGGCGGTGGTGATTCGCGGCGGCGAGGGCGGAAGCTGATTTAGAGGGTAAGGGAGTGTGGTGGTGGAAGAGGATCAGATTAGTATTTGCATTGTTCTTCATTTTCTGACTTTTTTTTTATTTGAGAAAAAAGAAAGAAAGAGAGAACGAAGACGAAATGTGTTGGTGGTCTCTTTTGAGGAACGGCTTTATAAACAAAGGAAAATAAATTTGTTTGTTTTACTGAACCGGTAATTTCTAAAGACCCGAAACGGATGTCGTTGTCAGCTTTTACTTTTGTTTTATTAATGATCAGATTTCGAAATTTTGAAATTGGATGTTAAATCAAGCATTTAATCATCTTTTAAAGTATATCACACAAAACATATTCTCAATCCCGTACACATAATAATATCATATTTAACTAAAACCTATCATTACATAACAGATACATTTTGGCTGTTTTACTATGCTCCTTTAAATTATGTCAACTTTTGATGAATTTTGATTTCTTGAATTACCTTTCCTTTGTGACAAAAAAAAGAAAAGAATTACCTTTCCTAATTTAATTGTAGCTACATGGTCTATTCTAAATAGCATTGCTTTGTCTTATGTCTGAATTTGATAAACGGCAATCATTTGTCTTATACCGTTACTTAAATTATGTCAAATCTGATTTCTGGTATTAGTTTTGAACATAGACTAAAGAAAGCATAACGTGAGTCTCTCTCCTCTCCTAGAGAGAGAGTTCTCTCTCGAACTCTTTGCTCTCTTCTCAATAAAAAATCTTTCAGAGAGTTTGGAGATTGTTTGAGAGTGAGAGAGATCTTCACTTTTTTGTTCCCCGGTTTCGGTTTCATCCGACCGGCATCCGACTCCGGCGACGTTCCATCTCCTCGGAAGTTGTCGTCTGGCTTTTGACTCTGGCGACGTTGACTTGTTCTCCAGTGACGTCGGCCGGCTTGCTCTCCAGTCTTTTCTGGAGTTTTTTTCTTTTTGTTTGATCTTCGTCTCTTTATCTTTTCAAAGTCTCAACCCTCTTTCAATTTGGATCTGATTGCTTTATCCTCCCCGGTTAGGGCTTGTTCATCTTCAAACTTCTTCTTATCATCAAAGATGACTAGTTTAGATGTAGGATAATTGGATCTTGGAAATTGATTGTGTGCGGTTGATTCTTCTGTTCGTAGACGAGGATCCAGATGGTGGTGTTGACGATTGGTCTTCATGGATTGGCTGCTCTGTCGAGCAGATCTTCCATCGCTTTAGTTGACTTCTGGTGGTTTGCCGGAATCAGTCGAGAGATCTCTTCGTCGGTGGAGATTGGTGGTGGGCTCTCCGAAAACCTACACGTGTCCTCGCGAGTTCGAGTTTTGACGCGTGGATCGTGAGTGGCTCATCTCTTCTTCCGTTCTGGGCCTGCCCTTCTTGGGCCTTGTTGTAATATCTTGCTTGTTTCTTTTATGGCCTTGTTTGGGCCTTATATGTATAGAGTTTGGTTAATAAAACATCAGTTGACAAAAAAAAAAAAAAGACTAAAGAAAGCATATTAATTCTTCAAATGATATCGAATACAGTGACCTATCATTAAATATGTTTCTTAATATGCTTATCCTACCAATAGAATGGAAAAGGTAATATATATAGTTTCACGTGGTTTCTCATAGCTCCATTATAGTGAACAATTTATAACAATAACTCTACGATGTATTTTTTTGTGAACAACATAGATAGATTTTATTACGACTCTACCAATCAAACCGGTAGCTCTGAATCCATATGAATGATATAAGTCGTCTGATGCCTAACACCGCGTACTAGTCTATCTCTTTGTATTATACATTGAGACATGGATGATCGCCGTATCTGTGAAATTTTCCTCCAGGATACATATGTCTTCCAAATAAACTGTAAATACAAATCATTTTTCTTGTTCCGAAAATATCTTCCAAATAATTCTATGATTTATTTTTGTCTACAATACACATATTCATGATGAATGTACTTGCACTATATTCTTGATAAATAGTTTTCAGAAGTATCCTGTACCATGATGAATAGACCATTCAATGTTTAAAAATCGTTAGATGATAGTTAGACATTTTATAAAGAATTAGTGTGCAGATGTTGTTTAAACTGCCTTTAGAATTTTTTTTATTTTTTTAAATTGTTTAACAGATAAACGATTTTCATAACATTGGTGATATTTGTAGCACAAAAGTTAGCTTCTAAACTTTTGGCAATCAATAGTTCGCAGAAACTACATATGATTAAAACCAGACTTAAAACTCTTAACCAGTAAAACAAGAGAACTCGACAACCGTGTTAAGTTAATTATTAAAACTTGGTAGGTTCATTGTATAACTTTATCAAACTTAGGGAGTCTTACTCTCACTAACACTCCCTAAGTTTGATAACACATGAACATTAACTGAATAACAATATTTTTGTTTACAAAAGATACTTTTTTTTTCATTTTTACTAAAGAGGAACAGTAAAACTACAACAATTACATGCTCCTCTACTTTTTTTTATTTTTATTACTAGAATAATTTTTTTTTGTCAACATTACTAGAATAATTTATATGCTGTAAATATTATTATATAGTTTTATGGTCCAAAATACTCTCAAAGTTATAACAAAAACCGAATTACAAAAATGCCATTAAAATGATGTGACACGTCATTATTGGAAAAACAATTTTAACAATAAAATATCTGTCGTAATTGAAGTCTATCTATTAAACATGTTTAGAATTTTTTTTGTCAAAAATGTGGTGCCAAACTTTTGTGTGAACAGCATATCTTTTTTTTCTCAAACAGGGTTTACTATTTCAAAAAAATGAATTACAAAATGTCAGCAAAATGTTATGATACATCATTGTTGGCAGATTTTTTTAACAATAAAATATCTATCATAATTTAAGAGGTTGATTGTTTGTAGATTCTACACTAGTTTTTAGTTTTTGATTTTTCAAAAACCATTTTTTACCCAATCAGAATTTCTAAGAAATTGATTCCCTAAAAGTAAGGAAAACAAAAACTCTTCATATAGCCAATCAAGATGTTAGCAAAAGAGTTTTCCTATAAACTAGAAAACTAGTTTTTACATACTATATTAACTTTTAAGTGAAAAACCTGAATCCATGTTTTTTTTATTTTTTGTAGAGGAGCATGTAATTGTTGTCAAATAAAAGTGATGATTGTTTCAGTAGTTTTTAGTTTTAGTTTTTGGTTTTTAGATTTTAGTTTTTAGTTTTTAGATTTCAGCTTTTGGTTTTTGGTTATTGGTTTTTAGATTTAGATTTTGGTTTTTGGTTTTGCAGTATTTTTTTTTTTGCAAAAATTAATTAATGAGTTACTTTGAAATAATACAACAAAATAGAAATAAATATTTATATTTACAATTAAAATTATCAAAATATTGTGATAATTATTTAAAAATAAAATACAATAACATATTTTAATTATTATAGTTTTATAAAATAATATTATAATAAAAGATTTATCATAAAATTTATATAAATTGAAAAAAAATAAAAATATTAAAAAGTTTGAAACTACTTAGAAATTTTTCTTATATAAATTATTTTTAATTTTATAAACTTAAATAGTAATAGTTTTTTAAAAATATTACAAATTATATAAAAATAAAAATACTTAAAATTTTGAAACTAATTATAAAATTTCTCATTTAAATTATTATATTTTCTTAAAATTGAACGGCTATTTTTATTTTTCATGACTACTAAAACATATTATTTTTTTATAATTTTAGTTATTTTTAATGTGACTAGTAATTATTAGAATTATTTTATTATTTTATATAGAGAAATTAATAACTAAGTTTTAAAATAATTTAATATTATCTATAAACTATATAAATTTATTTTACAGATATTAAACACAAATAAATTATATCACATTATTGTTTAAATTATAGCTAATGTACCAACAATTGTATGATTATTTATCTTTATGAAAATATTATTTATTAATTATTAATTAATTAAATATTGTAGTTTCTACCCAAAAAAAATCAAAATTCGTTTTTCCTTTCAAAAACTCACAAAAGTTGGTTTTTGGTTTTTCTTCACAAATTGGTTAAACTTTTCAAAAACTAGTTTTCCTAAATTTTAGGAAAACTATTTATTAGAAATTTTGATTGGCAAATCAAATAGTTTCTACAAAAACTAAAACTTGATTGGATGAAAAATGGTTTTTGCGAAAACAAAAACCAAAAACTAAAACAAAAACCACAAACAATCAACCTCAAAGTAGAGGAGTACGTAGTGTTTTTATATATATTATCTTAGCTTTTTATTAATATTAATATAGCAGATTTTTAAAATTTGGCCAATTTTTTCGAGCTAGTTAGATTTTTGGGTAATATTTATTTTCTATATAGACAAAGCTAATCTAAATTTTTTTTGGCAGATTTGTATAAATGATTTTAATTTTTAGTAGTTGTACTTATTTATGGCATATGTTTCAAATTAGCCATTTCAGAATAAATTTTTGGAGGTAAATATTTATTACTAGATTGCCATAGACTTTGGTAGTAGATTTGTTCTATATGATGGCAGACTCTTAACCGAAAATATAGGGTTAGCGTAAAACAAAAATTTAACTGAATTAAATTGAATTCTGATCTATATCAAATTTGAACCAGACTTAGGTTTTTAAGTTTGCAACTGTTTTCGTCATATATGAAGATTACAAAGTTGATTTTTCTGAACATGAGTTGGAACTGAGGTAGTTTTTTTGCCGAATCAAAATCTACTCAAACAAAACCTTGATACACCACATGTGAAAGTAGGAAATAAAAGGAAGTTTCATGGCTTTTGGATATTTGAAAAGTTGAAAATGTTACATTATGTGTAGAGTTTAGTAGAGTGAAGAAAAATCATACGGAGAAAGTTAGCAAAGATGTGAAAGAAACTGGACCAGTATACTGACCAATTGTGTGAAAACGAAGAATATACGTATGAAAATGCGTGGTGTTATTTAACATGATTACCAAAAAAAAGTGCATGGTGTTCGATTTGATTACTACGACAATTCTGATTGGTTAGGGTTACAGAGAAGAATCAGAATGTGACTGAGATGAAGAATATGTCTTCCCTCATTTTTTCTACAAAAGATGTTGTGAGAACAAGTGTATTGTCCACCAGATGGAGAAATCTTTCGCAACGTGTTGTTGGATTGGACTTGAAATCCCGCCATTTCCAGAATTTCAGTAAGTTTGTGAGTTTCACTGACCGGTTTTTCAATTACCACGGGGACTCTTTGATCTCCAAAGTCTGTTTAATTATTTGTGGTAATTTGATCTTGTGACTGCAAGAAGGATTCAGCATCTTGATATTTATTTTGCAATCAATTACACATTTGATCTGATACCCCTGAGCTTATATACCTGTGAGACGTTGGTACACTTACGGATCCAGCATGTCTTATTGGTTAATACCGAGTTTGTTTCCTTACCTTGCCTAAAGATCATGGATTTAGAAGCTGTCCCAATGAGGCCACGTTGGAGAAACTTATTTCGGGCTCTTTTGTTCTGGAAGATTTGAAGATCCTTCGGTACTCTGTTAAAGGTTCAAAGGGTTTAAAAGTGCGCTCTCGGACGCTAAAGAGACTTCACCTATATACGTACTACAACGTTCTGATTGAGGCTCCTCTACTCCAGTGTTTGAAGACTGATGTTAACTTAACAAATCAATTTAAGATCATCCATTCGGGTTTCTTAGACAAAGTAGATATTTTCTTTTTTGGTGTCCCCGGCGGGAGAAGAGTGATTTGTGATATCCTCACTGATATGTCGATGGTCAGCGATCTATTTATTCGTTGTACTTTTTGGGAGGTATACTTGTCAACATCTGAACATTTTATCTTGCCAAGTTCTTGTTCTTTAATTAGTAGTTGAACATTGAAGTATTGAAGTTATTTTTACTTGTTAAATTGATAAAATTGAGTTGGCTTTTTAGGCAAAATATGGTGGTTTAACTAATTCGTTATAGTTTATTTTGAAAATGATGGAGAAAACATGAGACCTTGTTGACTAACAATGCAAACATAACTCAAAAACCAAACTAAGACCAAATAAAGCTATAACCATATGAACATACAATTACATCAAACAGTCCTATTATTTATAATTAGTTTAAGACTTTCGAATCATAAAAATAGTGTACTATCTTATATCAGTCTTAGTAGGGATTATTGGTTGGTGTATTTTGATGGATTCGAAAATCCAAATTAAATCTAGTGTTATTGGTTCTATGATTTTAAAATATGTATTGAAATCATGTGTTATTCGTTTAATGATTCATAAATTCTAATTCAAATCAAGTGTTATTCGTTTAATGATTCATAAATTCTAATTCAAATCAAGTGTTATTCAATCATACGGATTTACTAATAGATTTGATTTCATAATGTATTTGAATGGATTTACATGGATTTCTTTGTGAAAAATACAAAGGCCCAAATCCGAAGGAAAACCTCCGGATTTGTAAATACTAATCCGAGAAAATTTGAAAATTTGTATATTTTACTTGGATTTATAAATAGTATATGGATTTCTAAATCAATAAAAATATATAAACCAATAACACAAAAGTACAATATGACGTTTGCATAGACATGAGATTAATTGCGTTTATGCGTGTGTGTTGTGTATATAAGAAATCCTCAGTTTGTTCTGCTTGGAACTGCAAAATATTATATTGGACAAATCTCCAAAATAGCACATTTCTAAGTTTATATCACAAAAATAGCACTCAAAAACTAAAATGACCAAAATAACATTTTATCTTTTGAAAAATTTAACTTTTTTATTTTTCAAAATTTGAAATCTTATCCCAAAACCTCACTTCTCAACTCTAAACCCTAAAACCTAAACTCTAAACCCTAAACCCTAAATTCTAAACCCTAACTCCACCTCTTGAGTGCTATTTTTGTGATTTATGGCCTTGAGTGTTAGTTTGGGAACAAAAACTTGATTTAGTGCTATTTTGGTCTTTTTCTCTATTATATTTTTCTTCTGTTTTCTGTTCTGTTTCATCCTTTAAAACCAAGATCTTGTTTCTGCAACCAAACATGAACAGCGAAGTCTCTGAGCCGATTCATATTTGTTTTTTCCCCTTCATGGCTCAGGGCCACATGATACCAACCCTAGACATGGCCAAGCTTTTCTCCAGCAGAGGAGCCAAATCAACCATCATCACAACCCCAATTAACTCTAAGATTTTAGAGAAACAAACTGAAGCATTCAACAATCAAAACCCTGATCTCGAAATTGGAATCAAGATCTTCGACTTCCCTTGTGTAGAGCTTGGTTTGCCTGAAGGGTGCGAGAACGTTGACTTCATCAACTCATACCAAAAACCTGACGCAGGTGACTTGTCCTTAAAGTTTCTTTTCTCTACCAAGTACATGAAACAGCAACTGGAGAGTTTCATCGAAACATCCAAACCGAGCTGTCTCGTGGCCGATATGTTCTTCCCTTGGGCGACACAATCCGCGGAAAAGTTCGGTGTCCCAAGACTTGTGTTCCACGGCACATCGTTCTTTTCCTTATGCTGTTCTTATAACATGAGGATTCACAAGCCTCATAAGAAAGTAGCTACGAGGTCTACACCTTTTGTGATCACTGGTCTCCCCGGGGACATAGTTATGACATCGCAGCAAGCTAACGTTAGCAACGACGAAACTCCAAGGGGAAAGTTTATGAAAGAGGTCAGAGAATCGGAGTCCATTAGCTTTGGTGTTTTGGTGAATAGCTTCTACGAGGTGGAATCTACTTATGCCGACTTTTACCGTGATTTCGTTGCGAAAAGAGCTTGGCACATCGGTCCGCTTTCGCTCTGCAACGTAGATCTTGCGGAGAAAGCTGGGAGAGGGAAAATAGCAAACGTTGATGAGAAGGAATGCCTGAAATGGCTCGAGTCTAAGGCAACTGGTTCAGTGGTTTACGTGTCATTTGGCAGCGGAACTAGCTTCACCAACGAGCAGCTGTTAGAGATCGCCGCCGGTCTTGAAGGCTCTGGTCAAAATTTCATTTGGGTGGTTAGGAAAAACGAAAACCAAGGTAAAAATGATATCAGGCTCAAAATTAATATTTATTTATTTTTCCTTATTTCTATAATATATATGATCTGATACCATGGCAATGAGTAAATTGGCTAATGTTTTTGAGAGTCTGGAAACAATTAACGTAACAAATTTAATTTTTGGTGTTGGTGTGGTTGGTGGATAGGTGAAAATGAGGAGTGGTTGCCTGAAGGGTTTGAGGAGAGAACAAAAGGGAAAGGGCTAATCATACGTGGGTGGGCCCCGCAGGTGCTGATACTTGACCACAAAGCGGTTGGAGGATTTGTGACGCACTGTGGATGGAACTCGGTTATGGAGGGCATTGCTGCGGGGTTACCTATGGTGACTTGGCCGATGGGCGCGGAACAGTTTTACAACGAGAAGCTATTGACAAAGGTGTTGAAAACAGGAGTGAATGTAGGGGCTACAGAGTTGGTGAAAAGGGGAAAGTTGATTAGTAGAGAGGAAGTGGAGAAGGCAGTGAGAGAAGTGATAGTTGGGGAAGAGGCAGAGGAAAGGCGGAAACGGGCTAAGAAGCTAGGCGAAATGGCCAAAGCAGCTGTTGAGGAAGGAGGGTCTTCTTATAATGATTTGAACAAGTTCATGGAAGAGGTGAACGGTAGAAAGTAGAAGAAAACTGAACATATTTCATGTTTCTTTTTAACATGTTTTATGCTGTGAGATGGATTTTTTTACTTGGTTAGCTTTAGCTATGACCCCCTTAAGTCAGTCGTATAAAGTTGATGGAATGTATTTGGTACATTTATGTATCTGCTTTGAAATCAAATTTCTCGTTATGCGTACAACATACTTCCTGCTTTCTGCTTCCGATCATCACTTCATGCTTCAAATTTCATACAAAACCTGAAGATGCAAAGATCAGGTGAACCAGTTTGAAGTAGGCATACAACGAGTGTGCAAGTAGAATAATCGAAATGTAGTAGAGCTGAAGACTTAGAAATTAAATTTTGGAAAACAAGCAGCTGAAATTTTATTTTAGAGAAGGAATATCTCCTTTTGGAATTTTCATAAAGACTTTGTAGAGTTTTAGGAAACTTTTCATATTTGGAGATTTGGAGAATATTTCTTAAGAGGGTAGGTTAGCTGATTGACTACCAGGTATAAGTAGTCTTGCTCGACTTGTGTATTAGAGTTATCACTTGAGTTGTATTCTTAGCATAAGTGTGAATTTTCATAACTTATAAGGTGAGTGAAAAGCACAGAGGGTTAATGGGTGATGTTCTAAAGTTTTTTTCGAGCTTAGTACGTGTGAGGCTAGAGGAACGAGTCAAGAGTGTATCGGGGTTTTGTTGAGGTTCTGTTTAAAGAGAGACTGTAAGTTCACTTTAAAAAGAGATATAATATATACACATATCTTTGTAGAGATATACTTTAGTGTATTGTGTATTACACTTCGTGCTATAGTTCTTGCATTTACATTTGGTGTCAGAGCGGTCACCCATTTCGATTGTACAACAAGTGAGATCCTGCGTAAAAAATAGAGATTGTCGATTTGCGTTTGACTTCTCTCCTGTAAACAATGCCTATTTGAATCTGCATCCCTTGAAAGATGAAGAAATAGAGGATGATGAAATGCTTGATGTACTCTCCATCGATGATCTAGCAGACTTTCTAACAGAGGGAACTCTGAGTATGAAGAGCTTGACAACTTGGTCTCTATCTCTGTGCAAAGCTGCTCAGGTCACCAATGTTGCATACAACTGGCTCTCTTACTCTCACAAGAATCATGTATCCGTTGAGAGGCCGGTTCGACTGACCTACAAGATGTATCATGGTATTTGAGTTGATGTGGGAGAGATGACCTTCCACCAAGTTTTGAATCTTAGTCTACTCCAAATGGAAGGTTGAAAGGGTTGGCATTCCCTAGGATCATATTTGGGATTCTTCAAAGCCAGTATCAACTGAAGAGGAAGCTAAAGGAGAGGTTGGTTCAGTACAAGGAGGATGTCCGACTTTGTGAATAGTATCTCTTCAAGCTGAAAAAGCTGAAAAGAAGAAGAAGGGAAAGTCTGTTTCCTTGATGGTTTTACCAAGTGAATATACGGTAGATCCAGCAATGCATAGCTCGACAATACTGTACTTCTTGAAACTCCCTTATGCTTTTTTTTTCTTTTTGTCAACTACTCCCTTATGCTTGCCACTGAGATTGATAGGTTCACATAGCCGTAGTGCTCATCATAATCCAAGGTTTTGTTGTAAGGGAGTAGAAGCATGACGATTTTTAGATATTCCCATAACTCCATCAATAGATATGTTTGATGCATATACATGAAGAACAAAATAACTACATGTCATGATCCGCTGAGCATATGATGAACTGTTTTATAAAAAAAAATTTCGAATTTGTTTTTTTTTTTTTAAATCAAAAATTATGTTTGAAACTATTTTTTTCATTTTTTTTTATATTTTTAAGTATTTATATATATTTATTAAAATTATGTATTTCACATTCTAATAACTCTACTCCCCCTCTCAACTCTAAATCATAAGTCTAAATTAGTTAACCATAAAAATATAAATATCTTTTTATATTTCACGAGGGTAAAATTGACTAATGTAAACATAAAAAATAGTACTATAAATGTGGTATATGTGTCAATTTTCCAAGATTCTATCTATATAGCATTTGTGTCCTGTAAAATTAGATTCATTTAAAGTTGGTTCTTTGCTAAGTGTAATTTATTTTCTATAATATTAAATATTTTTAATAAAAATAAAATAAAGATCTGCAGTAAAAGGGAGTATCTAATTAATTTGGTCCTTCTTTTTGTTTTAACTTATGCAATCTTCTCTACTAAAGTCTAGATCTTCGCTGCATTTAATGATTATTTTCGTTAAATATTAGATGCTATCCTGTTAATTTGAAGTCAAGGATATGAGTAATGATTTAATTTGTTGCTTGCACTTATTCTCTAAAATATTACCAAATTTAAGATATTTTTAATTTTATAACATACTATTAATTATATTTACTATTTTTAAAAAGTCAAAACAATTAAAATATTTTAGGCAACAAAGTAACTTTTTGACCCATCATGCTCGTATTTATACCCCCTACAATTGTGGTGTACATCATTAAACCAAAATCATCCTCACTAATACCGTTTTGAACAAACTACACAAGAAATTATTTCACAACTCAGAAAATATGAACAATCCTCGCGTAACTATTGCAGTATTCTTGGCAGCAATTGTTTTTACTGCATCTTGTATTGGGTTTCTTTTCCTCAAATTAAATTTTACTCATTGTCCACTACAATAAATTATTTATCTAAATTTTCTTCATTTTTTTGCAGTTTCACATTTTGTGGTGGAGGGTAAGAAAGAAATCATAATCTCATTCAAATGCAAACAGAAATCAGAATGCTTAACAAACATTGCTTGCCAGGCTTGTGTTGATTGCCGATGCGATAATGGAAAATGTAGATGTCATGGTTTCAAAGAAGAAATCGCGAATCCAACAGTTTCTTCATTAGGATCTTGATTAACTAATTAATTTCCTATGTAAACTATCATTTTATTCGTAATGCAAAATAGTAGTTTAAAATAAAAGAATAATTTTGGTCTAAATTGAGGTTATTTATTTATATTTTTTTCTCTATTACATCTATACTATTAAAGCAGGATCATATTGTCATAATTACCTTAGGGGCATGTTTCCTTCACTAACATTGCATGTTTCATTAAGGGCAATTAAGTAATATTAATAACAAATCTATATTGGGTCATTATTTTTGGATCCAGCCCAAATCAAATCTCTCTTGGGCCATTTGGGCCTATTAAAAAATCAGATTCAATTCTCACTTTTTTTTTTCCTTTGGGCCATTGAGTCCAAGTTCAAATAATTTTTTTTCAATGATTCTTAATTATTATTTTTTTTCTTTTCTTAATATAATTTAAGCATTCATAAAAATAATTAAATTTTTTTATTGAAAAGTATAAATCGTTATTAAAAGTATATAATTTTTTAATTAAAATATTAACCCCATAATAAAATTAATTTATCAGAGTTATACCAACTTAATTCATTAAAAAAATAAAGTTTAATTTTTTTTAACATAAATAGTCATTTAAAATGAAATACGATAAATAAAGATAAAATTTTTAAGTCTTTTATAAAATAAAACACAAATATATGAAATGTGACATTTACTAAATATTTGTCAATTGAAAAAAAAAACAAAAAAAACCCGCGTTTTGAAAGCGCGGGTCAAAATCTAGTATCATTTAAAGAGAAAGAGGCCAGGGCCGTGCCTGATACCAAGCCCATCAAGCATTGGCTTTGGGGCCAACAAGAGAATATTTATTTTAGGGGCCAAAAATAAATGAAGTTTCTCTCTAGTTCTGGTGGTAAAAACTAGATATATAACAGTGAGAGGTTATGGGTTCGAAGTACATAGGAATACCTTTTAATATTTTCATATTTTATTAAGATTATGGGCCAAAATTGTTTTTTTTGCTTCTGGGCCCGAAATTGTCAGGCCCGGCCCTGAAAGAGGCTTATCCGATATTTGCATGTAGAAGAAGCGTGGTGATTTTTTAAGTTCAGATTGACGGTGGTTCTAAGGAATTTGTAAATCTCTGGCACCGTTCGTTGCATTTCCGGCTGGCTACACTGTATAATACATGGCGTATTTTTGAGTTAACCTTATCTACTTTTTTTATATGGACTTTCACTTCTTTGCAAATGTTTAAATTGTTTGGTTTGTAAACTAAATACCACCCAACTAGATGCCCTATGGACTTTTTACATGTGTCAACAAAAATAAAACTCCCTCTATTAGGGTATGCTAAAAAAAATATTTCTAATTAGATGACATTTTTAGTTTTCTATATTAAATTAAATAACTTTTATATTATATGACTTTTAATATTATGCAGATTGTTATATTTATGGTTAAATTGTGGTTATGTTAATATTTAATACTCCATTCGTTTCTTAAAGATTTTATGTATTGGTTTTTTTCACACATATTAAGAAGACACATTAATCGTGCATTGTTTTTTTAGATTATCAAATTCCAATGTTTTTTAACCAATAGTTTTTTCAGTAAATCTAATCAATTTTATTGAAATTTGTAATTTTTTTTATAGAAAACATAAAAAAATCTATCTCTGTGAAACAATTTTTTTCCTAAAATTTATATCTTAATAAAACAGAGGAAGTAATATTTTATAAAGAAAATGTTAAAAAACACTTTCATAATTTTTGTGCATAGCGTCATCTAATAAAAACAGAGGAGTAATAATAATAAAAAAGCAAAAGAGAAAAGAGAAAAGAATCTAAGCTCTCATACATCGATGCTATATTGTACCCACACTTGCTTATAAGCAGATACTTTCTACTTACCTTTGTTGTATCGTGATCCCGGATCAATAATAAACACATTTTCGCTTTCAAATCACATCAAATTGATTATTTTATTGATTACTTGCTTGATATGTTAGATTAAACCGTAACTCTAATTTTTGAGTGAATCATATGGTTCATCTGAGATAAGACTATCCTGCGTGAACATGACTGGTCCTGAGAGTTTGTAGACTCTAGACCACTTAGTAAAAATTTTAAAAATTTGGGGGCTTAAATTTTTTTTTTACAAATTTAGAAACCTATTTACATATAAAAAATTTCAAAAAATTTAGGGGTCTAACAAGAATATTTCAACTTATGAAATCTTCAGCCAATTTTTAACATCCATTGTAAATCAAAGAACACTTATACACATACTGAAAAGAGACCCCACACTAACATCACGAGAGTTACACATCCACACTAAATCACACATACGTCCCTAAGCTCCTCCGGGCCTGGTCAAGCCTCTAAACCACCCCTTCCCCAGAAGCATTAGCAACCCTGACATCCTAGAAACCATTGTTTATGTACATCCAATTAACTACATGTCACTTCATCTCTGGGACAAATCCTTATAAACTGCACCAGAGGACATCACACAAAACTAGCTCGAACAGGTAACACCTTTAAATGTCTTAACATATAAACGTTCCATTTAAAACACAAACTTATGAGCTACAAGCCCATTACGATCAATAGAGAGTAGAGACCTTAGCAACTCACAACCCACAAATTAAACATCTCACATACAATAAACAAAAACTTGAAAAAATTTTATTTTTAAGTTTTTGTCACAGAAATAGCCATCAATAAAGAAAATTATCAAAAGAATTTTTATTAAAGGATAAAAATACATTTATATCCCAGAGTTAACTAATCTAAACTTAGGATTTAGAATTAAGGGATGAAGTTTTGAGGATATAATTTCAAATTTAAAAAAAATTAAAAAAAATATATTAAAATTTTCAAAATAAAAAAGACTATTTGGTCATTTTCTTTTTTAAATGCTATTTTATGACAATTTAAAAAAAAACTATCTAAGAAAATTGCACAAAAAAAACTAACCATAAACTTGAGACCATACTTCCAACTTACCCTACATACTTTGTATCCCACACTTGTTTGACAAAGAAGACACCTCAATCTACATATAAAAGAAGCAAATATAGCTCGGCTATTTTCACCCCTAATTAACCATCCGACCACCATTGTCTTACTGCCCCTGTCTAATGGTTGCAAAAATAACTAATTTCCTTACGCCGTACAAGCACCCCGCCACATGTTTTTCCACCCACAAAATACGTATACTGCAGACACAACAATTAGAAGTCCAACTTCTAACACAATGCAAAACCACTACACGTCGAGGGACACACAAGCCAAACACATTTCATATAATACAACACTTTAAAACCAAATAACATCACAGCAAACCACTAGTTAATAATTTTTTTTTAAAAAAAGTTAAAGATTAAATTTTAAAAATGTTATTTGTATTTTATATATTAAAAGACTTAAAATATATAAAATTTACGGATTTGTAAATTTTAACACTTGGGTTTCAGTTATAATTTATAAATTTTTAAATATTATATGGATTTATGTATTTATAATTTAACACAATTCTTATTTAAACCACTAAAATCAACTTTAAAAGTAGATCAACATAATATTTTAACAAATAATTTAGAATTGTTGAATAAATAAAATCTTATTTTAAAATATTATTCTAATCTTTTTTTTTGAAATGTTAAATTAATTCAAACAAAAAACTGTTTTACACTTTGTATTGCTTTGAGCTGAAGTTTTTATAATGCGAACTTGCGAAGCTAACTTTTTAAATCTTATTAAGTATTATTAAAAATATTATTCTAATCGTATTAAGTTGTATTAAGAAAACTAAACCTATTAAAATCGAGGAATCAATAATCCCACTAAAAAAACTCAAGTCCAATAGTTCATCAGAGAATTACCAACTGTAAAATCTTAACGTCTATTTCATAACCGATCCAACGGTAGATAATTTTCTCACACCTCTTCGGACATTTCTATGGTTCGGTTATGTTTCCCACACGCAGAAAAAAAAATACAAATAAAAGCGGAACAGTGGCGTCTCTCTTTCCTCTTCGCAGTTGTCTTCATTTCCCCAAATCTCTCCAAAAAAAAAACTATCTTCGATATCGCACGCGCCGCCGCAGGCTTCGCCGCCGGCAACTGCTTTTACCCTTACCCTTTTCGTCTCCCCTCTCTTCCTCAATTCATAAAAACCCATAAAGAAGAATTCCCTCTGCTTCGTTTTATCTCTTTCCGCATCAGTTGTTTCTCTCTGATTGCCTTTGTTTCTTTCATTTCTATCTTGATTGCTCTGTAATAAACGAGAGGGGAGAGAAGAGCACAAAGAAATAAAACCCCCAAAAAAGAAGAAAAAAGTTTCAAAAACCAAAAAAAAAGAAGAAAATGGCTCAAAGTCAAACTCAAAACGGCTCTGTTCCGCCGGTTGGTTCGGGTGCAGTGGGCGCTCAGTTCGGTACGACGTCGCTTTACGTCGGAGATCTGGATGCGAGTGTTACCGACTCGCAGCTTTTCGATGCGTTTAGCCAGATGGGTCAAGTTGTGTCGGTTCGTGTCTGTAGAGACTTGGCTACTCGGAGATCCCTCGGATATGGTTATGTCAACTTCGCCACTCCCCAAGATGGTTAAGACTTCTCTCTTGATTAGAGGTTTTTGATTAGGATTAGTTAATGCAATCTATTTGCAATCAGGAGTTTTGAAACTACATGTCTGAAAAGAATGAAAAGTGTTTTCTTATTTTTTTTTCTATAAGAATTTGTTAATCTTTTTCAGAAAATGGTATTTTTTTAAATTCATTCAGACAAAAGTGGTTTGGTTGTTAAGAAAGTGTTCTGTCTTAAAAAAGAAATCGCATCACTAAAGAATGTACCTTTTTGAACAATGTTAGTTATTAATCTGTACTAAAACTTCGGTTTGTCAAAAAAAAAAAAAAACTTCGGTTTGTCGTACTTTTGCTCTTTTGCTAAAAGACTAATAAACCTTGATATAAATTGTTTTGTGACTTTTATCTTTTGTGTGTGTTTTCTGTGCGGCAGCTGCAAGAGCCATCCAGGAACTGAACTACATACCACTTAATGGCAAACCCGTTAGGGTCATGCACTCTCACCGTGACCCTAGCGTTCGCCGAAGTGGCGCAGGAAACATATTCATCAAGAATCTAGACAAGTCCATAGACCACAAAGCCTTGCACGACACCTTCTCCGCCTTCGGGAACATCATCTCCTGCAAAGTAGCTCTCGATTCATCAGGCCAATCAAAAGGCTACGGCTTCGTTCAATACGAAACCGAGGAGTCTGCTCAGAGAGCTACGTCCGAATTAAACGGCATGCTGCTGAACGACAAGCAAGTCTACGTCGGACCTTTCCTCAGGAGGCAAGAGAGAGACTCCAACACCGCCGCTAACGTGACCAAATTCACCAACGTGTATGTGAAGAATCTCGCTGAGTCCACTACGGAGGATGATTTGAAGAGCGCTTTCGGCAAGTTTGGGGAGATCACGAGCGCTGTGGTGATGAGAGATGGGGATGGGAAGTCGAAGGGGTTTGGGTTTGTTAACTTTGAGGATGCGGAGGATGCTGCTAAGGCTGTGGAAGGTCTTAACGGGAAGACGTTTGGTGGTGATAAGGAGTGGTATGTTGGTAGAGCGCAGAAGAAGTCTGAGAGAGAGAGTGAGTTGAAGGTTCGGTATGAGGAGAGTTTGAGGGAGGCTGCGGATAAGTTTCAGAGCTGTAACTTGTATGTTAAGAATTTGGATGAGAGTGTCTCTGAAGAGAAACTCAAGGAGATGTTTGCACCTTATGGCACTGTTACATCTTCCAAGGTTTGGTCTACTATTCCATTCTCTGAGTTGTGTGCTATACTCTGTTGTTTGCATATTAATATAAAATGTATCAGGTGATGAGGGATGCTAATGGAATAAGCAGAGGCGCTGGTTTTGTAGCGTTCTCCACTCCTGAAGAAGCAACCAAAGCTGTAAGACAATTTTAATATCTTTGCTGAGTGAGGAGTAAAGACTAACTCTTGAGATTTTTTTACTAACAGTTGAAAATTTTATACAGATGTCAGAGATGAGTGGTAAGATGATTGAAAACAAACCTCTCTATGTTGCTGTTGCTCAGAGAAAGGAGGACAGAAGGGCCAGACTCCAGGTTTGTCCTCTTTTAATTAGCATGATCCGATTCAGCTGACTATAGATTTGATGCTATAAAGTATAACTGACATTATCTATCATGCACTTTTTATTTGTCATATTTTTCCAAAATGCTATGAAGTATTTTTTTTTCCTGTTATAATTTTAAAATGGTGAATAAAGTAAAATATGTTTAACTTCATAAAACATTTTTTTTTCCTGTTATAGTTTTAAAATGGTGAATAAAGTAACAAAGAAAAGAACATGCATGCGCTTTAAAGTTGAACTGTTATCCGTTCTATAATCGAAGATGTAGATGATTAGCGTTTGGAACTTTATGTATTACTGTGATAACTGTATGGTCGTCAAAGTTTCATGTAATAACGTATGTCAACAGGCTCAGTTTTCGCAAATGAGACCAATGGCGATGCCACCAGCTGTTGGACCTCGTATGCAGATGTATCCCCCTGGTGGTCCCGGGATGGGACAACAAATGTTCTATGGTCAGGGACCTCCTACTATGATTACTCAACCGGTATTATCTTTTTTCCTAGCGCTTCATATTTAAATCACTTGTAATCTATTAGTCTGTCTTGCATCTTATACATTCCTTATTATGATGATGTGAGGCGTAGCAACGTATATAGCTAATGTACCTGTTGTCTCATTCCTAAAAGTGTTGGTTTACAAATCGTTTTCCTCTATGTTTCTCAAGACTGTTGGATGAGTTGTTAACTGTGATTGTACATGGCAGCCCGGGTTTGGCTACCAGCAGCAGCTTGTTCCTGGAATGAGACCTGGTGGGGCACCGATGCACAACTTCTTCATGCCAATGGTTCAGCAGGGCCAGCAACGTCCTGGAGGGAGACGCCCTGTAGGGATCCAGCAATCTCAGCAGCCTCAGCAGCACCAGGTTCTTTTACTTCTCAGTCGTAGTTATCTTTTGGTAGGAGGGTTCATGAAAATCTTTTAACTGTGGGGGTAATAATTAGATGCAGCCGAGGGGACGAATGTTCCGCTATCCGCAAGGCCGTGGGAGTGGTGGTGGTCCCCCTGATGTTCCTGGAAGGCTTCCATATGAGATGCCCCAGCATGTTCCTATTGGAGCTTTGGCTACTTCCCTTGCCAATGCTTCTCCTGAACACCAAAGAGCGGTAATAAAACTTCTTCTTTTGTTTTCTAAATCTTATCTTATGTGGATCTTAAATGTTGTGATGTGATGTGTGTAGATGCTGGGTGAGAATCTTTATCCGCTTGTGGAGCAGCTAGAGGCAGAGTCTGCAGCCAAAGTGACTGGGATGCTTTTGGAAATGGATCAGACTGAAGTGCTCCACCTCTTGGAGTCACCTGAAGCTCTCAAGGCTAAAGTAGCCGAGGCTATGGACGTTCTCAGAAGTGTTGCTGGTGGTGGTGCAGCTGAGCAGCTTGCCTCCTTGAACCTCAACTGACAACCTTGTCTCTCAAATGTTTCTTGTATTTCTGTTCGATTTGGAAAAAAATTACAAATATTTTAATTGTGGCTTTTTGTCTTCTCTATTCACAATTGGAGATTCTTTATTTATCTTTTTTTCTGTAGGATTCTTTGACTTGGTTTTGTGCTTTCTCCCTCCACCCTTCAAACTTAACATGATTTGTTTGAAAACTTGATTTGATAATTTTGGTTTGTTTCTTTTGTCAATTTCAAGCCAATTGTGTTCACAAATAAAAACACAAATAGCCCTAAGAACAATGGTAGAGAGTCAGACTCCCTGATCATTCTTTTAGAGTTTGGAAAACCTTCAGTAGATCATTCTTTTGGAGTTTGAAACCTTTCAGTCTTCAAGTAGGAGGGGCAGTATGTCTTGAGAACCCTGAACTCATGGTCTTTGCAGGTTCCTAATCTTTTCTTTACCTTGTGCATCAACAATCACTTCACGTCTCCTGGTTTCTTCTTCTCTGCCTCTCCAGCCCTCAGAATGTTCTCCAACCCGTCCAGACAATATGAATATACCAGGAGATCAGATAACGGCTTTATGCAATTCTGCTCCACCAAGTATCTGAATCACATCATCAAGAGAGATATTGAGAATTGAAGAAACAATAAATAACGAACGTCCAGGTCTGGGGTTCAAATCCCAGACTATGCAATTTCTTGCAGATTACACAGGAAATCCAGGTTTCAATTCCCGGAGCAAGCGATTTATTCAACAATTATGCGATTACGGAAGAAAGGCTTACAAGAGTTTCTCAACATGGTGCAAGTAAATCCGGTCAGGCGTGATCTTCATAGGACGGCTCAAATGAGGCAGTTAGGCGTAGATCCTCATAAGGCAGGTAGTATTGTCGGTAATCGAATCGTCTTTGTAATCTTTCTCATAATTGTAATATCTAAATAAATCCCCGACAAAAAAAAAAAAAAACGAACGCCTTAAATATTGAACAAGAGAAGAAGTTAAAAAAGAAAAGAAACTAAGGGAGGTGTGTATTGAATTGTGGATTTTTATTAGGGATATTACATCCCACATCGGGAATTCTGAGGGACATTAAGTAATATATAAAGAGTTAGGGCCAATCCACTAATCGTCAATTGGTTTTGAGTTGAAAGCCCATAATAAACCTGGCTCTGATACCATATTAGTGATGGGCCTAACTCACACCCAAAAGCTAGCTCAAGATTAGTGGATTGACCCTAACTCTTTATATATTACTTAATGTCCATCAGAATTCCCGATGTGGGATGTAATATCCCTAATACCCCTCCTCGAGATGATGGCTCTTATCGGCAAGAAATCTCGGAACTTTAAGACAGTTATACTCGGTCGAGCGAGTTAATTACGACTTTTATACTCGGTCGGGTAGGGTTTAAATACAACCTTTAGACCCGGTTGGATAGGGTTATATTAATTAGGAGTTTAGGGTATTTAGGATCTGGGCTCTGATACCATGTTAGATTCAGGTTTATTATGGACTTCCAACTTAAAACCAATTGGCAATTAGACCATCTCCAACCCACCTCTATTTTTATCTTTATATTTTTCTCTAAAATAGAGAAACTCTATTATAGAGGTAGATTTGCTCCAATGTATGCCTCTATAATAGAGTTCCTCTATTTATAGAGAAAAATATAGAGATTTGCTATTTTCATCTCTAAATATAGAGGTAAAAAGTAGGATTACTCTATATTTTCCTCTAAAATAGAGAAACTCTATTATAGAGGCATACATTGGAGCAAATCCACCTCTATAATAGAGATCTCTATTTTAGAGGAAAATATAGAGATATACATTGGAGATGCTCTTAGTGGATTGACCCTAACCCTTTATATATTAATTAATGTCCTATTGATTTTCTAATGTGGGATACATATCCCTTAATACCCCTCCTCGAGATGATGGCTCTTATCGGCCAGAAATCTCGGAAACTTTTTTAAGACAGTTATACTCGGTCGAGCGAGTCAATTACGACCTATATACCCGGTCGGGTAGGGTTAATATTAATTAGAGGTTTAACTTATTAGGATCTGGGCTCTGATACCATATTAGAATCGGGTTTATTATGGGCTTCCAACTTAAAACCAATTGTCAATTAGTGGATTGGCCCTAACCCTTTATATATTAATTAATGTCCCATTAATTTTCCAATGTGGGATACATATCCCTTAATAATTTTAGAGTGTTTTGGTTTTATTTTAAAACTCCATGTTATTCAATTAAGGATTTCTAATTTTTTTCTCAAATCTTGTGTTATTGAACATGATCTTAAAAATAATTTAACGTATTATGGGTTAACGATTTCTAGACGACTTCCAAGTAGGTCTTCTGGTGTAGCTGATCTTGAAAATAATTTAACATTTTATACCAAAAAGTAACATTTATCTGTAAAAACAGTGCGAATGTATGTTTTCTTATTTAGTTCCACCATGCTCACATAATTTACTTGTATTAAAAATATTTTATTGTTATTTTGTTTATTAATTTTATTTGACAATTTACTGTTACGCTCTTATATTTTTATAAAATTACCCCGACTCCTTTTTGGTTTTATTTTAAAAACAATTTCGAGTTTCTTATAATATATTTTTGATTAAAGGAAAATTATAAAGAGATATCGTGATGTTATATAAAAATGTTCTTTATATTTAAAACTACCTTTTTGGATCTACCTAATTTAACACATCTTTATATCGTTATCAAGTATGTATATATACCATACTGCTGTCCTCAATTATTTGTGATAAATATTTGTAGCTGCCGGTCATTCCTCTCTCTCTCTCTCCCCCCGTTTCAGCAAACTAAAAGACAAGAAGAAAAGCTATGGCTGGTATGCTTCCCGGAGTTGAGTGCGCGAGGAGACGGCGTTTCCACGGCGGTGCTCCACCGATTGACTTATCCAACACGGCTTCTGTCGCGGCAGCAACAGGACAGGTCTGGACTCGGCGACCATCGTTCTCTCTCTACACTACCAATCACGACCAAGCCTATGTCTCCTTCTCGGTAATGAAACGTCTAAAATAAAATAAACAGTTCAATCATTTTCTTGGGAAAGACTCTAAGTTCTTCTCAAGTTTATAAAATATAGGAGAGAAATGTTAGGAACAAATCGTACAGTGATGATAACGATGAGAAGCTCGTCGGAGCAGCCAAAGAAGCTAAGGAGAGGCTGGACGAGCGGCTGAGGAACCCGCGAAGAAGGGTCCGTTTGGTTAAACAAGCGTATGCTAGAAAATGAAGTACTAATTCACCTTAAAATGCGCCAAACCAGCTCAAGTCTTTTGCTTTGATTCCATGATAACGACGCATGATGATGTATTATTTATCTTTCAACATGTGGTGGTATCACATGAGCATATAATTGTGAGATTGCCTTTTGTCGGACAATTATTTTATGAGATCCCTTATTTTATCCCTTTATTTAGTATTAACGCACTTTCTCTGCCAAGCGCATTTTAGCAAGTCCTCTTTATTGAATGTTAAGTTGCGTCTTTTAGTTTATAATGGAAACTTCCCGGAAACCACTAGGTATCTTCCAAGATTGCCAAATCTGATATTAGCTCGTCTCGATTTTTGCTTTGAATTTTCAAAGGCAGAATGGCAAAGACGGAGTGAATAAACCCAGGCAAGGGAAAGGTAAATCTAGGTTGAGAATGGGGAGTAGAGCAAAGGTGGATCATACCCTAATGTGTAGCCTCTGTCTTATAATTTTCCATTCACAAAATTTTACATATTAATTAGAAAAGATGGAGGAACCACAAACAGTACAAATATATTTGTTTTTTTGTTAAAAAAAGTAGAGGAACCACTTGATATGCAATACACATGTTAAAAGTAATTATTTTACAAATATATTTTTAAACTATTTTTAATTTTATTTTGAATAAAATTTTACTAACTAAATTTATAAAACAATTATTACAATAACTAATTTGAATTATGAAAAATAATTATTAATATAAAATTGTATCTTTAAAATATTTTTTATTATATTTTGAATAAAATTTTATATCTTTCATTTATAAAGTATTTCTAAATTATTACTTTTTAATTATAAAAATAAATATTATAAAATTTATATAGATTAATTTAAATTAGTACAGTATTTTTGACCACTTTCACCATTTAATTATATGTTTTGAACTGCTAGATCCGCTAGATCCACACTTGAACCGCTCGATCCGCTTGATACACTCTTGTTCCGCTCAATCCGCTAGATCTGTTAGATCAACAACGCTTGATCCACTTTCTCCATTCGAAGCCCTAATGTTTTGATCTTGAGAACAACCGAAAAAATAAGTGGGCGTTGTACGCGCGTGGCATACATTGATCTATCAATTTATTAAAAATACAGGAAGATTTGGAAAGTACTGTAGAACCTCTATAAATTAATAATGTTGGAACTTTGAAATTTTATTAATTTATAGAGATATTAATTTACAAAACTTTTTTATTTAAAAGAAATTTAACAATCAAATTAATCATATATAAAAAGTTGTAGATTTTTCTTATATGTTATATTTTCAATTTTTTAAACGACTATAAATTATTAAAAAAAAGGTAAAATTCCCACATTGAAAATTTTGTGATTAATAGTTTAACTTTTTTTGTTCAAGCAAGATACAAATGATCATAAATCATATGAATATGAAGTCTCATTAATAGATATTAATAGTATAAATATATTAATATCATATAAATTAAATTATATATTATATTATTTTTGCCATCAACTTATACAAACTCATACTGACTCTGTGAACCGAACCCGGAGATCTGCATCCATAAGGTTGCTTCGTGACATTGCGTGCTAGGCTATACTATATAAAAAATATAAAAATTTGTTAATATCAAAATTTGCATTGAAAAATTATTGAGATCTTAATATTTTAATTTTAAAATTTGTATTGATAAATCTCACATTAAAAGTTTTGTGATAAACGGTTTAAATTTTTGTTACATCAAATATATAAATGTTAATGAAATCATAGGAGTAGGATGTGTCAATAATAAATATTTATATTAAAATATACTATATATATATATGTGAATATCACTAAATTTTAATTATATACCATATAAAGTAAATAAAATAATTGTTTTGATTTATCTACCGAAAGCCTGACTATAAATAAACAAAAGATATTGGTTTTAATTTATTTGCTAACTCTAATGTATATACTTTTATGTATACAGATTATTTTTAAATAGGTGGTTTTTAATATGTTAGTTGATCATGACAATCTCTGAAATACACTTATTCAAATCGAAGAAGTTTTAAATATTGAAAGCACTATATATATATATATATATATAATTTTATTCAAATTAAAACTTTAGTCTTGATTTTTATTTCTAAAAAGCTTTTAATGAAGTATCATGAGACGTTTGATCATTTTTCTGATATTTGTTTCTCTCTTATACACTAACTAGCTATTATAATTGTGAGAATGAGACATGTGAACTATTTATTATAATTTTTCTGGTTTATTATCTAATAAATCAAAAAGTTCTTATATTTCGAGTATGCACTTATAATATATAAAAGCTTGATATATTAGATTTGAACATTAACCTGTGAATACATTTTGCTAGTGATTTTGTTCAAAAATTTGATTCTTAGATATGTCTCTGGAACTAATTTTTACAGATGTCCATATTTTTAAATTGACACTTATGTAATTCACCGGATTCACAGAAGAAGTTAAAAAAAAAAGAAACTAAATTCTTTATCAGTGAAACATAAACGAGAACAAAAGCACAATTTTTTAGAAGTAGAAAATGAAATCACTTATGGAGAGTCAACAGTAACCAAATTGATAGCAGAAAACCTAATCATCTTTCGTCATTTTACAGCATCGGTGTTTTCTTTCTTATTTTTGTTTGTGCCAGCCGTAAAACTTAATTTTCTTTTGTGCATACGAAGTTTTAAAAATAATTAAAATTATATGTAGTACGTTAAATCTTCAACAACGATGATGCATTTAATAGACCAAAATTAGTATTCGTCATTTTACAGTTGATAAAGATTGTAGTGTTGCGAAATGTTGAAACCATTTAACGAACAAACATTAGTATAAAAATCTCACTCGCGCATGAACACAGATTATCATCTAGTATGATACTAAAAGTTAGACACATCATTGATATTAAAATTCATAGATTTATATATATATATACTAATTAGGTCACAAAATATAAGTTGTACTTTTAGTTCACATATAAAATATAGTCTACTTAGGGACACAAAAGATATAGGAAAATAATATATCGTTTTGATCTTGAGAACAACCCAAAGAAATTTAGGATTTCACTTTCAATCCTCTATTCTTCAATAATCTTGGAACTTGGGTGGCAAGCACAAAACCAATGCCATTCTCCATCTCTTCCTCAGGCTCCACAAGCCCATCTCCATCTCCAACAATGTCTTCATTACCATCATCTTCTTCTATTTTTTTTTTTGTTCAACGACCATCATCTTCAAATCTAACATATTACAATCATGTTAATGTTCTTTAAATAGTCTATTCTGATCATACACATAAAAATAATAACAAATAAAATACAAATAATATTCATGTGTTATTTTATACATATATTAATTTTATAATAATCAAATGCAAATCTAATAATACAAATATATTATCATTTGTAACAAAAATTAAATTACTGTATGTAAAATATTTATTTTTGCCTTTAAAATTCATATAAACATTTAAATATATGGAAAGTATTAAAATATTAACCATTAAACATTTTAAATAATATCAATATATAAAGTGAAAACAAACATCTGCGTAGGTGTGAAGGCCAAGCTCTAGTACATAGTTAAAAGGAAACAAATCTTTCATATACTAGTACATTTTTGAAAATTAAATAAATAATAACTAAATAATGTAATTCTTTGGTCAAATAGAATAAAATCTTTGAAAATGAAAAACAAAATCTGTTATTATTAAGTATATATATGGTCAACGAAAATTTAAATTTGTGATAAACTAGTAAAATATAAATATGTTAAAAAGTTGTTGAAAATAATTTTTATTTCATATCACATAATTAATAGTTTAATTGGTGAGCACCGCCCTGTCAATATTCCATATTTACATATTATTATCATAATTACAGTCAATTTTCCAAAAAATATACTAATAATTCTTATTATTAAATTTATTGTAATGGTCAACTCATCATCCTATAAATCTCTCTTTTAGTGTCTCCCAAAATTTAGAGTATTACAATATACAATAAACAAGTAACTAAATCTAGAAATAAATATGGCTAAAGCAAAATTTTCAGTTGTTTTCCCCATCATCTTCCTTATAATGTTTGCTTTAGGTATGCGTTTATCTTAACTTTTCCTCAAAAAGTGTATTCAGTCACAGTTTTAATCTAGTATCAGTCTTGTTTGTTAGAACATGCGTTGAATATGTGATGATAGTTTTTTGATATACATAATCCCTATAAAATATATATATATATATATATATACACATAATTTTTGATAGTTTACTCATAGCAATATTCAAAGATTTGTTTTTTTTTTTGTTGAGAAATAGCAATCTTCAAAGATGCTCGCCTTATTCAACTTAGTTTCTGGTTTTGGCTTTATTCATTGGTATACATATATATTGTATTTTATTGTGTTGATATCTCCTAAATCTTAGTTTTTCATTATTTAAACATAAAATGTTGTTTTATTTATTGTAGCTGAGGATTGTATGGGATGTCAGGTGATGCTTGGCGATTGCCGTAAATGCGGAATAAGATGCAGTTCTTATGGAAGACATGCAGAGGCTCATTGTGATTACCGCTATGAAGGTGGCGCTTGTATTTGCGACTTTCCTTGTAATCCTCCACCAAACCTTTAAAATGAAATGTTATTGGTAATTAATATGAAGAAATAATATGTTGAATATCATAATCATAGTTGCTGCAATATTTCATATTTTAAATAATAATTTCGTGAACCTTTGATATCAATAAAATTTATAGAACACAAAACTAGTTGCAGTTAGTTTTTTAAACTAAAATTAGAGCTAAACATAAATAGGATTTAAAGTTTGATGCAAACTGATGAAATCAAATTAAACCAATAAAAAACTGTACTCCAACAACTAGAGTTGGATATTCAAAAAATCTTTGGGGGTTTATTTAGATTATTTATACACCAACTAGAGATAACCAAATATCTCCTACACATTACTTTTGAGAAGTGATTTGACATCTAATCTATTAATTTATGATTCTTTTTTTATCTACCACTAACAAATCATAGTATGCTCACTTTGTCAAAATTAGATAATATGATATATTTGACTATTTATATTAATAATAAAGCAACTATAAATTTGATTTTTTTTATAAATATTTTTATAAAATAACATATTAATTAATTTAGTAATTAGTAATATAATATTGTTGTAGATCAATTTTAACTAAAAGTTTATTATAAAACAAGAAAATTAAATTTATCTACTATTTTTATATAAATTCTATAATTATATCCTGTATTATATAAAAAGAGAAGTGCTTTAGGAATTAAATATGATAAAATTATATTTTAACAAATTTAGTTTTTTTTAAATTATTTCACTTAAATAAATTATCACTCATCATTGAAATGAGTTAAAACTTGTAAACCATATAATATTTTATATCAAAATAAATTTAACATAGGTTAAACTTTTATATCTACAACTATATATATATTATAGTTTGTTTTCAAACCTTTGACTAAAAAAAATAATTGAAGTGGGTGGTGTATAACTTTGTGCGGGGCTCTCTTTGTAATTGATGTTTGGAGGTTGTAGTAGATCAAAGTGTGACAATTCTTTTTGGTTATTCATGGTCTTCTTGGTTTTCCAGATTGACATATGCAATGATGGAAATCTAATATTTCTTCTTGTATTAGTGTAGTATTTTTTATAACCAACCGTTACTAGTTTCTTGAGTTTTTCGTTATATTTTATTTTACTATATTCATTTTCTGTTCTCCTCCTAGAAACACAGTTTTTCGTTACATCTGATTATCTTACCAATATATATAACTAAAAACATATAACTATTAACCTGCGTGCTTTGCATGTTTTCAATAATATTAATTTTCAAGAATCTCAATAGAACTGCTCTCATCTATATGATGTTAAGTCCAGCCTTCATTGGAGAAAGACATGGACTCAATGAATCCTATAGTAACTGTTCCTAGAAGTAACACCATAAATGGCTACAATAAGGTTATCCAAGCTTTATCACTTTATCCCACTGTTCAGTAGCACATAGTTCTTCCCATTTATACTTGATTAGTTGATATAGGTCAACTTGAACTTGTGTTTTCGAATAACTGTACTCCACGTCTGGGGTGAAAGATAGCTTAGTCCCGAAAGCAATGACATGGAGCGGGTCTTCCTATTCTTTCTTTCCCTAATGTTAATTATATGCAAACTTCTCCTTAAGATAATACAAGACATTCTCTTTGTTTTTACTTTTTTCACATTTTCTTAAAGACTTACAATCAACAGGCTGTTTTCATTTTGTCACATTTTTATAAGGACTTACAATCAACAGGTCTTTATACGAAGAATTATTCTATATAGCGTAAAGTGCAGCAAAAAAACGGACGGATTTCAACAAACCAAATTTAGGTAGGTAATTAGGACTTAGATGTACGTTATTTGGAGTGCAAAATTGTAAAAATAACTACCTTTTGTGCTTAGAATTTTGGAGTCATGCTGCTTGAAAAATAGAAGCTAAGGTGATCTCAGTGATTTGTGATGATTCTTAGCATATAGACAGTCCATTCTTTCCTAAAGTCAGAGCGACACTTTGCCCATTCTTCTTGTGTTCTTCAAGCCAGTTTGGATCACCAATGAGGCTATATGACAATTCTTCTCAGAAAATCCATAATGTCAAGCCCACGATACCCGCACAACCGCTCAACGCATCTTACGTTCAGCAAGTATATATAAACTTATTTATCCCCATTTTCAAAGATCGAAACCTGAATCCACATAACCGTTGGTTTTCTTGGTTTACATCATAAACTGAATACCAAACTAAATTAATAACCCAAAGCCAAAGAGAACCAAATCCAAATAAACACAAACCAAACCAAAATTCAATTCATAAATGACCCAATTTCATTTTCTTCTTCTTCTCATCATTGCCATTTTTTAACAACAAGCTTTATTAGATGAAATTGTATACATGAAAAGAATTAACCAAACCGGAGGAAGATTAAAAAAATCAGAAATTTGAATGTTGCAGAGCCTTTTTCGCAAGAGCATCATCGCGTACGGCTATACCTCTGCTGCTAGGAGGTGGGAATGCTATGTATCCACGGCGGCGCTAATCCAAAATTCTCTTAGAGATTGAATGATGTTGGTTGAGTAGATATGTTGTTGCTTCTCTGATCTCCATAACTGAACCAACGATTGAGACAGTGGTGGTGACAGCTGTTTCTTCTTCCGTTTACGTCGCGATTGATTATAACCAGTGCTCGTCGGAAAAATGGACTCCATGTCAAATCCTCTGTTTCACCCAACCAAGACGTTTATGAAGACAGATTTAATTAAGGACTGGAGTTAACATATTAGTTTTTTGTTTTCATATTGATATGGTCGGGTGAAGAAGACGAGGTTGAAGAAGATGGAGATCGGATAGGGTTACGGAAGATACAGTTAATTACGGTTTGGTATTTTTGAGATTTAATATGATTGGGTTTAACAGTGGGTTAACTTGTCTAATACTAATTGGTTAAAACAAACCAGGTTAAAACTGAAATTGAGAAATAGTAAACCAATCTACACCTGCTCAGTGTCGGTTTTAGTTCTCATCTAAAGCATTATGCGGATTTGGGTTTCCATCTTTGAAAATAGGGGTAAATAAGTTCACATACATAAAATGTGTGTAATTAGAATGAGCATGAAAGATTGTGTAGATTTGTTATTATATAAAAATTAGTGATTTATATAAAAATAGTGATGTTATATATAAATTATAAAAATTATAATAGTGATGTTATATAAAAATTATAAAAATTTTGATTAAAGCAAAATTATAAAGAGAAACAAGATTTTGACCCGCTTTCAAAGCGCGGATTTGTTTTCTTTGACATATTTATTATTATAACAAGTGTGTTTATACATAAAATATATATCAAGTGTCTTAATGATTTTTGTTAGCATTTGTTTTTATGTTTTACGTTAATTTTTCATCTATACAAAATGTTAGTATTGTGAAATAATTATTTTTTTACTGAAAAATACAGTAAGAAATTAACTTTAAAATTATTTTTAGTAAAATTAATTTGTACATTGACTTATAAATTATTAAAATATTTAAATGAATTGTAATATTATTTAAACTAAGACAGGGTGTATTGATATCATCTATTACATTCATATCTAATTTATGTTTATGTTTATTAATTGTAAATGTGAAATTATTAATTATAAATGTGAAATTTTTATATAACTTCAAAAACTATGTTTAATATTTAATGTAAAGCCCATATAATATAAACTTGTTTGATAGAAATTTATCTAATAAACCATTGCAAACACATAACTGTTTATCTAAATATAGAAGTGGTGGGCTTTAAATTTTCGAAAAAGCCTTAAAAACAATTGAAAAGGTAATGGAATGTTTTGTAATTAATAGGAAATTTCAAGGGCATAATCTTAAGAAGGATTCTGGTTTAATAGTATAGATAGTGATGTTATATAAAAATATTCTATATATTTAAAACTACCTTTTTGTATCTCCCTAATTTAACGCACTTTATATCATTATCGAGTATGTATACCATACTGCTGTCCTCAATTATTTGTGATAAATATTTGTAGCTACAAGACAAGAAGAAAAGCTATGGCTGGTATGCTTCCCGGAGTTGAGTGCGCGAGGAGACGGCGTTTCCACGGCGGTGCTCCACCGATTGACTTATCCAACACGGCTTCTGTCGCGGCAGCAACAGGACAGGTCTGGACTCGGCGACCATCGTTCTCTCTCTACACTACCAATCACGACCAAGCCTATGTCTCCTTCTCGGTAATGAAACGTCTAAAGTAAAATAAACAGTTCAATCATTTTCTTGGGAAAGACTATAACTTCTTTTCAAGTTTATAAAATATAGGAGAGAAATGTTAGGAACAAATCGTACAGTGATGATAACGATGAGAAGCTCGTCGGAGCAGCCAAAGAGGCTAAGGAGAGGCTGGACGAGCTGCTGAGGAACCCGCGAAGAAGGTTCGGTTTGGTTAAACAAGCGTATGATAGCAAATGAAGTACTAATTCACCTTAAAATGCGCAGAACCAGCTCAAGTCTTTTGCTTTTATTCCATGATAACGACACATGATGATGTATTATTTATCTTTCAACATGAGCATATAATTGTGAGAATGGCTTTTGTCGGACAATTATTTTGCCCCTTTAGTATTTAAGTTATTAACTATTAACACTTTCTCTGCCAAGCGCATTTTAGCAAGTTCTCTATATTGATTGTTAAGTTGCGTCTTTTAGTTTATAATGGAAACTTCCCGGAAACCACTAGGCAGCTTCTAAGATTGCCAAATCTGACGTTAACTCGTCTCGATTTTTGCTTTGAATTTTCAAAGGCAAAATGGCAAAGACAGTGAATAAACCCAGGCAAGGGAAAGGTAAATCTAGGTTGAGAATGGGGAGTGGAGCAAAGGTGAATCATACCCTAATGTGTAGCCTCTATCTTATAATTTCCCATTCACAAAATTTTACATATTAATTAAATAAGATGGAGGAACCACAAGCAGTTCAAATATATTTGTCTTTTGTTAAAAAAGTAAAGGAACCACTTGATATGCAATACACATGCTAAAGTAATTATTTTACAAATATATTTTTAGGCTATTTTGAATTATATTTTGAATAAAATGTTACTAATTAAATTTATAAAACAATTATTACAATAACTAATTTGAATTATGAAAAATAATTATTAATATAAAATTGTATATTTAAAATATTTTTATTATATTTTGAATAAAATTTTATATCTTTCATTTATAAAGTATTTCTAAAATATTACTTTTTAATTATGAAAATAAATATTATAAAATTTATATAGATTAATTTAAATTAGTACAGTATTTTGGACCACTTTCACTATTCAATTATATATTTTGAACCACTAGATCCGCTAGATCCACACTTGAACCGCTCGATCCGCTTGATCCACTCTTGTTCCGCTCGATCCGCTTGATCTGTTAGATCAACAACGCTTGATCCGCTTTCTCCATTCGAAGCCCTAATGTTTTGATCTTGAGAACAATCGAAAAAATTGGTTTTCACTTTCAATCCTCTATTCTATATAATCAAACAAGTATATTAACTTGATTTTGTAGTGGAGTTGCAGATGCGTTAGAAGTCACAACTTGATATTTATATATTTGAAAGTGAAGACAAAAACATGAAAACAGTTAAAATCTGAGATAGAAAAGCTAAAGATAGACAAAAAGTCAAATTTTACCTTACTAAAGAGGTTATGAATCATGAATTAGACATGATCTTCTTCAAAAACATCAGGTTCAAACTCCATGTCCACAATATCTCTATTTTTGTTCAAATTTGTAATCGTATAGATCTATTGCTCTTGGAACTTTGGTGGCAAGCACAAAACCAATGTCATTGTTCATCTATTCCGCATGCTCCACAAACCCATCTCCATCTCCAACAATGTTTTCATTACCATCATCGAATTAAAAAATAATAATAAATAAATATATATATATATAGCATTACGTTTTTTTAATATTCTATTTTGATCATACACATAAAAGTAATAACAAGTAAAATACAAAATAATATTCATGTATTGTTTTTATACATATATTCATTATCTAATAATCAAATACACACATATATATATATATAGTCTATAACAAAAAAAATTAATGTGTGTATGTAAAATATTTATTTCTGTCTTTAAAAGTGATATAAAAATTTAAATATATGAAAATGTTAAAAATAATAACCATTAAGCATTTTAAATAATATCAATATGTATAAGGTGAAAACAAACATCTAGTACATAGTTAAAAGGAAACAAATCTTTCAAATACTAGTAAATTTTTGAAAATTAAATAATTAAATTAAGTAATTCTTTGGTCAAATAGAATAAAATCTTTGAAAATGAAAAAAAAATCTGTTATTATTAAGTAGATCTATGGTCAGTGAAATATTAAATTTGTGATAGACTAGTCAAATCTAAGTATGTTAAAAGATGTTAAAAGTTAAAAAGTTGTTGAATTTATTTATTCATATGGCATAATTAAAAGTTCAATCGGTCAGAGCACCGCCCTGTCATTATTCCATATTTATATATTATTATCATAATTACAGTCAATTTTCCAAAAATATAATAATAATAATTATTATTATTAGTTGTGTTATAATGGTCACCTCATCATCCTATAAATCTCTCCTTAGTGTTACCCAAAATTTAGAGTCTTTCAATATTCAATAAACAAGTAACTAAATCTAGAAATACAAATGTCTAACGCAAAATTTTCAGTTGTTTTCCCCATCATCTTCCTTATAATGTTTGCTTTAGGTATGTATTTATCTTTTCCTCAAAAAGTGTATTCAGTCACAATTTTAATCTAGTATTCAGTCTTGTTTGTTGGAACATGCCTTCAATATTGTGATGTTAGTTTTTTTTATATGCATAATCCCTAAAAAAAAGATATACATAATCTTTTATAGTTTACTCATGGCAATATTCAAAGATTCATTTAAAAAAAAAAGAACAATATTCAAAGATGCTCGCCTTATTCAACTTAGTTTTTTTTTTGGTTTTGGCATTATTCATTGGTATATATATATTGTATTTTTACAGTGTTGATATCTCCTAAATCTTAGTTTTTCATTATTTAAACATAAAATGTTGTTTTATTTATTGTAGTCGAGGATAATATGGGATGTGAGGCGAGTCTTGGTGATTGTCGTATATGCGGAATAAAATGCAGTTATTACGGAAGACATGCAGAGGCTCACTGTATCGGTGGTATTTGTGTTTGCGACTATCCTTGTAAACCGCCACCTCAACTTTAAAATAAAAAATTATTTAAAATTAAAAAGATAAAATAATACTTTGAATATCATAATCATAAATGCTGCAGTCTTTCATAGTATTAAATAATAATTCTGTGAACCTTTGATATCAATAAAATTTATAGAACACAAAATTAGTTGCAGTTAGATTTTTTAAATTAAAATTTGAGCGAAACATAAATAGAATTTAAAGTTTGATGCAAATTGATGAAATCAAATTAAAACGATTAAAATTTGTACTCCAACGACTAGAGTGAGACATTTAAAAATTTTTTGAGAGTTTATTTTAGATTATTTATATACCAACTAGAGATAACCAAATATACATCTCCTTTTTTATTATTTGAGAAGCATTATCATAAACTAATTTTAGCCTCATGTGTTATTAACCAAATTATCGTTATTTTACTAAATATATATATGATATATAAGCTAATGTAAAAAGTTAAAATGTACTGGATCTGGTCATCACGTCACACTCTCTCTCAATAGATGCTAATAAAAATTTAAAAATTTAACCATCAACGAAAAAATTGATTAATATATACTTAGTTTTTATTTTTAATGTACATTTACATTAATTTTACTAAATATATATATGATATATAAGTTAATATAAAAATTTAAAATGTAATTATATTAGTTTATTTTTATTAATATATATCTCAAATTTTCTTTTTATTGTGAAATATGAGTTATTAATTTATTTCAATTGGTTTACCAAAAATTTATACAGAAATTTTACTTTTTGATGATTGTATAAAAGTTATTAGACCGGAATATTATATTGTATATTTATGCAAAGCTTAATTTCAATATATATATGTATAACATTATGTTCTAATAATCAAACTTCAAATCTAACATATTAAAATTATGTTATATGTTTTTTAAATAGTCTATTTTGATCATACACATAACAATAATAACAAAAAATACAAATAATGTTCATGTCTTCTTTTATACATTTATTCATTTTTATAATAATCAAATACAAATATAATTAAATAAATATATAGTAGATTTATATAATTTATAATAATAAATTAAATTAATGTATGTAAGATATTTATTTTCTCTTTAAAGGTCATATAAAATTTTAAATATATGAAACATATTAATCATTAAATATTTTAAAGAAACATATTAAAAACATATTAATCATTAAATATTTTAAATAATATCTATATATATATATATAAGTTAAAACAAACATTAGCGACACAAATCAAGCTCTAGTACATAGTTAAAAGAAAATAATCTGCTAAACACTAGTACTCTGTGAAAATTAAATAAATAATAATTAAATTAAGTAATTCTTCGGTCAAATAGAATAAAACTTTTAAAAGGTAAAAATAATATGTTATTGTTAAGTAGATCTATGGTCAACGAGAAATTAAATTGGTGATACACTAGTCAAATGTAAATATGTTAAAATTTAAAATAATTGTTGAAAAAGAATCTTTTTTCCTAATATGACATAATTAATATTCCATATTTATATATTATTATCGTAATTACAGTCAATTTTCCAAAAATATAGTAATAATTATGGTCGCCTCATCATCCTATAAATCTCTCTTTACTGTCTCCCAAAACTTACAGTCTTTCAATATATTCAATAAAAGCATCTTAATCTGGATTACGAATAGATAAATATGGCTCAAGCAAAATTTTCAGTTGTTCTCCTCATCGTCTTCCTTATTATATTTGCTTTAGGTATACGTTTCTATTAATTTTTCCTCAAAAAGTGTATTCAACATCAGTTTTTTATATACATAATCTCTCATGTGATGTTAGTTTTTTTTATATACATAATCTCTTAAGAAAAGATATACATAATCCTTTATAGTTTTCTCATGGGAAATTAGCATGTATAACCATCAAAAAACAATTCAACAAATAACCATATGAACTCTATGGTTAGAATATACAATACACGTTTATATAATATTATTATATCTACCCTTAAACAATTTCAGCCTTTGATTATTTTTTCTTTCTTTTTTCTCTTTTCTTTCTTTTTTCTCTTTTCTTATGTTTTCCTTTCATTTTATTTGATCTATATTTTATTTTTCAATACAACTTAACCAATAATAATATCATAATAAATCATACATTTTTTACATATACTGTATTTTAAATTTTCTCAAACGGATATAAATTTCTTCCAAAACATATAAATTGTTATTTAGACAAATATATCTTTCTATTCTATATTATATGTATATGATAGCACATATTTACAATCTCTCTCTTTTTCTCTCTTTTTTTTCTTCCTCTTTCCCTCCCTCTCTTTTTCTCTTCCCTTGTTCATAATGAGACAATATTATATAGTATTTCATTCTATTTAGAAATCATAGAATAAAAATGCAACATTACAACTCTCTCTCTCTCTACATCTTTTTTTGCTCTCTCTTTACTAAATTTCTTTCTTTCACTCTCTTTATCCCATCTATTTCTTTCTTTCTTATGTTTACCCCTATCTCTCTCTTTATCTCTTGCTCCCTCTCTCTCTTTATCTCATATCTTTAGTTTCATCTTCAAATGAAATAATATACAATTGTATGCTATTCTATTTAGAAAACATAGAAAAGAAATGTAACATTTCATCTCTCTCTCTCTCTCTCTCTCTCTCTCTCTCTCTCTCTCTCTCTCTCTCTCTCTCTCTCCCTCTCTCTCTCTCTCTCTCTCTCTCTCTCTCCCCCCGTCTTTTTTTATTTCTTTTGCTTGAGTTAACTTGAGCAATTCGTAACTAGAGATTATACTATGTTTTAGTCTTTATTGCGTTTTATGAGTTGAAAATTTTCATTTTGTTTGGGTTGACTAGTGCAGTAAATAAGAAAATTAAGTTAGTAAAACAGTTGAATTAGGCTATACTATTTTGTCAAACACATATAGTATAGTATAATTTTCATTCTTTGTCCAGCCTAATAACTCTCCAAATATGAGTTTAGATTTTAGCAATGTGAATGTTTCTGCAATCAAGTTCTTCATGATGTAGTTAATATTTTGTCATTCCATTTATTCTATATTGTACACCATAATGTGTGAACCCTAGAATTTAAGTAATGTTGTTGGCATGTCATACTATTACGGACTATGCAAATAGAATATCATACACATCTGGAACATATGAGACTTCACTTTACATCTGTTACTGTGGACCTTGCTACTTTTATCACATACTGATGCACTGTGAAAAAGAGAAACGTTCACATTTATGCATACTTATCTTCTCACCTCTGACAATCTTTTGTTTTGGTTATTTGCTCTTTTTTTTCCATAGTGGTGATTCCACCAATTCACCCTTTTCTCATAGCAATATTCAAAGATTCTTTTTTGTTTGTTGAGAAAAAGCAATATTCAAAGATGCTCGCCTTATATATATATTGTATTTTACTGTTTTGATATCTCCTAAATCTTAGGTTTTTAATTATTTAAACATAAAATGTTGTTTTATTTATTATAGTTGATGATAGTATGGGATGTCAGGCAAGTCTTGGCGATTGCCGCATATGTGCAGTCAAATGCAGTGCTTATGGAAAAGGTGCAGAGGCTCACTGTGATTACCGCTATGACGGTGGTGCTTGTATTTGCGACTTTCCTTGTAAAGAATATAAGCCTCCTCCTGGTTCTCCACCAAAACTTTAAGATGAAAAATTATTCAAAATTAATAAGAAGAAATAATACTTTGAATCTCATAATCATAGTTGCTGCAGTCTTTCATAGTATTGTAAATAATAATTCTGTGAAACTTTGATATCAATAAAATTTATAGAACACAAAACTAGTTGCAGTTAGAATTCTAAATTAGAATTAGACCTAAACATAAATAGGATTTAAAGTTTGATGTAAATCGATGAAATCAAATTAAAACGATAACCAACAACTAGAGTTGGACATTCAAAAAATCTTGGGGGTTCGTTTTAGAATATTTTTACACCAATCACCTTCAACCGCTCTTCAACTGTCTGTGTATATCATGTTACCATTTAACTCTTTATTTAAACACATTTTAAAGTTCTAAACTTTTACCGTCGTGGGATAAAAGTTCGACTCCATATTACACATAAATGTCGTTTAATACCAATATGTTACCAATTATATACTGAAATTTAACCTGAATAAAATCCAATTAGAAATTAAACCACAATTTCAACACATACATCCCCAAACTTAATGGAGTTCCTAAACGTCTTGATATCTCTATAAAAATAATTGAGAAGTCATTTTCCTATGTATCGCGCTCACGTTAATTTTCATGATGGTTTATTACATTGTTAACCTTAATAAATTAATATTATTTTGTAATTGTCAGTATCAAAATTTATATTTTAGTTTTTATTAGTAATTTTTTTCTAATGCAAAAATGGAAAATATCTATATTTTAAAAAAATATTTATAAACTATTTTTATTTTCGTTTTTAATATATATGTATGTACATATATATAGTCATATCAATATCATAAATAAATTTAGTATCAAAAAGGAAATATCTTAAAAGTAAAAAACATAGCAGTTTATTATATTTAAAACATGTAATTTGACAATAAGAAATTTCCTTTTATATAAATCCTAATTTCATAAACTATTTACTAATTTCCATTACTAATAGGGCAATTGTCAATAATAGCACCTTTGAAGTTTATGTCTCAAAAATAGCACTAGAAGGAGAAAGTTACAAAAATGACATTCATTAAAGGGTAAAATATCTCTAATACCATTGGTTTAAAATTAAATAAACAAACAAAAATAAATAAAAATAAAATAAAATAAAATTTTAAAAAATGAAAAAAAGAATTTTTTTTTTATAGTTTCAGATTATATGTTTTCATATTCGAAATTTTTATAATTTTTTTTTTCGAATTTTTTTTTTTAATTTTTTTTTTCAAATTTTCTTTTTATAATTTAAAAATACTTTTTGAAACTGTTTTTAAAATTTTTATTTTTTATTTTAGTATTTTTTTTTTTATAAAATTTTAAACCCTAATTCCAAAACCCCACCCCTTAACTCTAAACCCTAAGGTTTGGATTAATTAATCCAAGGGGTATAAGTGTATATTTACCTCTTTAATGAAATCTATTTTTGTGACTTTGAGCTTTGAGTGCTACTTTGGGAACATAAACTTGGTTTAGTGCTATTCTAGTCTTTTTCTCTTACTAATATATCTATTTATATTTTCTTTTTTTCGTAATATTTCTTTTTATAAAATCATATCAATATCAATAAGGAATTTAGTATCAGAAATAATATCTTAAAACAAAAATATAGTGATATAGTGATTTTTGATATTTAAAACATGTGATTTTTAAAAAAGTAGTTTCCTTTTATATAAATCTCACTTTCATAAAACTTTCTTGATACTTTTTGTTTAATAAAGTTTTTCTACGATTGTTAATAATGTTAGTTAAATATTTTTCATTTTAAACATAATAACTCTTTTTCATAAAAAAAAAGTCAATTTTGTTACCAAATCAGTATTTACTTTTAATACACTAAAGAAAATTATTTTTTCTTAATTATAAATTTTCTAAAATAATATTACTTTTTGGATAATTATTCAATCTCTTATTTTAAACAAATTCTCACACAATTTCATACAATTTTTCTTTTCATAATTACAGATTCTCAAGCCTCATACTATGTGAATGTTTCAATATCTATAACAATAAACAATTAATTATCTCAAATCCAATTTCATCATGAATGTGGTATTTGATAAAATTAGTTAGGTTACTATTACGTTCTAAAACACTAATGATCCAATTGTTTTTAAAAGATTTCAAATTTGATTCACTTATACAATATCTGATCAACACTTACACATTTTCTCATAAATTTAAGCCAAAACAAAATATATCAATTTAAAAATACATATTTACAAATATTAGAAACTAAATTAAATTATATAATCTGATTTAGTATAATTAAAATTCAACTGAAAAGTTATACAACTCAACATACCAAAAATAACTTAACCAATCCAAATTATTATATCAAAAATTATATATTTAATTAAGAAAACATAATAATGTAGTTTAAAATAGTGTTATATTTGTCTTTCTGATATACAAACTAAAAATAATTTAAACTTATCGATAATTAGAAATAAAAAGTTAATCAATTATAATGATTTTATTAACTTGTAAATGTTTTAATCCGTGCATGAGCACGGGAAATCACCTAGTATATCAGTATTTCTGGTTTATATTTTTCAACTTTTTAAAAATAATTTTTTTTATTTTAAATAATTTTATTATTCATTTATTTACGTCAGTTTAAGGTTATTTTAAAAGAAAATAACACAGTGTGTAGGGACAAAATGTCATATTTTTTTACCTATTTTTCCAAATCTCCCAAAAATATGGAACGAAAACACACACAAAGGGAGGAGGGGGGGGGGGGGGGGGGGGGGGGGGGGGGGAGGGGGTGTATTCAATTTGGAGTTTGAGCTGATTTGTATTAAAATGACAAATTCACTGTTATTCAAACATAGATTTTAAAAAATACTTTGAAATCCAGTGTTAATGAACTTGTCAATTTATAAAACTCTCTGAAATTCACTGTTATTGAACCAAATTTAAATTAGAGATTTAAAGTGCTTTAAGGGGATGTATTGGACTAGAGGTTTTAGAAGACTTTGGGGTGTTTTAATTTTAGTGGGATTTAGCCATTTAGGTGAGTTTTAAAGTTAACTGAGTGATTTTGATGAAGTTTTAAAAATAAAAATGAAAATTTATAGGTGATTTGATAAGATATTTTTTTATAAATTTTAGAGTTGTTTAAGTGATTTTGAGTATAATAGTTTTCGTCAGTATATATTCTGCTTACATACTGTACTTTTCCTTGTTGGTTTCTTTACCTAGGGTCTCTCTAATCAGTTATAAACTATATGCATAAGAAAATTAAACTTGTGGCCATTAATGTAATATATAACCAACAGTCCACCACCAATATACTTGCGTGAAAAAAAAAAACAAGAGCTACAATTATATATTAGAGATCAAGAGGTAGCAATGCCTTCTCTTCAACAAGGTAAAAGAACCGCAAAGCTATGTGCAATGGCAGCTTCTCTCGGCATCACTACTGATACATCCAACATGCATGCTCACAGGAACCTATGCCAAGTCACATTCCTTCTAATTAATGTCAAAATTGCTCAAAACAATGCATAGTTGACTCATATGCATATACAATGTGATTGACATCAAGGCTACAAGAACTACAACACTTGAAGTTTACTTTCAAGGCTTCTCAACCCAGTTGTTCTTCTTTCCAAAACCTCATCAGATTGTGATTGTTGAGAGAAGCAGCCATCTTTTACGTCATATAATGATCTGTGTATCAAATCCTGAAAAGGGATAAACCGAACGAGAGCCATGAACTTTTCCTCACTCTTTCCGTCCTGTTGCTACAATGGCTTACACGACGGAATCGATATTGGGGAAGTGAAGAAACCAGGGCTTCAGGTTTCATAGAGGTTTAGGGGTTAGAGAAGCATGTTGGAGCAAGAGTCGGAAGAGTATTGAGATTCCTCTTCCATGTTCGACTGATTTGCATCAGAAATAAGTAAATGAAACAAGTAAATGCAGTTGTATGTATAACGAAGGTGACGAAATCGAAATCAAAGAGGGTGTCTCACGATTCTGCCACAAGAGATCTCAAGCGGAGGAAGGAGCAAGACTTTTTGATTTACATGTAATTGAGAGAGAGATCGATGACATTCTTTCATAAGAAAATAATTGAGATAGAGATAAAACATTTTTTCTTCAAATAACACCTATAGAGATGTTTTTTTTTTTTTTTTTTGATAACTCTGGTATCTGAGCAGCCACATTCCCAACTATCTCTCGAAAAGGGTCCAGCGCCCCAACGGAAAGGATGTTAAATCCGTTGTGGCCAAGACTCGAACCCGGGTGGCGGACAGTACAGCTGTACCTCCTTTACCACCAAGCTACGAGTGCTTGGTTACCTATAGAGATGTTATTCTGTAGGAGATGTTTTTAACTAAAAGATGACGTAAAATCTCTTCGAATTCTTTTCACAAATCTTATTTTTAAAATCTTGTTTAGCTTTGAATAACAGTGCATTTGATATCAGTTTTACAAATTATTAATTGAATAACAGGGAATTGTAAGTGATTTATAATAGTTTTACACAAATTCCACATTGAATAACACATGATTTAAATTTCTTTTTTAAAATCATTACTTGAATAGCAAGGAATTTTAACCAAATCCCACAATCTCCTAAAATTATTAGTTCAATACATCCAAGTGTTTCTGAGCGGAGTTCTTTAGTTATAAAAATAAAAATTCAAATCTCATAGTTTTATATGAAATTGTAGAGTTATTTGACAAAAATCACACCAAATTCTCATATTTTCATACAATCATTTAAAAACACATTAAAAAATCAAATCACTTCAAATTTCAGATTCAATACACCCCAAAAAAATTGTACGAAACTTCGAACATCCTCAGACGAGATATTTATCTATCTCCTCTGAGATTGTAATTCAAGTTCGTTATTTATACAATCTAATTCTTTTCAAGAAAACATGAATTCTTGCAACTTTAAACCGACATCTCCAATGTTCTGCCATAATACGAGAAACACAAACTTAATACCTCAAGTAAAAAGTCTATAAAGCAAATGAAATTTGTTACAGCATAGCAAATACTATTTCAATTCCCAACATCAAGCAGAGTTCTGGAGACTTTGGAGCGCTATACATGATGGGAACACGCCACTCAAAAACCTGTGAGCTCTACCAGTAATCGCCACAAGAACATTTACCATCACTAAAGTGATGGAAACGTTTGTTGTCTCTCACAATCAACGTTCTACCAATGATTTTGGACATGATCTTGATAAAGTTGTGACAGTCGTTACACACACGGAGATTCTTGATGATTGTGAGGGACTTCCGAGGCGGGGTGCATATAACACCATAAGCAATCGCTAACCTCTCGCTGTGGTAGAGCAGCGCCTGTTCTTTAGCCTCCTCGTCAATGTCATGCAGAACACATTTCGTGTCTGGAACATAAACCGCTCCCTTCTTCGCATCCATCTCCTTAGCTTCATCCTTGTAATAAGTCAGATTCCGAAACTCGAGAATCCTGCTCCTACTAGCGAGCATACTCGTCTCTCTGTATGATTTTGGCGGAGGAGTAGGAATCTTGTTAGTCACAGCCTTAGAAGGGTCAAGATCAACCATCAACTCCTCCGCGTAATCCTCCAAATCGATATCTCCATGGATCCTCCCATAGCTCCTCATAGCTTCCCAGAACTCAGCTGTGGCTTCAAACGGAAGGCCGCGGATATACTCCTCCGCCTCAACGAGATGCCCGCATTTTCCAAGAACATCCAAAACACCCAAGTAATGCTCCCTCCTGGGGCTAATCCCGAACTCCTTCTCCATCGAATCGAAATGCAAAAACGCTTCCTTTACCCCACCCACAGTAGCACAAGCCAAGAAGACATTAACAAACGTCTCCTCATCAGGCTTCAGCCCCTGTTTCGTCATCTCCTCGAACAACTGCAACGCGTCATCTCCCATCCCGTTGTCGCTATACACACGCATCATCACGTGCCAAGAGTCCATATCTTTGTCAGCCATGTGATCGAACACTCTCTTAGCGTCGGTGACGCTGCTACACTCCCCGAACATACTGATCACCACGTTGTTCAGCTTCGGATCGCTTCTGAACACGGACCTGAGGAAGTGATCGTGCACCTTCTTGGAATGCTCGAGGGATTTCAGATTGGCGCAAGACTCGAAGAGTAGAGAGAAGCAGTCTTTGTCAGGGAGAGCTCCCTTATCGAGCAGCTCGATAGCGTCTTTGAATCTCCTGAGCTTGCATAAACGGACTATCTCCTCAACAGTTGGGGCTATCTCGTTGCTCTGATTAGGGTTTTGAACGTTCTGATTATGGTAACCGCCGCGGGGGGCGTGTTGAGGTCTGTAGCCGCCGTGTTGAGGACTCTGGTTGTACCTCTGAGGAGCTCGATGATGATCAGTGTTTGATTGATTTTGGAAACGGTGAGAATCGAACCCCGGGGGTGGACTCTGCCGTTGCGGCGGAGGATAAGATGCGACGGGGTGAGGATTCCGGTGGTAATCACCCGCGGCGGCGGATGTGCTGAGGGTTTTGCTGGAGGTTGGGTTAACGGCGAATCGAGAGGAGAGATGGGGGAGAGAAGAGCGTACCTGAAGAAGAGAACCTACTGTGATGATACTCTGCGTACGCGCGCAACGAATCGCCATTAGAGAAGTCATGTCTCCGAGCAGAAATGGTGAAAGGTGAAAACCCTAGTTGATGTGGGGACGAGGATGATAACGCAGGAAAGAGTATAATAGTTTTCAAAATAATCCCTCAAGCATTAAACATTTGCATATCTCACCTTTTCCTTCCAAATAATGGTAATTGCGGTTTGAGCGGTGTGGGACAAGCGGTTTAACTGTAGTGCAGTTTTAATAGTTATAAAAACGTATAAATATATAGTATATATAGAAATTTTTGTTATTGTTAACTGCATTGCGGGACGAAGCGTTTCGTTGCATTCGAAGTCTAAGTCTCCATCCAACATAAAAGACTACAATATCTTTAATTTTATGGAGAAATTCAATATCTTTTAAAGTTCTACCTTGATTAAACTTGGGGTATATTATATATTAGTTATTCTTCAAAAGAAATTCGTTTATTTAGTTGAACTAAATCAAAATGTATCCATTTCTTAGTTTATAACTTTAATATGTGAACTTCTTCTCATCCTACATTGCTCGTGGTGATGTGGGAGCACAAAAGGGAGATCAAGAGAGGAGGATGACTAATTGAGTTTATGCAGAGACAGCTTGTGACAACAACAAAAAAAGGTTTAACTACAAACTGGGTTTTCTTATGAATCTATTCCATTTATCCTAATAAATACGTCAAGTTTATATATAATTTTAAATTATTCTTAAACATCGTTGCACCAGTGGTCTAGTGGTAGAATAGTACCCTGCCACGGTACAGACCCGGGTTCGATTCCCGGCTGGTGCATTCTTTCTGAGCTATGAAGAAAACGGCTTGCTGATGGTTGGGTCCATCGCGTCTATTCTGTGATATTCAGATTACATGCCACTATCCTGAGCTCTATTTTTTTTTCTCCCTTTGGTTTACTTTAAAGCCAACAACTTACTAGTACTACAAATGAATCAACATAAAACATCCAAGTGTGAGATGACATTCATAAACATAAAATGAAGTCTAGATCTTTTTTTCATTATGTTTACTAACGTACTTGTACAATATTTTGAAGTTTAGTCTATGAAGACCGAGGAATTGAAGCTATAATGATAACATACATTAGTAATACATTTTACAGTGTTGTTTTTATTGACACAAGTAAAACGATATGTTGAAGATCCATTCTATTTACATCTTCCCACATCATACAAACAACCCTCTCCTCTTTCCTAAACATCTCTCTACTACAATACCTCCCATTACGCGTGTACTCCACCCAAGTTCATCACAGTTTTGAACGTAAGAGGCGTTTCTTGAAGCCATGATTTGAATTCTTACGGGAAGAGGAAGTGGCGTATGGTTGGCCGTTGAGACAACCTCCAAATCTAATATCCCAACCTTCGATGTTCTTAGGAACACATGAATCGAACAGGAACTGCCCAAGAACGCTGTTAGCGTTTATGCTCGTTGGTTGGAGCGGGCGGAAGGATGATCTCTCTCTCTGCTCTTCCTGTGAAGACGATGGATCAGTGTTGTTACTTTGATACGGAGCTGAGCTCGGTAAGAAAAAGTGGTCACTTGGACCGGTGGCTACTCTTTTTAGGCTTTGGTTAGAGTCCACCGCAACTTTCTGAAGGTCGCATATTAACTCAGAGATCTCATCATGCGTGCGAGCTCTCTCTCCAAGCTGCCGGAGTTTCAGCAAGTAAACTGACATGGCCTTCTCTAGGAAGTTGGAGATAACAGCTCGGTATTGTATAGGGTTATGCGTGTAGTGTCCTGAATAAAAAAAGGGCTCAGATATTGCCATAATAGACATAACATGTTATATGTCATATGACTAACCTGCATGAGGAGAGTTTTTCCACTTGACAACTTTAACTTCTCCTCCGAGTTCCTGTAATTGATGGGTGAAGCTCGAAATCACTTGGTGAGGAGCAAGTTCGTCATTCTCCGAGCATAAGATGAGATATGGAGCCCCAATTTCCTGGAAAACACACACACAGAATGGGAAAGTTATCTTCTGTAGCAAACCAACTTGAGAAGCCATAACCAGAGAAGGTATATAGACTTACAACAGATGAGTAGAGGGCCTGCCAATACTCACTGCGTTGAGACTCAAATCTTGTAAGATATAAACCGTCAAGCCCTGAAGATATCCCTTTGGCCATCCAAGATATGAGTCTTGAAGGCACAGACATTCGTCGTATGGATGGATGTAGTGCGAATTTTGTATTCAAATCGCTGGTGAAATCCAATGGGCCAGAGTCGTAGACATGTCCAGAAAGACAGTTTCTAACCAGCTGGCTATCATCCTTCACAAATTGAAAAAAAAAAAGACAATGAGTTTTGAGGTTATAAGAGAAGAAACAAACATCATCATTATAAGAGACAATTCTCACCGGATGAATTTGAGGTTCACAATCACCCATGATCACCTACATTGTATAACATTTTTTTACAAAAACATAAGATGGATACAAATGAGCTGAAAGTTTAATCCTTTTTAAACTTACCTGTAGTACTTTGTACAAGCAAGCTTTTGGAGCCCCAGAGAAAGCTAGAAAGATTACAGGACACGGTCTGGTCTTTAGCTCCTGAAGAAAATAACGCACCGTAACATAAAGCCACAAATAAAGTCGCAAACAGTACCAATTCTAAGAAAGGAATTCAGCAAATTCCTGAACCAAAACCTTCAAGTTTGGCGGAATCATACCTCAACGAGCTCAGCAAGAAGATGAAATGCTAGAGAGAGAGCCATCTCTGGGTAAAACCTGAAAGAACATAGACAAAATAGCAAACCTAATTAAAGAGATTCTGAATCAATATCCAAACAGCATAAGAAGCAAAAGATTCTGATTCTGAAAATGCTGTTAGCTAGCTACGATACATCCACACATCGAAAATTCATCTTCCTCTCTCGACAATTAAACGATTTGAAACTCAGAGCCAAGAGAGAATCAAATTCAAAAAGTAACTAAACAGAATCTAAACAGCATAAGAGGCAAAAGATTCCGATTCCGATTCCGATACTGCAGAAAACGACGTCGTAGAAGCAAAATCTACCTACACAACCTCCACACATCGCAAAATTCATCATTCTCTATCGAAAATTTTCCCGATTAGCTAGTCGCCGGAAGTTTTAAGCTCAGAGAACCTTTCAGAAGAAACTTACGCAGTGAGAAAATCAGCGCGGCAAACAAGCGAGTTCCAACCGAGAGAAGAGTAGAGGTCAACGAAACTCGTGAGACGGCTCTCGTTAATCGAACTCCAAGCGAAGATCACTACGACCCCGTTAGATCCACCGTCGTCCATCTCTCTATCCGCCTTCTTCCCCCAGTAAACTCTCCCCCCGCCGATCATTTTTCCCGGCGACTATTGAAGCTCAAACTCGTCTGAGAGATTTTTTGGGTTTTTTTTATGAACCACTCGAAAAGTTTTGAGATTACGGTGGTGGTGGTTGTTATCGTCCACGTCAGATCGTTCTGTGCGTATTTTAGTATATTCGGTTTATAGTGCACCTTTCACACGACGGCGTTTGACACGTCATTGGGTTTACCGTGGAAGTAAGAGTCAAATACGATACATAGGGATTGTTTTCTTCCTCTACGCCTCGTGCTGAGACCAAGATTAGATACTAAAAATTGCAAAGTTCTCTTTTATGGTTTATCCTATTTTTAATGGAATGTTATATTTGAATGTAGGTTCAACAAAATAATATTCGACCTGGTTAAACTAGTTTGCATTTGACTTAGATTCAACGTCAACAACTATGAATTGACTAATAAACGTTTTTGTGTTTAACAAGCCAGTAGACAAACCATTTTGCAATTAGGAAGTAGAGCCTTATGTAAAGTGGAAACTTATTAAACTATTTCATAGAAATATTCTCGGATCCAGCTCAAGATAAAAGTTAGACTTAAAAACAAGCTCACAATATATTCCTAATCACATAATATTATTACTTATATCGATTATACAATAAATTCGCAATGAAGATGATTTGAATTAGTCTATTAGATCCAAGCTTTCTCTTTCAAATCATATTATAGAACATATTCTACATATGTATAGAAGTGAGATGAAACTTCAGCGAAATCTATCCTTGATGCGTACAAAAATATGAGGCACACCAAAAATTTTCTATTATAAAATGATATATATTTTATTTGTAGTGATTGTAGAAATTTCATTTTCTTGGTTACAAGGTTTAGACCAGCTGAACCAAACCAAAGGCATGACTCAGTTAGGGTTTACGACTTCCCTGTAAAATCTTCGCTTCACTTCAAATCAGTGTTTATAATTTTTCCTTTGAAAGATAAGTAATTATGAGTTGAAATTGGGTTTTTGAGTTCTTTGTAGAAAAGGTTTCAGGGTTTATATTATTTTTCTTCTTGACATTCATCAGACTGGAGAACACAGGCTCGTGTTATCCACAACAAGGGTGTCAGTGTGAAACGTAAGAAATGTAAGCGAGAGAGGTTGATGATTAGTGAAAGGTCAAGGCTCAAGGTTTACATGGAACATGAGAAGCTGGACTTGCTTTGTTGATGAATGATGGGTATGGCAAGGATGGGAAATAGATTTATGTTCCTTTTAATGGTAAAACTTGCCAGTTGTCACCAGTGATGGTTACTCTCCTCTTTATTCATAAATCTACATCCAAGATTCAGGCTCCTAATGTTAATAACTTTTGCTTTAAATTTTGGCTTTAGAATTTTGACCGTAGAAATTGAAGTAAAAAAAAAAAAAAAAAAGTTAACAACATTTTTTTAATGGAAAAAGGACTTTAAAGTCTTAAAAAGTGTCTGGTAGAAAAAATGTACAAAAAATAATTTTTTTAAGGGAATTTGGGGTGGATGACCCCAAAAACAAATTTAATTAGGTATATGGATATGTCACTGTTGATTTTTCATAATGCCAGTAGTAACCCTATTCTATCTTGTAGATATGCACAAACACAAATCTGATACTTTTGTCTTTAGCTTTCGTGCATGCTTCTAAATTAATTATAGATTTTTTTTTTGAAACAGAATCGAACTCTTTGTCTCTTTAGCTATCTCTCTTTCTGTATCTTTCTCTTTCTCTCTTCTTCCTGATGTGATCATTCATCTTCTCTAAAAAAAGGAACTGTTTCTTTATTGACGAAAGTTCTGATGAAATCATGTACTCTAAATTTTTCAATCAATACTGAATTTTTCTATATTTTTTTTGGTAAAAATCCAAAGGTTTAGATATCTATTTTTCAGGTGACATATCCTTTGATTCATCTCTCTATAAATGTGAAGAATACAAGTATTCACTTGCATATGCTCTGCCGTCGTGTTCCGTAAGCCTCTGATCTACTCCCCCGCTGTATTCCCGTAAGCCTCCGCCTTCGCCTCTGCTGTCATCATTGTAATCCTCAGCTCCACGGCCGTGCTCCTGAAACCTCGTCTTCATTCTTCTTCTCATTTTATATCTATTCAATGTTCGATTTGCTTCAGCACTGTGTTTGGTAAGGAAGAAATGCGCTTTACTGTCTTTTTTTTGTGGTTGCTTTGCTCTATCTTCTTGTTTTTTTTTGTTTGTTTGATGTGAGAAATGAAAAATTTGTTATGAATCTGAAGAACGTTATCTATTTTTTTATTTTCGTGGCTATTATTAGTATGATCCGGTGAAAAGGATATTAACGTCATTACACCACCATTCTCTTACCAAATCTGCAAATATGAAAAAGTTATGACCATTTACCTAATTACCGACCACTTCTTGTATATACACCAAAATAGGCCTTTTTTTAATAGACTTTTAAGATTTTACAGATTTCTAAAGTTTTAAAAAAGTGATTGACATTTTTTTTTGCTTTTATGGCTTTACATAACCACTAAGCCTTTAAAATACATATAACAATTGGACCCTCCAACAAAATTAAGTGAACCAAACCCATGTGTGTTTATTTTTGTCTTGAGAAAACACTTTTCACATCTTATTAGTTGAATTTGAGGAAGTTTTTGCTGTCATGAAGGATTTTTCCTCTAAAGTGTTTTGTTCCAAGATTAAATAGTATGGGATCACTGTTCTAGACACGAAGAACCCAACTTTTATCTGTTTAACTTGATGTTTCAAACATCCATTGGCCCATAATTTTGATGAAACATTTACACTATAGGACACTTTTCTAGTTTAATATTACACTATAAGACACTTCTTTCTACTGAGATAGTTTTCTTTAACTAAATCTACTTTATATCTATAAACCAACTAAATAAGCTAACTAATAGGTCCCATTTTTCTCTTTCTTATCATTTTTTCCCTTTCTCATCTTCTTCTTTCTCAAATCAAATTCTTCTTATTTTTTTTGTTCAGTAGATTTGTTTTTTACATAATTTTAATTTTGAAATATTCAAGAAATTTTATTTTAAGTTTCAAATTATACATTTTTCAGTTCATCCAGAAGACGTTCTTTCATTTTCACTAAAACAAATAGCAAATTTTTTTTTTTCCGGTGAATCTCCAATGACCTAACAAACATTGAGAGAAAGGTAGGGAGGCAAATGAGAGAGGCTTCCACAACGACCATCACCGCAAGATTGAACCAGTAGCAAAAAAAATTCTAGTTGCTGTTTTTGTGACTGAGCGAAGAAGCATCATCATGGTAGAGCTCGTGACCTTAGATGACGACAGGTTAACTCCGACAGAAGACGACAGCAAGCTCATCTCTTTTTGTAAATCTGAAACTTAAAAAGTCAGAGATTCATGGTTACAAGCTTAAAGAGACAGAGATCCTTGATAAAAAAAGAGAGACAGAGATCCATGGCTCCATCCGAGCTCCGCCGCAATAAGCTCCAATCCACCGCAGTCCTTTTTGCTCTCAACAATTTCAAATCTTCTCAATGATTTCAGGTCTGCCGCCACCTTATCACCATCGGGACCTTCTATCGCCACGATCCTTTGCTTTGATTGAACTTCTCCCATGGTAAACTGAAACTCGAGCCTGAGATTGGGATTGAGCGAGCGTTAGGCAAACAACTTCTTTTATTTTCATTTTAAGCCCTTCATGTTTAGCTTTATTGTCAATTGACCCCAAACTCTTAAATATACAGATTTGTCCTCTTTAATTGATCCTAAACTTACAAATATGCACTTTTGCCCTTGGTATATACATATGAACACACAAAGTCACAAAGGCAATGTATATTACAAAATAGAACCTAAAATGACTTATTAACTAAATTAAAATGGTAATACCGTTAAAATCATAAAATATTAAGATCAAGCAAATAGAGTGTCTAAAATTTAACTAAATTAAAATGGTAAAAACCATTTAGATGTAATATATACACATAAATAAATTTTAAAATGATCTAAATTAAGTAAAAAAGATATTCAAAATAATTTGAATCATAAATTATCATTATTTCTTCAATGTCCAATTCGGTGTACATGTGTTCCTTTTGGTGAAACGTTGTACATGTGGACAATAAAAAAATATGTGTACACCATGACAATGTGCCAATAAAACCTTACGAGATCTAAATGAACTAAAGCAATTTACTCATAATCATCAAATATCATAACTTGCGCAATGTGCCAATAAATCCATATACATGTTATTTGTCGTAAAACCTTGTACATATTCATTGTTGTACATGTGGATATTGAAATATTTGTGTACACCATTCCATGTACATATAGATATTCTAGAATCATTGTACATGTGGATCATACTTAACTATTATTGTTGAATGATGTCAAATGGTATGAAGATATAATGTCTATTATCGAATATATTTTTTCTTTGTTCAATAAATTTATATTTTCTAAATATTTACTGTATTTTTAATATGCGTAGATACTTTAGCATATCCTTATTTTGGGAACGAATTAAGTATTTTCAGTTTTAGCTAAAATAAATATTTTTTATTTTTTAAGAAACAAAAAGTTTCTGGTTAAGTTACAAAAAAAGATTTATGGTTTCTGACCAAAAATACAATATATGGTTTTGATGATTTTTCTTTTTACAATTTGTACATCTGAATCATTGCCCAATTAAGTAGTGTACATGTGATTATTGTACATATGGATAAAAAAAATTTGTGTACATAGTATCATGTACATATGACTACATATATACAAATATCACTATAAACAATATACACAAGAAATAATTTATACACCATTGATATGTTATCATTTTACAGTTATTTATCATTTCATTTAGCTTATATTAATCATTTTTAAGATGCATTTAAATATATACACAGATATGTATATGTGCACATTTGGAAATATGAGACCAAATAAAATGGATTTATTTGAAAATCAGAAACATATGTGGCAGAAACAAAATAAAACAAAATGGCAGGGACCAATGTTGTAAAATCGGAATATTCTTTGGGTTTGGATTGCACAATTAAAAGTCTAAGGGCAAATTCGTGAACAAATTTGAGACAAATTGAAAAATAAACAAAAGTTGAAGGACCAATTGTGCAAATAATCAAAAATTCACCATTGTTGCTCCTGTGAAGCTTTCTCTTTCATCTGCGACCAAAATGATGATGATTTCAGCAGCCACAACTCTGTTCCCGACCATGGCGACCACAGTGAGGAGGAGACAACTTGAATTTGACACAGATTCCTGTAGAGATCTATCAGGGCGGAGCCGCAGTTTGAGATCGCCGACAGAGCTCTCCTGACTGCTCCGTCACGTTGCTCTTGGCTTATCACGGATAGCGGATTAAGGTTAAGCATGGCTGAAGATTCAAAAATTAAACGTGTTTTCTATTTTGGATAATTTTATAGATGAAGAAGTGAGAAACAAAAAAATAAAAAAAAATAGAAGTGTAATTATGTTTGAAAGAAGCATGTCAAGTGGGCATATAATTAATGGGTCCTACTGGTTACCATTTAGTTCTGTTTTAGTTAGTAAATGAAGATAAAGTTAAAAGAAAGTGTCTAAGGAGCTGAAAGTGTCTTAGAGTGTTATTAAAACTCATAAAGTGACCTATTGTGAAAATCACTCATGTTTGATTCTTGGGTGGGTATTTTTCATTTACGACTGTTCATGAACTATTTTCATTTAACGAGTTTATATGAATCTCAGGTGTAATTTCCTATTTCAGATCAATCTCTCTCGTCTATTACTGCTCACGATCTAATGTTTGGATTAATGGTGAGATAAAGAAGATCAAATATTTTACCTATATTAAGGTTTAGGTTTGCTATATTATGTTGAAGGCGCAAGATTCATATGAAAATTTAAGGGATGCATAAATTACAATTTACATATACAAATCTAAGTCAAAATTCATTGTTAGAATATTTTAGGTAAATACAAAAAATAAATTTAATAAATTTTCAAGGAATGGTCAACACATGAAAAAATATCGTGACTTCTGTTTCAATAGGTAAGATATGTGATTTATCACATTAAAAGAATTTTATTATGGGGTTTGCTTAGTTCTAGCACTATGCACTATATATTCCTAAAGTATGAGCTGGCATATATATATCTACATTTTTATCTGTTTAGACTTTAGATTATGATCTTCCAAAGATCATCATCACGTTTGTTTGCTTTAATTTAAACGGGCTCTTATCATAATTTGTATACATTATCTTCTATTTATTGGATTTTCTACACATTATATTCTAGTTTGTTGCTTGTTTTGGTATCTCCTTCAATATAACATTTACCACTTGTTTAAACCAAAGGGGTTTGCTACTCTTATTTGAACCAAAGGAACTTGAGGCATTTCAGAGGTGAATTGTCGGTTTTTAGTGTTGGGTTGCTTGGTCTCTGTGCGTCAGTATTTTCTTCTCTCAAGGATTAGCTTAGTTCAGATGGTGCTTGCGGGTACCTTCAGTTCATTGTCGACTCAATTCTAGCGCCAGTCCACATCTATTATGGGTTCCACTCACAAGTGAAATTCAGCTATGTAAAACAAGATAAAAATAAAAAGAATAATCAATACCTTAAAGAAAAGAATTAGATAGATGATTGGACCCTAAGCGGTCGCTTATACTGCTTCTGCAGCGGTCTGGGCCTGCTCAGTTCTTGTGCGCGCCTTGCTCATTCTAAACAGTTTTTGAGGTCTTATTACTTTTGTTCCTGTCTCCCTCTATTGCTTATTACTTATGATGCTGAGAATAAATTAGTAAACTGCTGTATTCGTAAATTCTCGCTTTCTATAGAAAACCCTTTTGCAAAAAGAAAAAAATTATCACTTGTTTTGTAACATCTCTGAAATATAAAAAAAAATGTAACAAAACTAAGAGCATGCAAGTTTGTCGGTTGTGGAGTTATACGAGCACAGAAAAAAAAAGAACTGGTGGTACAGGGAAAATAAGAAAGTGAATCAGGTAGATTAATTCAAACTCTAACCCGAGAATCCGAGAATCCAATAACTAAAAAAGAAAAGCACAAGTCAAACCTAAAAGTATGGAATGGCTCACACGTTAATTATTGTTTTTATAACACCATTAATTATGTTCAGAAAGGAAGATGCCATTGTGTTCGTGTCGGAAACATACATAAAACGATGTCGTTTCTTTAACTCAATAGACTTTCGTCTCGAAGCTTGCGCTTTCAATATTATGATTTTTTTTGGGGTTCCCCTAAAGTTTCTTATGTGCAAGTCCGAACATCTAAAAGCTCCACAAACAACGTCTCTCTCGTGCATCTCTTAATCATTGTTTTTTCAATCAATTTTTTTCTGAGACTGTTCTTCGTTTTTTCTTTGTAATTTTCTTTCTTATTGTAATGGGCTGATCAGAGAAAAGCCACTTTATGTTTTTTTGATTTTCATTATTCTGTTTATTTATTTATTTTAGCTGGACGGTGTGTCTGAATAATTCAATGCCTTTCTCTTCTTCTCCTTTCTAAATCTCTCTCCTCTCCTCTGAACCGAAGAAGCTATGGGCGACGAACACTCTCTCATCCCAAAGGTACCCCTTTTGTTTTATAATCCGGTTAGGTAGGACTTTCGTTTGATTCGATTTGGGTTTCTATAAAAATCGAACCTTTAGCCATCTTAGGGTCTTGAGTAATTTCGAATTTTGTGATACCCATGTTGTGTGTTTTAGCCCTTGATTTGTGTTTTTTTAATTGTTTCTAAAACAAGCAAACAACTCAATTTAATGTATTTGTTTAAGTTACAGGATAGTTTCGTTTTCAAGCTCCCTAAAAAATCCCCACTTGTGTTGAGAATGGTTGTTCTCATGTTTGTAATGGTCTGCGCTGTCTACATTTGCTCAATCTGTCTTAAACAAATCGGTGTCGTCCCGAGCGCTGGTTTCTTGAACGTCGAAGTGTTTGAGAAGCCTTGTCCTGAGCCTAACATCGAACCATGGGACATACCATATGTACATTACCCCAAACCCAAGACATACAAACGGTAAACATGAGATTGTTTAGCATCTCTTGTTTGGTTCTAATGCTTATGTTGCTGATGTGTGTGTGTTAGGGAGGAATGTTCGTGCAATCCAGTTAGGTATTTTGCGATTCTATCAATGCAGAGATCTGGTAGCGGCTGGTTTGAGACTTTGCTAAATAATCATACTAACATAAGCTCCAACGGAGAGATCTTCTCGGTTAAAGATAGGAGGGCTAATGTCTCCACCATTTTCGAGACCTTGGACAAAGTATATAATCTAGATTGGTTGAGTAGTGCTTCTAAGAATGAGTGCACTTCTGCCGTTGGTTTGAAGTGGATGCTTAATCAGGTAAATGTTTTAAGTCATTTGTTGCAATTAAAACAATATGTTGATTGCTACTACTCTCTCTGTGTATTTATTACCTCACAGAACGTTTACTTACTGTGTTAGTATCTTTTAGATGCAATAAAGGCTCTAAAAATGTTGAAATCATCTATTGTAAGAAAAGATGAAGATTATGATATCTAATTGCTACCACTCTCTGTGTTTACGTACTGTTTTAATATAGTTTAGACGCTGGGCAAGCTTGCACGTGGTGCTCTAACTCATTCTTCAGCTATGGTTTATGTTGATTCAGTTCCACCGAGTTGGCATTTGGGTTTGGATGTTTAGTTGTTTAGTCTAACCTTTGTTGTCAAAAAAAATGCTGGAACTATAGATTTGTGTGTTTGTATCCTTAAGACAGAACCTAAACTATGATATAAAACAAGAGCTGATCTCTAATTTTTCCTGTTAGATCCTTAAATATGAATTGTTTGCAAGAACTGAAGATGTGTTTGATTCATTTCTGATGTTAAATGAAGAATTGAGTTAAAATACTCTTATGCAGGGTCTAATGAAACACCATGAAGAGATAGTAGAATACTTCAAAACTAGAGGCGTCTCTGCTATATTCCTCTTTAGAAGAAACCTCTTGCGCCGGATGATTTCAGTTCTTGCAAACTCTTACGATAAAGATGCTAAGCTATTGAACGGTACTCACAAGTCCCACGTCCATTCCCCTAAAGAGGTTTCTCTTTCTTATTCTTTACATATGTCTATACATTTGGTTTTGTGAAACTAAACATGTGAAACAAATGGGGTTTCAGGCTGAGATACTGGCGCGGTATAAGCCGTTAATCAACACAACCCTTTTGATAGCTGATCTGAAGCAAGTTCAAGAGATGACTACAAAAGCACTTTCTTACTTCAATACCACTCGCCATATCTTCCTCTACTACGAAGATGTTGTCAAGAACCGCACTGTGAGAACATATTCTTTCACTATGCTTAGTTTCACTACAAACATTGTTTTTCTTAAAATAAATTGAACTTTTTTTTATTTGCAGAGACTAGATGATGTGCAAGAGTTTCTGAAGGTTCCTAAACTTAATTTAAAGAGCCGGCAAGTGAAGATTCATCACGGTCCTTTGTCACAGCACGTACAGAACTGGGAAGAGGTTCAAAAGACACTGAATGGGACTGGTTTTGAAAACTTTTTACTAGAAGATTACCGCAAGTGAATTAAACACAGTAGGAGAGAGTGATGTACATAAACCTCTCTCAGGATAATGGTCAGACCATCCATCAACTTGTAGGAAAGTTTTGCTAGTGCCACAAGCAGGTTTTGCAAATCTTTTTATCTTTTAGTTTTCTCTTTTAATCAAGGTGGTAGGTTTTAATTTGATTCATTCTTTTATCAGGGAACTAAGATTTATATTGTAATCAGAAACAACGATCTGGTTCATCCTCTTAATTTGCTTCTAATGATTAGATCAGTTAGTCACCAAATATGGTTTGTTATGTAAACTTGAGGCAAACAAGATCAAAAGCTACTTCTTCTCTTTGTTGTTCATTGAGTCCTATTCTTATGCTTGGAATGAGAAGATGTTGGAGTTTGAATTGGCTTAGTTTCAGTTATTTCTCCAAGCTTGATATGGTTTAGGCCACAAAGTCACTATCTCTAGCGAGTAGGTAAGTCATCTAGATCCTAGAGTTTCAGTTATTGTCTTCTGTTTTACCTTAAAAACTCGAGAGAACCTGGCTGATGTCCTTTGAATTCAATGTCTAAGAACAATCTTTCTCTGCCCTTTGAGTTCTTTCTTCATCATAACTGGTATCCCAAACCGGCTATGAGATCTCAAACCTCCAAAATCCTCAGACATGTTGGCCAATATTGCATATTAGTATTAAAACTCTTGGACTTTCTTGTGTAGCAAAATAAACAAAGGAATTTGGCAAGATCTGATGTAGACGAAAAACCAACTGACTAGTTATATATTCTCTAAGAATTCATATTTAGTTTCTTCAAGCATTTACCGAAGGATTGTAGATCCATTCAGTAATTAAGGTTATGGTTTTGATCTAACATACTGAACAAGAAATGAATAAATCGACTTTTATCTATGATTTTGAAGGTGAAAATGTGTATCTTACTGAATATGAATGAAGAAGATATAATCGTGATGAAAGAAAAAGTAAGATTACAAATTAACCAGAATACAAAAGAGTATAGTATTAGTGCAAGATGCCAAAATTTCCTTCTCCTTTTCCTTTTAGAGTTGGTTTTGTAAAAATCATAAAGAAGCTTGATCTCTGGTCATTAATTGCTCTGATCTTCTATGTTTCAGTTGACTATTTAAAGTGGCATTGGCTCTCTTTGGGTTTGGGATTTGACCTTTTGCTATTTTATGGTTTATTACACTACAAGAAAACAGCGTAATTCTGACGGACATTCTGACGGAAAATGAGATCCTCGGAATATTCTGACGAATTTCCTCGGAATATACCGATGAAATACCGAGGAAATCATATTTCTTCGGCATAGTCCGAGACTTTTCCGACGATTCAGGGCTTTGCTTTTAGGGTTTCTGTTTCCTCGGAAAAGCCTCGGAATATTCCGAGGAAATTCGGAGGAATATTCCGAGGAATATTCCGAGGCTTTTCCGAGGAAGTAGGGTTTTTAAACCGAAAACAACGTTTTGCGGTTTGAATAACACTTATATAACCCCTATTAAGTGTCTTAGACTGATTATGAAGTCAAAAATTTGTTTAAGTGAAACACTTATATAACACTTTTCCGATTGTATGAACAAAATCCCCACAACATAAGAGAAACACTTATACACTTTAATGAACAGTAAAGGGAATACTTACAATTCGTTTTGAAATTTTGTTATTTCATGGTTTATGATTATCTATACAAAGATTCCTGAATGGTATGCATTGCATTTGTATAAGAAATGATATAGGGCAAAAAAAATTGATGTTTTGAAACCCCAAACATGTGTTCCTCAGAATTTCCTCAGAATATTCCGAGGAAATTCCGAGAAACAATATAAATTAATAGAAATACATGCACAGGATATTCTTTTTCCTCGAATTAATGAAAATATTCCGAGGAAATTCCGACGGATATTTAAGTGACCGTCAGAATTTCCTCGGAATATTTTCATTTAACCAGGCAAACAAGCCGCCAAATATTTAGCGAAAATTGAAATTGAAAATACTGAGGGAATTATCCGTCGGATCCTAGGTTTTATAAACTCAAAACGCATCTTCTTCCCCATTTCTCTCTTCTTCCTCTCCGGCGATCTCTCTCTCCTTCCGGCGTTCTCCACCTTCTCTCGTGACGATCTCTCCGGCGAATCCTCTCCATTCCCTTACAAATTATGTAAGGACCCTATCCCACTCTCTTAGGTCCTATTTGTTAGGTTTTTAAGTAGATTTGATGATTTTAGAAGTTTTTTGATAGATTTTTGTTAGGGTGATTGGGTAGGATTGTGATTTGTGGTGTAATAGGTTTAGAATTGTGATTTGGTTGTGTTGAATTGATTTAGAACTTTTTTATAAATTGTTTATTATTTTTGTATTTACAAAACGTTTTTTCTATATAAATTTGATTTTACAAAACGTTTTTTATATATAAATTCGATTTTTCGATTTATAAAAGATGATTTCATATTTATAAAAATATTTATATTTATTAAAACTAATTTTGTATTTATAAACATTTTTTTTGATTTATAAACACTATTTTTTTATTTTTGTATTTATAAAAACTATTTTTAAATATACAAAACGTTTTTTGTATATAAATTCGATTTTTGGATTTATAAAAGATGATTTCATATTTTAAAACTAATTTTGTATTTATAAAACATTTTTTTGATTTATAAACACTATTTTATTATTTTTTGTATTTATAAAAACTATTTTGTATTTATAAAAATATTATTTCATATCTATAAAAATATTTATATTTATAAAACTAATTTTGTATTTATAAAACATTTTTTGATTTATAAACACTATTTTATTATTTTTTGTATTTATAAAAACTATTTTGTATTTATAAAAAGATGATTTCATATCTATAAAAATATTTATATTTATTAAAACTAATTTTGTATTTATAAAACATTTTTTTTTATTTATAAACACTATTTTATTATTTTTTGTATTTATAAAAACTATTTTGTATTTATAAAAAGATGATTTCATATTTATAAAAATATTTATATTTATTAAAACTAATTTTGTATTTATAAAAATTTTTTTATTTATAAAAACTATTTTATTATTTTTTGTATTTTAAATATGTTTTCTATTTCAATTTTAATTTTATATGTTCGAATTTCAATTTAAAAAAATAAATTTATAATTTTTTTTTTAATTTTGGAAATATTCCGAGGAAGTGTATCCCTCGGGATATTCCGAGGACATCTTCCTCAGAATATTCCGAGGACTTTCTGACGAACTTGTGGTCCTCGGAATTTCTTCGGAAATTCATTTCCTCGGAATTCCGTCGAAAATTTCTGAGAGATTTCTGAGGAAAAATGAATTTCCGAGGAGTTATTTTCGAGGATTTTTTTCGTCGGTATGTCGTCGGAATAGCGTTATTCCGACGATATACCGATGATTTTTTCTCTCAGTATGCCGCTATTTTCTTGTAGTGTTATTATCTTCCTAATGGACTTTTGGATTATTGGCAGTGCCATGACTCCATTGTAAATAATGAAACTTTGGCTTACGGCAGCACATTTTTAAGAAAATTAATAGGGCATCTTATTACATTAGTTATTTTTCTGATTAAGTCAGCTTTTATTAATTATATTATTTTAATCCTACATAATAGATAATAGAAGATATCTATTTATATAATTTATGTTAGAAGTCTTATACTAATTTGGATATAATTACTAGATGAAGATTGATTGTTATGGTTATAATTAATGGTCTTATGGCTACATAGTGATATTTTTGTATTTTAATAGTAGAACTAGATTTTGATCCGCGCTTTGAAAGCTCGGGTTTTTTTTTAGATTATATACAAAATTTATGAATTAATATTTTGAAAATATTGTAAAGTATTATGTTACAAAATCATATGATGTCAAAAAAATAATTTATTTAAATTATATAATTCATGAATTAATTAATTTAAGATTTTGTATGTATTCTTTTTTTGTTCAAATATATGTACACTCTTATATAACTCTCTCTTAGGTATGAACATTTTACCAAACCTGTAAATTGTTAAAATGCTTTGATGAAAACACTAATTTGTTATATTTTTGTGATGAAAACACTGACTCATTTAAATAATAGATATCTAATATATGGTTCATTAAATTCTTGTTATATGAGGTATAATGTTGGTTTATAATAATTTCATACCATCATTCGATACAAACATATTATATAAACATTACTAATAGAACAATGGTTCATACAAAACCTACGTACATATTTAAAAGGCTATAGGTCGACAGTTTAGATTATAATATTTAAAGTCAATAAACAGTAATATGTTTTATTTAAATGTAGGAGATTTTTATTTGGTTGCTATAAAATAGGTTGGTTATAAGATTTAGTTATACCTATATATAATAGGTTGGACTAAAAAATGAAAGAGTCCAAACAATCTTTATAAGTAGATTTATTAAGATTGCTTCCCTTTTAATAGAATAGATAACCAGATAAAAATAAATTATAAATAATTGTTAGTACTATAAAAATAAGATAAATAAAAGATGATGTAATATTGGTTATCTGTGCATGAAAGACTGGATTAGAAACATTAAATTGAAATTTGGTTATGAATTTATAAAACAAAAAAAATGATATTTTTTGATGTTTTTGCTATGGACACTTTCATTTATTATTGTAATTTAAAAGGTTGAGGCATTTAGGAAAGTTGTATGCTTGCCACCATCATGAATACATCCTCCCCTGGATTTGTTGGACTCTTTGGACTTCTCGCAACACGCTAATCTTCATGGATCAGACCTTCTTTCCCGAGGAAGTAGCTACGAAAGCACTATGATTAGCTCAGGAATGGACTTTCGCGCAAGGTTTTAAGGAACAAACAGCCAATCAAGCGAAGATCTTACCTAAAAGGCTTCAGCTCCAACCCGACTAGAACACGAGAATGACATGTAAAACGGACGCCGCCTGGAACAAGCTATTGAACAGAGCAGGTCTCGCCTGGATCTTCAGGGATTCAACAGGAACTTGCAAGCACAGAGGAGCGATGACCCAAGACTTTGTCACCAGCCCACTGATCGCAGAAGCCCTAGCTCTCCGATTGGGAATCATCACTACAGTAGCTATGGGGATCTCAGATTTTCAGATGCTGACTAACAACTCAACACTCGTAACATGCAGAACTCAGAGATCTATGGTATCGTGAGAGATATCCAGCAAATCTCTCTTGCCTTTGTCGATATCGTCTTTTCTCATGTGTTTCTCGTTCGCCTAAAGGTGATGCTGAGGCATTAGCAAAAGCCACCTTGAGCGGCTTATCTGTAGTGGATTCATCCTTGGAGTACAAAGTTGAGTATGAAGCCATTTTCTTTACTTTAATGGGAAGCTTGGAATGAGAAGCTGTTGTAGTTTGAATTGGCTTAGTTTCAGTTATTCCTCCGAGCTTGATAGGTTTAGGCCACAAAGTCACCATCTCTAGCCAGTATGTATATTATCTAGATCCTTTAGGGTATTATTAGTGATTGTATTTGCAAGAATTTCTCAACAACATTTATTAATAAAAAAAAAGGGAAAATAAAAAGTGAGAGAGAGTACATATAGAAAAAAAAGAAGAATCCATTCTCTGTTGAGAAATTGTCAAAATAAGAGATTATCTAGCGCTTGTGCCTTTTCAATTGGTAAAAAATTAAATATAATTAAACAATTCAGTTTATCTAAATACAAATATAATAGTTTTGAAAAATTCATAAAGAATTGATGAGTGTGGAGCCGAGAAAATGCTCTCTAGTAACCCTTTGTGAATTTTATTTTTCTGTCATTGGAGTGTGTTTTTAAAACTTTTTAAGTGAGTGAAGGTGGTCAAATCATGTTTTTACTGTCTTCTTAACTTTTCAGTGAGTGAAGGTGGTTCGATCCTTTAGGGTAGCATTAGTGATGATGTAGTTACAAATACATTTTAGTGTTTGTAACTACATGTTCTTCACTTATTGAAATTTGGGTAGTTGACAGTGTAATCTTAATTCATTTCTTGAGAATTAAGCTTTTGAAAGTAATGTATGTGACTATATATGGACATAGCCTTAATGACATTAGCTCAAGAGGACGATGTGCTCTTTACCGTACCAGATCTCTAGGGATTCAATTTGTCGGAAGATAACTAACTCAGCCTTATGGGTAGGGCCCTGAACCCGGAGTGTCAGCGGATGTCAAGGCTCATCCTTAATATACCACAAAATGGCAAAAAAAGAAAGAATTCATGGAGTGCTTCTTGAGAAAAGTTTCAATTTATTTTTAAAAATAAGCACGACTTTCTGGATGTGCTTGAGAAAGAGGTTCATATCTTCAACGAATGGACTCTAGTACTCGACATATATGGGCATAGAATCCACTAGAAGATTATCTTCAGTTCATACCATTGTAGGTGCGGATAAGTAACATTCAGGTTAACTACTACACTATGGAAACGTTAACTGCTTTGGGAGATCTGATTAGTAAAGTGAAAATGGTAGCTTTAGACCCTTCTAAACTGATTATTCAAGATTTTGTTCGGGTTCAGGTTCTCTTCAATGTCGTTAATCCTTTGCAGATGTCCAAAGCCATGAACTTGCTTAGGGGGTAACATTGCTATTATCCATTGTAATTATGAAGAAAAAAAAATTAGAAACGTTTTTTCTCTTTTCAACGGTTGAATCACGAAAAAGCATATGTCCCTTACTGGTCAAGAAGAGATAAAAGGAAGTTCAAGAAATAAGGAACAAAGTTAAGGAAGGATTGGACAAAGAGACTGAGGATTTGAATATGTATGATCCACTCTATGGAGTTATGGAAGAAGCACAAGTTGGGGAACTTGTACCCTTACATAGGGAGACCCAAAATCGCAAGGAAGTTCTCAAGGAAATGAGGAGATATCTGCTTCTAATACAAGAGATGATAAAGCTATTAAAGTGAATCATGTGAATTTCTCAGTGAAAGAGGCGGAGTTATACCCGATTGCACTGCACTCTATTTTGTGTTTGGAGCCTGTTTTGATTATTACACAAGGCCTGAACAAAGGAAAAGGATTGGTATTATTCGATTATGAAGATAAAGAGCGTGAAAGAAACAGTCTTGACCTGAATGTTAAGCCTAACAATTTAATGGCATGAGCGTTTAAAGATTTCAAGACTCAAAAGTGTTGGTTTCCTAAGGGTCATGTGTTTTTGGATGAGTTTTGATGAGCCTTGTTCTTTGGGGGAAATCCGAAAAAACCTGATGCGCAAAAATGACCTCCAAAATCTATCAGGAAAACCAGAAATTATTGTGCTGGTGGTGATGACACAAGAGTTGAGTAATGGCATGAAGGATGGAAAGCAAGAAGTTGGCTGCAGAAAAAGGAAGAAGGTTGTGCAAGAAGAAGGGGAGAGGTCAAATATTATGGCTAAATACCTAAAAGTTATCCAAAATGAGGGATTGCCAAAACAATTTGTGTTATGACATGAAATTATCAGGGATTGGAGTGACCTCAAAACCCGACAATTCAACGTTTTTGAAATCGAAAGATGAATAATATTGTTCTTAGTTGAAACGAAAAATTATCGTAATGTTTTGGTATATTTGCATGAATGGTTGGGTTATGAGTATATACTTTCCTGCAACATGTTTAGAAATAATTTTTTTAATTTAAGTTATATTTAAAAATATTTTTCTTAATATTTTAAATTTATTATTTTATACCAATATTTTATATAAAAATTGATTAAGTTAAACATAAAATTAAGATAAAATAACCAATTTAATTTATTTTAAATTATATTTAAGAATATATATATATATACTTAAAATTATAATCTTAGATAGCTTTTCATTTATTTCTTTTGGTTAAGATATATTAAATCAACTTGTATAAAAAAGTTTTAATACAAAGAATACATAAAACTAAACAGAATTTCTAAAATTTGCAAATATCAAATGGAAACAATTGGTATTACAATTATTTTTAAAAAATTTTAAAAAGATTGAATAGGATTTTGAAAATCTTCTTTAGTAACAAAAATTGTATGATTATAAAATAGAATTAAATAATATTTCAAATTTGTAAAGTATTTTATATTTCTATTATTATATTATTGAATGTCATATTTTAATAGATTTATTTTAATTATGATATATGAGTTATACCGTAGTTTAAAAAGTTTAACAAAAATAAAAATTAATATTAAATGTAACCGTCAATATCACATTTAAACATAAGTTATGTCATTATTTATAGTATGTTATGTCATATTTTTTTAGGAAAAATGATTGTACAAAAAATATGTATAAAATCACTTTGCAGGATAATGTATAGAGAATTAATCCAACCGGTTTGAGTAGGTTTAACAATGTTTTGGAAGAAAAGTATTAACATTGATATAAGATATGCGGATAAGAACCTTATCGATTGTTTAGTTCAATTTGGAGAAATGAATTTTTACTAAATCAAATTGGGTCTCAAAGGGTGAAAATTTGCTAAGTGGATCAAGTTTAAGTATGCAATTAGTTGATAGGACTCATAATTTTAATTTGCAAAGAGGGTCACTTTGCTTTTTGATTATGTGTTAAAGTCCCTGCACACCTTAATCGACTAACGTATTAACGGAATTGTCATTGTGTCCTTGAATCATTTCCACACGTGAGAGATCCTCTCTTTCTCAAGGAAAATGGCCTAATAACTTGCTGCTCAACTCATAAGTTATGTTTAAACCAACAGAAAATCCTTCTTCCCCATTATTGCCTTATCTCTGCTCACGAAAAGTAATATGACCTAAATTTGATATTTCTCCCCAATATCTGTTCGAAGCTTGGGAGATCGATTGGTTATTTTCGTTCAATCAACCGAAATTTCATAAAAAAATGGCTTTCAAAGTTGAAACAAGCTGTATGAATTTATAACTTATAATTGTTAAATACACAATTAATGAAGTATTATTCCATTTTATTATATACTAAATATATAATTTTGATTCATAATTATCCTCATAGTTTCTAATAGTTAATAACTCATACGAAAAATATATATATTTGGAATTACTCTTTGTTTCTAGTACTGCCATTTTCTAAAATTTTGATTGGGTATTTTAGAAAAGCTAAAACCAAGTCAATGCTTTATATTTTTTAACAAAGTCAATGCTTTACTTCTTCTTTTTTTAGAAACCCATAGGACGTCATTATTTTTTGGTTATTTTACTCAAATAAAAAATAATCAAGATTATTTAGTTATACACATATAAATCACAGGGCCTGCATGTGTTGCTCTATAAATACGAAGACAAAGAAGATGAGTTAGAATTTGAAGGTGGAAAAAAGGGAAAGAAAAAGAAAAGAGAGGATCAATGTTGATAAAAAGAATAGAGCTCTGTATAGAGATAGTGAAGAAAACAATGGATTTTGCGGTAGTGGTGGCTGAGGCCGCGAAAGTCTTCTTGAGGAACGCTCCTCAGGCTCCGCCCGCTCTCCTACGCCAAGGCCCCTACTATTACTCCGCCTCGACCCCTCGTCCTTCCCCTTACATGATTGGCTATCTTCCATGAGATTATAATTCCTTATGAGATTTCTGTAATTAATTACTTGGTTAAAAAATTAATGTAAATTATATGCTTTCTTTGGTTTTTTCAACATGTATTATACGGATAGAAACTGGTCGGGGATGTTGCACCAGCTATAATCCCATAAACCGGAAGCTACATATCCAAGTTATCTTGTAAATAAAATTTTTTCTTGTAAAAGTAGTTATCTTGTAAATTGCAAAGTTTTATAATGAATCACATTTCTTATATATTTCACCTCGGTTTCCGAATTGTTTGTGTATGTTGGTTTGCTTTCGCTTGTGGTTTACTCTTTGATTTTATTCTATGGGTTGGTTTTAATCATCTAATGTTAGAATCCGACGTGGAACTAAAAACAAACGTAAGATAAACTATCAATATTTTATTTTTGTAGAAAAAAGAGGAATGTTGGAATCAGTTCAAGAAAGGGAAATGCCAAAACACTTAATTGGAGGCCTACACGGTTATCTAAACAGCGTAAGTATTTACAAAACAAAACAAAACAATATACTTAATATATATAGTATACTATATAATTTATTAATAAAATTATATTATACTTCTTTTTTTAATAAAAATCATTTTAGAAAAACTTTTATGTTCCAAATTATATGATGTTTTCAGCTTCTATGTAAATTTATTAACACTTAATGTTATATAACGAATGATAATATATCTTTTATTTTATTATTGGTTGATTCGTGGTTAGATAAATAATTAATGATGTTTTTGTTTAGAAAACTAAAAAAAATAATGATTTATTAATCTATATACATAATTCTAAAACGATTTATATTAAAAAACGGATGAAGTATTATATAGCATAAATTATAAAATATATCAATAATTAATTTTATTGCATTTTATTATTATAGCGTTATAATTTTTAGATAGTTTAAAAGATCATTATCATGGTTTTGGAAACCTAGCTCTTGCTTAAGCGGTTATTTAGAACATTGTTTGAAATAGAGTTATATAATCGAAATAATGGAAAAGAGGTTGACGAAGAAGACGTGAGGAAACACCGGTCCCGTCTCAGACAAGAAATGTCTAGCTTCAGCCATATTCTTAATTAATTTAATCCACCGCGTAACTTGTCAAATGGGTATAAACACAAGATAAGGGTATACATTTTTGACAAAATAAAGGTTGCTGAATACTTATAGTAAATAAAACTTTAACTCAGTAAGACGTTTAACCTCATCCCAAGGTAGAATGGAAACTTTTGTGATATAGTGTCTAATGATGATAGTTTGTGTAATTAATTATATGTAGAGATTTATCAAAAAAAAATTATCAAAAAATATATGTAGATCAAAACTATATCACAAATCTCTTAAAGGCCTAATATAAGTAACTGAAAAGGTTTAGTTTCCATTCTAAGAGAATTTATCAAGTTTGTTGACTAAAAGAAATATAAGAAGTTATTGTTCTTGATAGATAGAGATTTACATTTTATTTTGTCAACAGATAGAGATTTACATAGTCTTTTCATTTCGAAAATCTCTTTTCGTTTCTAATCGTATGTTTTGGTTCCCGAAAATTGAAGGGTTTTAGTATTTGAAAGGAGACCTTCCCAATTTCTGGAATGCTTGGAAATAAGTAATTTGTGGAGCTGTAATTGTAGTTTGAGCATGTTAATCCAGATTCAACGGATCAGATGCAAACACGTGTTAGTTGTAGCGACATCTAGGGACATCTAGTCATGTTACGTGATCCACAACTTTATAAGGTACGACCTCGTTAATTTTTTTATTATTTAAATATGGATAACTATTAATTATGTATGTTTAGAGGACCACCTCTTTTTCTTTCTTTTTTTCAGAGCTTCTTTGACTTGTGAGAACCTTTAATTTGAACCTTGATCAATTATAAAGCCTTCGTTTATTTTATCTTGATCAGAGGTTATTCCTTTCCTTTATCTTTGCAATAAACAAAAGTTGACTGCGAGCTGCAGGCGGGGTTGGACGGCGAAGCGAATCTCTGAAGTTGATATATACTATAAGTATAACGAGATGTTCAAAGTCGAACAATTATAAAGTGAACTAATTATGTAATATATTTCTCCGACTAATTAATAGTTGCAAGGGACAATTAAGAAAATGTAAAATTTAAAATAAGTTAGTTAGTTTATACGGTTTTCTACTTTGATTTTAAAGTTAAGATTTAGGATTTAGGACGGCTATACATACGTTGTTTAATTTTGACATAAGTTTGGTATGTGTTCTATTAAATTTTTTTCAAACTGAAACTGATGTATCTTTTTTTTTTAACGCTGATTTATTATGATTTTACAATTATGATATAGGAAATATTACATAAATGATTCGACAACCGACAATACTACCTGCCTTATGAAGACCTACGCCTAACTGCATCATCTGAACCGTCCTATGAAGATCCACGCCTGACCAGATTTACTTGCATCATGTTGAAGATTTCTTGCAAGCCTTTCCTCTATAGTCTGCATAATTGTTTAATAAACCGCTCTCTCCGGAACTTGAAACCTGAATTTCCTGTAATCTGCAATAAATTGCATAATCTGAGATTTGAACCCCATATTTGGATGTAGAAACTTTTAAACCTTAACCAATAGGCTACGGTGCTTCTACACTGAAACTGATGTATCCCATCTATCAAAAAATTCTTTTTATAAAATTTAATTGGTAGTTACCAAGTTGACGAAACAATAAAAACAATTTTGCAATTTATAAAATAAATGGTTAAAACGGACAGTTGAACGGATGAGATGCACGTCTACATGCCTCAAACTGAGGCTACCAATTAAACTCGGAAAGATGCATCCACCATATTATATTAAATGTTATAAACCTTCGTTGTCGGATGATAAATAATGATTTAATTTGTATATATCTATTGAGCATAGAAATTATATAGTTAGCTAGCATGCATTAAATGATATTCAACTTCAGTATAAATCATTTGATAAAAGTTCGTATAACCTCTTCTTCAGATGGCAGTTTGACGTTAAAAAAAAAAAAAAACCTCTTCTTGGGATAACAGTTCATTTTCAACATTTAGAAGAACAAAAGTAAGTAATTTTATTAGCAGGTAATTAGTCACTTCCGACTAGAGATTGCTATAAATGTAAGTTAACCGTTTTGCTGTCTACGTTAATCAAACATCAAATATTTGCCACCAAAAACTTGCTACTAATTTTTTTTTAACTCTTTTATTACAGACTAGTCTACGGCTACCAATTATACATGTGGGAATTCTTTATAAGGTTTTTGTAAGTTTTTTTCATTAATTCACATAATTCTACTTTCTATGGAGATCGAAACTTAGACATCCTCCTCTAAAAACATTAATTAACTATTATTTAAATCATTGGATCAAAAGAGCTTTCACGACTAATTTTTTCAACTCTAAAAATACATTTTTAACAAATAAATTTCCACTATTTTTGGTTATTAAATTTTAATTATATGCAATTAATATCTCAAAAACAGGATCAGAAAAACCAACAACATCCACAAACACCCAATGATTTAATGGAGTACATGTCACAAGATGATATCCAAAATTATCAACAATCATCCTAATGAGCTTATCTCACTTTGTATCGAACCAAACCAGTTGAAGTTTGTTAAAGCCATGCAACAAAAACAGTTTGGATCTAAGATCTATTTCAACGTTTCAATATTATGTGTTGAATAAATTCGATCTAACCCCCATTTTCACCGCCAAAACATCTTACGAGTGAGTGGGTATTAGGTTATTCGATTCTATTAAAAAAAAATCAGAATTTTGAGTTTTTTTTTGTTAATTATAAATTGGTTTGACAATTTTGGTTCATGTTAGAAAATTTTGGCTCAGTTCGAGAATTTTTCGCAGCTGTATATAGTTCCAATGATTTTGTTATGTATAAACTATATCACAAAAACTTATATTGCTTTAAATTTTGAGTTTTGGAGTATAGGTATCCTTCGAAAGTAAATTATAATTAGATTAATTTATTGCGGACTAGTGAGATTTGGGTTTTTGAAATCTAAAAGTATCTAATTTCAGTTTTTATAAAAAAAATTGATAACATAAAATAATAATTTACTAATTTTAAATAAAATTAAAATTTTAATTAAACAAGTGTTAGTACGATTCAGATTTTTATATAGTTTAGTTTATTTCTATTTAAAATATGTTATTTAATATATAAATTTTAAGGACAGTTTTCTCAAAAACCTTTAAATTTATTTTATCACAAAATAGTTTACTAAGAGAAAAATGATCAAAATGGCATTTATAACAAATAATAAAAAATTAAAATACTTCTAATGAATAATATATTTAATAAATCAATATTTTTATTATTAATTTTATTAAATAAATCAATATTTTTATTATTAAATTTATTAAATAAATAAATCTTTTTATTATTAATTTAAAGTTTATACTTTAAATCTTAAATTATAGACCCTAAACTCTAAACCCACAAAAAAACTAAACCATAACTCTTTATCAATTAACTTTAGTGTATATGTATCTTTAAGATCTTTAATTAATTTTTGTTTTGGTAATTTTTCTTTCTGTGGATTATTTTTGTGATGAAAATGTTTTAGAGTTATTCTAGAATATTTCTCAAATTTCAATTCTATTCAATTGTTTTATAAATTGTTTGAGACTTTTGATCCGAGTTCCCTTGAAAATTTTGGCTTAGTTTGGGAATTTTTCTCAGCTTTATATTCCAATGATTTCGCTATGTGTCAAATATACCACACAAACTTATTTCACTTTTTTATCGAATACTAGGGCCGGCCCGCCCTACGGGCGGGATGAGTTCTTAGAAATTATATAAATAGTTAGAGTAAATATTCAATATAAATTGTTATATTTTAAAATATACATATTAGTTAAATTTTGTATATATTATTGTATTTGAAGACTAAATATACCATACCGTATTGATAAGTATTTTTTTTTTCATCGTGTCATCACATAATTTTTAGTAGTTTTCTGGTATTGGATGCATCTAAAGAGTATAGTGAGGAAAGAGACAAACTTGTAATCATAGATTAACCAAGCATTTTGAGTAAAATTTATTATTAAGTCGGTTAATTATTAGTTGTGTAAACCAGAAACAATAATATTAAAGTATTGTATCATATTATAATAACGTGTTAAACGTATATTTTATATGCATTTGTGAAGTTTTATCCATATTAATAACTTTTGTTAATGTGAAAGATTACAATATAAATAAATAAACTTTTAAAGATTTTTTTGAGGATTCATAGTTAGAGCAATCAACCCTCACATTTTCATTTTGAGATTTTGATCCCTTTAAAATAAGGTTTTAAGTTGGAGATGACGTAGTAAGTGGCTTTGAGTATGTGATTTAATGCAATAGTCCAGCTGTTTTCTTTGCTTTGGAGCAAGAAGAATTCCAACTATTTTCCACACATGCAAAAAATTGTTATTACGCCTTCTCCTCTTAATGCAATTAATACAATAAATAATATTTTTTTGTAAAATAATTTGTGTATACGTATCTCTTTAAGACCAAATGATCTCTTTAAATAATTTGTTGCATTTCTATCCTTTAATTCACATATATTTTTGAGAAATTCTCTAGGATATTATTTTTTGAGTTTTTGTCACAAAAATGACCATCAATGAAGAAAATGATCAAAATAAATTTTATTAAATAGTAAATATAAGAGAATTTCTTAGGGTTATCAAATCTAAACTTAGAGTTTAGAGTTAAGGAGTGTGGTTTTAGGGATATAGTTTAAAAAAAAATTTAAAAAATTAAATATTAAAAAATTCAAAATAAAAAAGACTATTTTGATCTTTTCTTTCTAAAACGCTATTAAATATCAAATTATCATAATGGTACATTAATCGTATTCTCCCTTGATAATCACAGCAAACAATTATTTGTTTCCAAATTTAAAACTGTTGTAAGAAATTGTTAAACAGAACATACGCATTTATAAAATTATAACATAGAAAGAAATAACTCAAAGAATCGTGTGGGACCCCATAACAGCTTCATTGTCCAAAAAATCATCCCCATAGAAAAATGATTAAAACATAAATTCAATTAACTTTACCCTAGCCTCCTCCCTCCTTTTAACTTTACCCTAGCCTCCTCTCTCCTTTTTTATTTAGATCTAAGCAAAGCATTGTCCTCGGAGCCGTCTCCTGGATTAGCCACCATCTCCACTATCAAACTCCACAGCCACCACACCTTCTTCTTCTCCTTCGCCGCCACCCATTATTCCCACATTTCCTCCTCTGTCTTCTCCCTCTACACCCTCTGTTCTTAATCTATCTCCACCCACTCTATCTACGCCGGGATCTTCGCCGCCTTTTCCTAAGCCGTCTCCACCCGCTCCAACTCAGCCGTCTCCACCCGCTCCAACTACACTGGGATCTCCTACCGCACCTATCACTCCTCCTAGACCCCCTACTCTAAACCCTCCATCATCCTCAGGACCACCGTCCAATCCCTCAAGTGGCGGCAGCGGAGGGCCTTCTCGAACTCCATCTTCGCCGTCTCCGCCGTGTCGTCTTCTTCTTCCGATGGATTATTAGCTTGTAAGAAGAAACGAAGAAGAGACGAAGAAGATGTTTACTATGTTCCTCCACCTCCTTCTGTCCCAAAGGTATAAGCTTTATGGAAATGATAATTAATTTGTTAGAAAGTTTCAATGTTTTGTCGATTTTCAACATTTCCGATTTTGAGATTTGGAATGTTCTTGCGTTTCTCAGCCGGAGGACCATACGGTGGACAACAACAACAATGGCGGCAACAAAACGCAACAACAATGGCGGCAACAAAACGCAACACCACCGTCAGATCATGTCGTGACGTTACTATCACCGCCATACATCATATCAGGTTCTATATTGGTACGGGGAGAGATTTCTAAATAGTACTCTTGTTTAAGTCAGGTGTGGGCTTTGTTTTCTCTGGTGAATCAAGGTTAGAGTTAGTATACTTCTCCCAGCAACCATCTGCGAAGAAATCATCACCAATTATTGAAGGCCTGATGTAGTAAAGGTAGGAGTTTTCACGGGGATTGAAAATCATGGGGAGACGGTGGTGGCAAACGTCTCTAGCGTCGATGTTAGAGTAGAGACGATGAGGTTTCCCCTAGTTCTTTCTAGATCTCTCTTCAAATCTCTAATTACATCTTAGTGTGTTAATTTTTAGTATTAACAGTTTGGTTAGATGTAATTAGCTTGTTGTATTTGGGCCTTCGTTTGCACTTTTCAAATCCATTTGGGCTTTAATGGAAAAAGTGGTAAAAACATGTTCACGTTAAATATAGAAACGCAGCGTACTAAAAAAGAGGGACACGTGTTGTTCTATGGTTAAACTACTTAATGACGTGGCAAAGCAGGAGTGAGGCAAACATTTTTTTATATATATAGATACCACACAAGCTTTTTTCCTTTATTCGCATTCATTTTTTTTTTTTAATTTTCTTTGTTCTAGTACCACTTTTTATTTACCCTGATAATTTTATGTCAAAGCCCAAGTAACCACTTGTCCTTCGCACCTTGGATTGTATGGAAGAAATTTTAACTTTAATTTTCATTTATAACCTTAAATATTATCAATCATGTTTTATATTAATTTTTAAAATTACAGTCAAAAAAATAAAGCTACAGCAAAAAAAAAAAACAAAAAGTAGTTGTAAAATTTTATTTTCTAAAGCCCCATCTTTTTTTTTTTTTTTGTCATTCTAAAGCCCCATCTTTTTGCTGTAAAAAAGATACATTCTTTAAAACTAAATCAAAATATCCTACTGATTAAATTTTAAAGTAAATTTTCTACTCCACTAAAGCCTAATCAATCATCCCCATTAATGTTTTTCAAAACGTGTACGCAAATCCATAAGTCAACAAATATTGAAAGCAATGTTTATAGAATAATAGCACAATTAAGCGTACGTATAAGCAACAAAATTTGCGCTTATTTTCTGATTACTTCTTGTTTCATGTGACATACTTAAGAAAAATTGATTTCTTATAAAATTACGTTACTAAACTTTGGATTGCGAATTTAAACTCCAACATATTTTTTTCTTTATTTTCTTTATATTCAAAGGATTAGTTTTATATTCAGCTCAGGATTATATAATTTGGTTTAATTTGAAACTGGTTAATTTAATATATAAATCTTTTAAGCCTTTTGCAAAAATAAAAGAATATATATATATATACATATATTCAAATTATTTTATAAATTGGTTTGACAATTTTGGTTCAAGTTAGAAAATTTTGGCTCGGTTCGAGAAATTTTCTCATGTTTATATAGTTCCAATGATTTCGTTTTGTATAAACTATATCACAAAACCTATATTGCTTTATTTGCATTATTTTATAAGCATTTCAGAAGATTGGTAAATATTTCTTCTTTTTTATGAAATATAAAATTTATTAGTCATGTAAAAGAATGGTTATTTACTTATTTACATAATTTTTATCAAAAATTAAAACAAAACTCCTTCTCCCACTTGTCTAGACTATCGACTTATTGAACCCAAGTTGTAATAGACGTTGTATCTTTGGCTTTTCATAGTATCATATAGACATGAATCGATTTCAAGCTTTTCGCCAATTGCATCACACTGTCTGTGATGTGCGATTATGTAAGGTAAGAAAACAAGCCAGTGAGAGCAAAGTTGCTTGAATGTGTCATTCCAGTCCGGGTCAGGTTCTGCTCCGTAAAGATTACCCACCACTTCTATCAAAAGAGTATACAGACAATGAGACAAGCAAAAAAAAAAGAGGTGGTCTCTTGTTTTTGTCGTTCTCCACATAAAAGACATACATCCTTCTTGTTGTCCTCAATTCCTCATTCCTTTATTTGCATTCATTAATTTATCTTCTTATATTCTTTCTTCTAGTTCCCACTTCTTAACTAACCCTGAAAATTTTACCGCTTATTTCAAAGCCTAGCTAACCACTTGCCCTTCACACCGACGAATATATTTTCAAACGCGTACGCAAATACATAAGTCGGCAAATATTGAAAGCACAATTAAATGAACGTCCAACCAACAAAACTTTGGAAGCAACACTCGACAACTGAAAAAAAACTAATCTATCTACCCTTGTTTTAACGTTTGGTTTCCAGATTTTATCAAACTTTTCAAAGATCCAAACAACAGAGAAGCAAAGCTAAAGTTGAAGCAAACTGACCATAAGAGCAACTAGCGAAACAGATAATATCTACAAGAAAAGAAGGCAAACCACAAATAATACCAATCTGACTCTCTTATTATATTAAGCAGAAGGCATTGAGGTAGATATCACGACAAAGGATAGGTACTGAAGTCCTTCCTGGATCTTTGTGATGGCTGTAGTTTGGTCAGAGCGAAGACTATCATTAAAAGTGTTTGCCTTTTCCTCCATGGTTGATGTTTTCAGTAGATTATCTTTCGAATCATCATCTGTGGAAGCTCCTTTGATCGCAGCTGAGTATGTTTCAGATACATCAGATATACCTGCAATGTGGAAAGGAGTATTTTAGTTCTCTCGATTTTCACAAACAAGCATTTACATGGAGGACCCGTTATCAAAGTACATTTATGCTAAGTAAACCTTCACAGTAGAAGAAATGTTTTCTGTTTTGTTTTGGGTTATTCAGTAGAAAAGAAGTTCCTTGTATACCTTCTAATATAACAAATGAGATACTAAATGAGTTGGATAATTGTAGACCAACCTGTTATAAAACTGTTGGAAACTGCTTCGACAAATCCAGCCATCGATTCTGCTTTGCCTCTAATCAGCCTAGCTTTTTCAGTAGGATCCTCTGGCCACTCGATTTTCAAAGCTTCGGTGTCTTCATCCTGAACTTTGTTGGCATGAGATATCATGGACTTACCGAGAATAAGCAGATGAGTGACTGCAAAACAGCACATCTCTGAAAGTCTCTGCAGAACAAAAAAAAATCATATTAGTTGGATACTGGTGGTAGAGTGAACAATCTTCAATATATTAACAGCGTTAATAAGGGAACACTCTTCGCACATGAACTCCTTCTGAGTGAAGAGATTCAAGCCTGCCACCAGTCCGCTGGATTATATCGTTTACGCTTAGTCCAGTTAAAGCGTTTGTGAACCTAAAAACACCAAAAGTGAGGAGCAAATTAAAAAAAAAAACAGATCACAGTCAAATATACTGACACATAAGGGAATACTCATGATTACCCAGCAGCCATATCAGCAGCTTTGCTGACACTCGAGTTATGTAAATTCTTCATGTCATCATCACTGCCTTCAGCTTTGGTATCTATTTGCTTCCCTTTGTCAGACTCTGCTTTAATTCCATTCATTTCAGCAGCGAAGCTAAACAGCTGCTGGATCTGTTTGAGCTTCCCGTCATACATCGATTTCTCATCTTGTGACAGTTTCCCCTTTCTCCTGTTGAACAACAGAGTATAGTGGCTTGACAATGCTTCCAATTCCTGGAATCAACACATATAGAAAAATGAGGAAAAACAATATAAATTATCCAAAAAAAAAAAACAAAATTTGATCAAATGTATCTCACCTCAAGCTGCTCCGGACCACCGTAAATGTAAAAGCATCGATCAAATGTCACTTCCTCAATAGTTTGATCCTTAAAGCCTTCCTCGTTCTTGTCAACTCCAAGACCAGTCTCTGTAATCAACAAATCCATAGTCTCCTTGCCCACAAACTCAAGAACTTGCATTCCTTTGGCAGTTAATGCTTTTCCCGTCTGCAGATCAGAAGTCAGATCTAAACGAAACGTTAAGCTAAAGAAATACAGAACAAGACACAAACCTCCAATAGAGACGGTGCATCAGATCCAGCTTCCCTAGGCGAAGAACCTTGCTGGACACTGTTTTCAAGCCTACAAAAAGAAACAACGCGGCATCAACAGCTTAAACTGTCTCCACCTAAGAAAAGCAGTTCCAATTAATGCAGCACAAGACCTCTTGGTTCGTTAAGCTACCACAGTCTAATCAGTTGCCAGCAAAAAAAAAAAGAATTCTTATCTTCAGCAAACTGACACAAATAGCCTACCCAACGTTTTATTGGTGATGGAGAACCAAAGAAGCAAGCAAATTTAGCAGAATAAAGAATCCATTAAGTTCATGGGGTTCTTAAGTCAGCAAAGTATTAATTGCTTAGAGCCTCCGAAACTGAAGTAAATAATATACAGATTCACACTTTCCTTAAGGAGCATTACAACAGTGGAACTAAAGCTTATATCCATCCACAAAGTTTGAAACAGAGTAAAAAATAGTGAAAGCCTTTAGTAAAACAAAAGAGAAAACAGAAAGTAACATACTTTTGAACCAAACTTGTGCCTCCTTTTAATGCATTTCCTAGTGCCAGCCAAGCTCCAGAAGCAAAACTCTCAACTGAATCATCAAAAACCTTCAAACCCTGGAAAAGACCAAGACCCGTAAATTCTTAGCCCCTGCCGTGCGAAGAGTCTTAGGGGCCTAAGACAAATTTTAAAAATAAACTTATTACAACTATAATGAAAACAGTTTTGTAATATGATATATCGCTTTTACCAAATACACAAATCTAACGCTGTAAAAGAATAAGTTTATGCTATATTATGTCATATATGAAAAAAATACATGAATTCAGAAGGTTAGTTAGTCTACTATATGGAAAGGGTTTTTAAAAAATAAGTCTAAACCATTAGATTATAAATTATTTTAAATTTTGGAGCCCTAAAAAATTCATACTAATCGGGGCCTAAAGCTAATGTCTTTTTCAATACACTTTTTCAATACACTGCAGGCACGCCTCTGTTCTTAGCAAATAAGGAATAATGGCATGAACATGGAGAGTGAGCTTCCGCAATAAGAAGCAAGAAAAACTTGCCTGGCTAAGAAGAGACTCTTCACTTGCATCCTCCAACTTAGCCAAAGCTAACTTCTTCAACTTGTGACTCTCATCATCACTATCCTCAGGCTCTTCAGCCTTCTCTTCTCCCTTCGCAGAAGATTCTGATTCTGATTCTTCATCACCTTCCTGCATATCCGCTATGCTTTTCGCTGCTTTCTCCGCCACTGCTGCAGCCTACAAATCAAGGATCAGATTAGTCGGATCTCAGAATACACACAAACTCATCACATTAGGTCAAATTCGTTACATTGCGAGAGATATCTTGGGCAGCTTTCTGGAGATCGGAGAGCACGGAGAAGCCGGAAAACCCCCATCCCCATCCGCCGGTGTTCTTCGGCGGCGACTCCGCCGCGTTCTCGGCATCCTCTCGCTGAATCGGTTCTTTCGCCCCCTCGTGCGATTGTTTGTCGTCGTCCTCCATCGAATTGAATTGGAAATGGTAACAAAAGGGGGTTCGAATCGAAACTGTATTTCAGTTTTAGATAGATGAGTGAAGTCTCACGACTTGACCATTTTGCTTTTTATTATGCCTTCGTCGTGCAGAAAAACCATCCCTCGCGATACGTAAAAAAAAGACAGTTATCTTTCTTCCTTGGCCCAATAATTTATTCTTAGGCCCAACAGGTTTCTTTTTTTTTCTATTGATTTTTCTCAACTACCATGTCTAAAATATAGACGTTAAAAAAGTTGTGTTTAAATATTTTTTTCCACCGTAGCCTACTGGTTAATGTTTAAACACTTCTACACCAAGATTTAGATCGGATCTCAAGCTATACAATTTTCTTGCAGATTACAGAAAATTTAAGTTTCAAGTCTCGTAAATAATGATTTATTAATGTAGACTATAAAAAGAAAAATTTACAAGAGATCTTCGACATGGTGCAAGTAAACTTGGTTAGGAGTGGATTTTCATAAGACGGCTCAGATGATGCAGCTAAGCGTAGATCCTCATAAGTCAGATAGTATTGTCGGTTATCGAATCGTTTATTTATGTAATAATTATCATAAATGTTTATCATAATAAATCAGCGTTAAAAAAAATATTTTTTTCCCATTTTCTTATGTTGAAGTGGGTCATCTAATATACAAAGTTCAATATTAAAACGTTTTGTCAAGAAATTTAAATTCTCATAATAATCACGATGATGTCTTGTTCTTAAATTTTTGGTTGATGAGGTGAGAGGAGTAATCCTTCCCTATTTAAACATCACAAGCTTTGTGAATTTACGAGATGGATGATGTAATGTCATCTTCAATTTTCGCGCCTCTTTCAGAACAAACCACGTGACCCTCACGTGGAGAAACCTAACCGACTCTGACTCTTCAAATCCTTGCCTTTCGTCTTCTCTTCTCTTCTCTTCAAAGCTTCGCAATATTCTCTGTTTCCCGAGAAAATTCAGAGAGAAAAGAAAGCCATTGTTGATTTTTCTCCAAGATTCAGCAGTAAACTTCGCCGATTCCGAATCGATAGTGGAGATGGAGTCACCAAAGGTCCACGAAGCGGGGAAAGTCGAAGAAACACACCAGAAAGTTGATCCGTGAGTAGTAAAACTAAGCTCCTTTCATTTACATTGACGCTTTCTCCATAGAACCTCTCCGAAAAATCAGTTTAACTATTTGTACAGAGAATCAGAGGAATCTAAAGAGGACCCAAACGCACTCGTGTTCTAGCTCTTGATATGATACTCAAGGTGGTTTTATTTACTTAAATCTCATTTCCTCGTGATCTGATCGTAAAGTCTCTCAAGAACGTGATTGTTGTTGCAGTCTCTGTTGAAAATCAGCGTCTTCTTAAGCGATTTTCTGTTGGAGTTTTGTCAAGAAACACATCACAGCCTCACAGAAGATGGTGAATACGCCGTAACCCCTTCCACCCAGCTTCGTGATTTTCTTCTCAGCAATCTAAACGTCACCCATCCTCTGGTCTGAGTCTCTGACCTCTAAGACATTTTGATCTATGGTTATGGTTAGTTACTCTTTCTCTAACCTCCATATATATCTTGTTTTTCAGGAAGCAAACGGTGTATTCGACTTCTTGGTAACCATCTTGGAGGTTTTACCTCTCTGGAGAAGTGTAGAAGAACCTCTGAGTTCCAAGTTTGAAGTATACCACCAAGTGGCGAAAAAGATTTGTAACAGGTGCAAATTGGTTACGGTATATCCGGTTGAACGCTCTTACGGTCTAATCGTGGTTGCTAGCTCACTCAGGGAAATCAAGGCAAGTCAACTTTTATTTTATTTTATTATCTTAAGCGTCCTTTTTTTCCTTAAAATGATGCTAGAAATGTTTTTTATGGTTTTTATGACACAGCCTGCCTTCAAGGATTTCGCATTTGAGAACATCCTTAAGGTTATCAGAATCGCCTTGATGATGATGACTTGTGACAAGGAAGGATGTGGAAAACAAAACTATGTTGAGCGTGTGATCAGTAAACTTCCAGCTGTTTTCACAATTGGTAAGAGCTTATCAAAGTGTATTTTGGTTCTTATAATGCACTTTTTTTTTGAGGGTTCTTTTTTTTTAACGGAATTGTTTAGCTGTGGAGTGGGAGAAGAATGAGACTGAAGAAGATATATTTGCTACCACTTCTGTTCTGGCTACTGAAATTGATATTAGTGAGATATTCAAATACGAAGGTGACAGTTTATTCACTAAATACCGTCTTGTGTCCATGGTACGTATATCTAAATCCGTAAGTTTCATTTTTTTTTTTTTATTGAAGATTATGTTACCAGAAACCAACTCAAGATGTTGTAATATTCAGGTTTGCTGTCATGGAGATCAGTACAGTTGCATGGCTTATGAAAACAGAAGCTGGGTCATACATTTTGGTACTCAGAATGAGGTGAAGCAGCAAGTTTCTTGATCTGTGACTTGTTTTATATTGGATTTTGTAAAAGTTGAACTGAGTGAGGTGTGTTGCTTTTATACAGGTTAGTGGAGATTGGAATAGGGTTCTCAGTATTTTTGCAAAACTGAAGATTCGACCAGAGATTCTGTTATTCGAAAACGTAAGCCTCCTAGGACTCTGCATACTTGCTTATGTGTTTTGTGAGGTGTTCTCAGTTCCATCAACTTGAATGGCAGGTGATGGGGAGAGACCAGATTGTGTCCAGGAACTAATTTCTGAAGACCAATAAGAGCTTTTGAATGGTGTAGAGAAGGGATTTTGATGTATATGCAATACTTTAGAATCGATTCTTTGGTGGTTAAAACGTTGTGACCCTTATTTGTCTTTTCTCTTCAGCTCAAACTCAACATCCTGATTGATATGAACACTGAATAAAGTACCAATTTTCAAAACACTTCTAAGTTTTGCTTCGCTTTATGCATTTCTATAATGCTTTTGAAGATGATCATAGAGAGATATATTCAATTGTTGTTCAATACTAAAACTTTTAACTTGTCCGCCTTTATTTTTTTGCATTTGAAACTTGTTTGAGACCTAATTTATGAAAAACTCTTAACAACGGTTTAACCTCCCGTTGTGAAGATCATGCTTATTGGATACATTAATTTTCAATTCACCTAAGATCGAGTTTGGAAACTGTAGATTCTAGGATACCATAATCGTGAAACGGCCTTAGCAACACAATAGAGAAGAAGCATAACAACTTTCAAAATGTAAAATCTTTCATGTACCAAAAAAGATGTTAATTGTTACTACACAAACTTCATATGATTCTTTGTAAGGAGTTAATGCTACTTCGATACATTGCCATCATTTGTTTTCTTCTTTTGTCTTCCTCAAGTTTTCTGATCTTTTTTTTTCTCTCTCACAACGCGATTCATAATATAGAATTAAATCTCTCTAATATTAATAGCCCGGAAACATTGGAGGTGGTGGCGATGCATATTGGTGACCAACGAATGGTGGTATGATGAATTCATCACTTGGAGGTGGTGCCTCTGTGGTCTGTGTCGGTGTTCCTGGGGGAGGAGAGTTGACCGGTGTTTGTGGTGGAGATTGAATTGGGGTTGGCGACTGTGGCTGTGGGGAGGGAACCGGTGGTGGAGGAGAGTGGACAGGCGGCGGGGGAGAATATACCGGTGGTGGTGGAGAATGGACTGGTGGTGGAGGTGAATGGACTGGTGGTGGAGGAGAGTGGACTGGTGGCGGTGGAGAATGTACCGGTGGCGGTGGTGAATGGACTGGTGGTGGCGGTGGTGGAGAATAAACGGGTGGTGGAGGTGAATGGACTGGTGGTGGAGGAGAATGTACCGGTGGTGGTGGAGGAGAATATACCGGTGGTGGTGGTGAATGGACTGGTGGTGGAGGAGAATGTACCGGTGGTGGTGGTGAGTGGACTGGGGGTGGAGGAGAATGAATTGGTGGTGGTGGTGAGTGGACTGGGGGTGGAGGAGAATGAACTGGAACTGGAGGAGAAACCGTTGGGGGATGTGATTGATGTGGCGGAGGTGGGCTGCGTCGGAACTTCACTGGAGATTGATCATATGGATCATTTGGTTGTGGGGACTCTTTTGGAGGTTGTGGAGATGAATACACTGTTGGTGGTGAATGGACAGGTGCTGGTGGTGAGTGGACTGAAAGTGGAGGAGAAACCGTTGGGGGATGTGATTGATGTGGCGGAGGCGGGCTGCGTCTGAACTTCACTGGAGACTGATCATATGGATCATTTGGTTGTGGTGACTCTTTCGGAGCTTGTGGTTTCTGAACCGGTGATGGTGGTGAATACACTGGTGTTGGGGGTGGTGGTGAATGGACAGGTGGTGGTGGAGAATAGACCGGTGGGGGTGGAGAATGAACCGGCGGTGGTGGTGGAGAATGAACCGGTGGGGGTGGAGAATGAACCGGCGGTGGTGGTGGAGAATGAACCGGCGGTGGTGGTGAATGGACTGGTGGGGGCGGTGGTGGTGAGTGGACTGGTGGCGGAGGAGAATGTACTGGTGGTGGTGGTGAATGGATTGGTGGTGGCGGTGGAGAATATACCGGAGGCGGTGGAGACTGAATATGAGACGGAGGAGAAACCACCGGAAGATGCGGCTGTGGAGGAGGTGGGTTACGCCTGAACTTCACAGGAGACTGGTCAGATGGGTCATTTGGTTTTGGAGACTCTTTAGGTGGTTGTGGGTTATGTACTGGCTGAGATGGCACCGGTGATGGTTGCTTCGACTTCGATGGTGTAGAGGGGCTATAACCGCCACCAGCACACTTGTCCTTACTACAATCAACGGGACGGCTAATCACTACCGCACATTCCTTGGCCGACCTTTGTTTAGGCCTATCTGGCAAGCAGTTACGTGTATCGTCCAATGCAATCTCCTTCTGACTACCTGGGACACATGAATCACCTTGTCCATTGAAATAATTGTAGGCATACGTCAAATTAACCAACTTAGGCAACTTGCAGATATTCTCCGGCACAAACCCAGTGAGTTTATTTCCAGAGATATCAATCTCTTCGACGCCAGTAAGCCCAACAAAGCTCTGCGGTAAAACACCCGTGAATGAGTTCATGCTAGCATCAAAAACGTTCACATTGGCTAGCTTTCCGATCTCTGATGGGAAACAACCTCCAAGACGGTTGTCCTTGAATATGATTTCGTTGAGATTCTTCATGTTCCCAATACTTTTAGGGACACAACCGTTGAATTTGTTGTGAGCGAAGGTCACGACGGAAGCAGAGGATTCTCCAAGAGACTCAGGAATGGTGGAAGTGAATCTGTTGTTGTTCAAGAAAATGGCATCGAGATCCTTCTTGAAAAGCTGAGGAGGGACTTGACCTTCGAAATCATTGAACCTAAGATCGATGAATTTAACAGCCGGCCACGAAAGGACAACCGAAGGGAAAGGTCCTACGAAACGGTTGTTGCTGGCATCGAACTCATACATTAACTTCAACCTATCGAGACTCTTGGGTATGATACCACAAAACCGGTTCGAATTCAAATGGAACATGGCCACATCCGTCATCAAACCAAGCTCAACGGGTAAATGTCCCGCAATATCTGCACCATTAAGATCTACGCCGGCCACAACCGCGACGCTAGGATCATCAAGAGCCGGTGCACAAAACACGCCTGTGTAGCCACACACGTGCGGACCATGCCAGTTTCCGGTGGTGTTAAACGGGTCTGAATAGACTGCTTTTTTCCATGCTTGGAGAGCGATATAAGCTCTTTTAAGCCTATTGTTGGCAAACGTCTCCTTGAGATCGACCTCATACTCAATATCATCAGGAAGATCGCCGTTCTCGGGTAATGTCAAGAGCTGTCGCTGCGCAATGAACGAGGCTTCTGCGTCCGTGAGTGCTAAAACAACAGAGGAGGATAAGAAGAATAGGACACAGCCAAAGGCCGTGAGAGAAAATGGAGGAGGTTTAGTCATGGCTTAGATCAAAACCTTGGAAAAGACCCAAGGCTGCATGGAAAGTATGGAGATAACAAAGGGGGTTAGTATTAATAAATACCAAAACGATTTTTCAATTTGCATCACCAAACAGTTTTTGTCCTATATTTAGAAGACTTTTGTTTTGTTTTTTGAAAGATTTTGCTTAACATTCGGAGACAGAACATTATCAAGAATAGAAATCTCTCCGTAACCAAAACCAGGTACTAAAATAAGCACACGGCTTCAAAACAACTTTATTATCAGACCATTCAAGATCATCACACATTGACAAACCATATTTTATAGGTATTATGAAAAGGTATTATAATAATTATATGTTATAAAGCAAAGTATCAAGAAACCACTTGTTGCTATATGTACATAGAAGTAAAACTGTGTGAGATGGATTCTTTCAGTCTGTTTCGTGGTCCGGAGCGTGAGAGAACCAAGCAGGGATGGTTCCTTTGGCTCTAAGCAATCTTGTGAAAGCAGAATCTGGCATTCTTGATTTCTCTTCTTCTTCCAATTCTTCTTGAGATTTTGGTAAACCATCGGGGACGTGAACGTGCGGTTTCATCTTATCTGAATCCGTTTCCTCTGTAACCTCTAAACCATTCTTGGTTTTGCTTTCCTTCTTCATCGAAGCAAGTCCATGTAAACACCCGATTAGCAATTTCAAACCGCCTGTTTGCAAGATTAGATTCTCAACTTCCACCTTTGGCTTCTCCTTCTCAAGGTCTTTGAGTTCAAAGTAAGCTCTCCAGCAGCTGTAAGAAGCATCACCTTCGAGTGTAGAACAGTAATCTGAAATCGAACAAAAAACATGTCTCAAATATCTAATAACATCAATTTACAAAAAAAAAAATCTCACTCATATTAAAAAGATACATTAAATTACTTTAAAAAAAACTACATTTTCTGTAAATTCAATTTTCAGTAACTTTTAACAATACTAATTCAACAAAATCGTTAATTTTCTTAAAATTTACAATTTTTTATAGAAAACACAAAAATCTATCTTTTATATTTTTTCTTCTTTCTAAAACATCAAAGAATATTTCATATATTAAAAAGTAGATATTTCATATATTCTCAAGGACATCTTTCTATGTAATACATGCAAGAACAGAACAGGAAACGTTTTCTTGGTCGGTAAAATATATGTACCTGAGAGTTCGGTCTCGGCCTTTTCTATTAATGGCGGATCTTGAAGTACACGGTCGAATTTTCCGCGGCTGAAGAGCTCAAGCTTAGGAACGTCTCTCGTGCTTGAACACCTGACCACCGCAAAACAAGACTTCGACGGTTCGACGAACTGAGGCTTGCCGTGAAACTCTATAGGGAGAGGAAACGGACGAAGAGTAACAGACTTTATCATCTTCACTGAAAGAAAGATATTATTATCAGCAAGTAGCAAGAAAGAAGGGTTGGTTTTTAAAGTTCGAGATTATGCAGAAGAGTGAAATGGATAAGGCTTCGGATACTTTTTTTTATAGAGAAAAGGAAAAAGCAAATTGAATTATGAAAATATGGCCCATAGGTTTAGCGCCGTTGATTTTATTTGTGTATATAATCATAATTTAAGATAAGGTTGTATAAATATAAAATATCCTTTGATTGGTCCCACACCCAAAATATCTTAAATGGGTTTTGCCAAAAGACTAATGCTGGTGTCTTTCAATCAAGCAGAACTAGGCTACCAGCATACATTATCTAATTTGGTTCTGAATATCTAGAAAATCATATCAAAATTATTATATATATATATATATATATATTTTTTTTTTATAGAGAAAAGGAAAAAGCAAATTGAATTATGAAAATATGGCCCATAAATTTAGCGCCGTTAATTTTATTTGTGTATATAATCATAATTTAAGATAAGGTTGTATAAATATAAAATATCCTTTGATTGGTCCCACACCCAAAATATCTTAAATGGGTTTTGCCAAAAGACTAATGCTGGTGTCTTTCAATCCAGCAGAGCTAGGCTACCAGCATACATTAGCTAATTTGGTTCTGAATATCTAGAAAATCATATCAAAATTATTATATATATATATATATATTAGTGCGATGTTTGCAAAATGATTAATTAATATAAAATTCAACTTCACAGTTCTTTTCCTTCCTGTAAATCTTTCAGAGCAAACAGCTCATTTCTGTTTTTTTGTTCTTTTTAAATGGCATAATTAAATGACATTTAAAATAGTAGATTGACTTTAAACTTGTAAAAATACATATATAACCGTACAAAAATTTAAAGTTCAATAAAATATTCACAAAAAAAAAAATTGAAATCTGATATCTTTAAAAAATAACAATGGATCAAGCATAAAATGAAAAGTCGAATATAGGAAGTTATTTAAGATGAAAATTTTTAACCCACATATATATAAACTTTTAAATTAAATAATAATAAACTCTTAACTTCTATTAATCTAATCGTATTGGAAACGTAAAATAAATAGTGATATAATATATATATATATATACACTTGAAATACTTGAAATTTTTAATGTTTTTATGAATGACATTTTCCAATAAAAGAACGTAATCAGATTTTCGATTTATATGAGAATTTGAAAATAATTATAAGCAATTTCAATTTATATTTACATTTGCATATACTATTAACAATTATGATTAATAAAAAAAAATATAAATTTATCATAAGTGTCGTTTTAAGTAAGTAAATATAAGTTTAACTGACAAAAAATTGCCAATAAATTTTCATAATGACGTAAACTATTACTTTATAATATTTGAGTGATTACCGGTAAATAAACGTATTTTTTTGGTAAAATTTATTTTATTGATATGTTACCATTTTATCAATATACTATTTTAATATTCATACCCAATTGCGACAGATTCGAAAAGACATTGACATGATAATTATTTTAGAACGTCAAAAATACGCCATCATAAAATCTCGGGAATAGATTTTAGATATGCAATGTTTTATTAAAAATTGAAAAGGTACAAAAAAATTAATCAGATATTGCTGACAAAATAGTTCAAAATAGAGTTTGAATTAATTATTTAAAAATAAATCAAAGTACAACATCATATTAAACATGGTAATGTATATTACATTTATATGACAAATTTCTTTAGAATTCTTCTCAGCAACAATTTTTTGAATATTGTATTTGTATTTATATTGCACTTTCATATGGAAGGAAACACGAAGGTTCTTGTTATTATTTTCATTTTTTAGCCTGGTGACTATATATAGAGATGTAAATCTACTTTAAATTTTCCTTAAATATGTCATGAAACTTTTCAATCAAATAATTTATAACAAACATATTAAAAAGCAAATACCCTATGATGTTAATTTGCAGCAAATGGAATTAAATAACTCAATTTGTTGAATATTTATGTTTGAGTCCACAAATTAGAAGTGTAATGAGTACTTTTGTTTTGTGAACTACTCTAGAGAAATATTGAATCCTAAAGAACGGTTTATACGCGGGATGAATACTTTTGTGTCACCCTACACATTCGATGTCTGATTGGAAATGGCCAGGGCTTGTACATTGTTTCTACAAACATACAAAGCGATGTCCATACAAAGTTGTTTTGGTTGTATTGTCGATTAATATTTTGTTCCACGGCTTGTATTCGTGTAGAATTGCAACTAAATTAGCTCTTGTTGAAAAAATAATTATTAGAGTTTCTATTCTATTATTTGATCCATAGAAATGTAAAATTTGGTTTGGTGAACTTGGAGGGCAAGTTATTTGTCCATGGAAGATAATTAAAAAAAACTATTTAGAAACCTCAATTACATAGTACTGCTTCTGCATTACACTTTTTGTCTCTCTTACAGAAGCCCTCCAGTTAAAGAATTTACAGCATTTGCGTAGAGGTCGGTAAGAGAGTACTGCCTCAGATTTCTCACCTCGTACCAAGAGTTCAACGACTCAAGGTTCTTGTCTGTCCCTGAAAACGCCACCTGGATTCCAATGTTGCAATTAGCCTCGCCTCCATTAGCCTTGCATTTTGCTGTTGGAACCGCACAATCCGTCCCATTCAGACACACGGAAGACGATCCTCCTTTGCACGAGTCGCATCCGAAGTTGTTCCAGAACAGATTCTGCAACACTCCCCTCTGAAACTCCATCACCTGCCACAATAATGTTTCAAGTTTAGCGATTCAAATGCATTGTTGTTATGTTGTTTTGTTTTGAAAAAGGGTTTAAGGTTAATAATCATTACAAGTGTGAAAGATGTGATTGTGTGACTTCCATCAGCGACCTTCGCAGGGTAAGATCTTGCTGCGTATTTCGAGCCTGCGAACCCAACCATGTGTCCTCCTGCTTCACTCTTTTCACAACAACATCCCAAATAATTATTTAGTTTTTTTTTGTGGTTGTGTCTCATTGATATTACGTCATGATATAGCCATTGAGATACTTACCGGGTTGAACTTACTTGTGTCGATGGAGAGAAGAGAGATCTCGTCCACCTTAGGTCTAAAAAGCGCCAGCTGCGCCATTTTCGCAGCTAAACCAAGACGAGAATCGCAAGGGGAAAGCTGGATTTGGTCAAGGAAGAAAGCTTCTTTGCTTGAGATTGCAACACCTACGGTGAAACCATCTCCTTTGCTTATTTCAGTGTCTGAACATGGACTGTACACCACGTTGTTGTCCAAGGCTCCGACCAAAACATCAACCATCACCATCAATAACATGATGGTCGTAGTGACCTTTCCTAAGGTTGCTGGTTTCACCATTCCTAGAGATCCTCTTTAGATTGATCTTGTGAAGAAAGGATAAAAATCAGAACGAGGTTGTTTCAAGGGTGAGCTTTTTCTGGGTTTAGGATGATCCTTCAAAGGAAAAGAAAATGATGGAGTTAAGACGCAACAAACGGTTACTTCGGCTGTAAAAATGGATCTGTCTCCTTTTTCTTTCTTGGAACACTAATTGTTTGGATCTCTCCTTAAATTAGTAATTTCTTATTAACAGAAAAGTAATTGAATGTATTGCTATTGTTGGTAATGTATACTCTTTTTTCTGCTTCTTGGTAAAACTGAGCTGTTTTATTTGCCATATTCTCTAGTTAATTCAAGGGAATACAATCTGGTGCAAGCAATTAGTGTGTATAAAGCTGCCACCATCAAAACGTTTAAAAAGGAGTTTGGATTGTCATTTAGACAGGTTTCACATTTACAGATAACACTATACATGTAATATAACATATGAAATAATGTACAATTTATAAATACCAAATTTTATGATATAATATATCAACTAGATTGATAAATTTTTTTGTTTTAATTTTTTCTGAAAATTTTAATTTTTATATTTTTTTAAATCATATTTGTATTTAATATTAATTTAATATAATAAAATAATTCTTTAAATAAATAAAATACATAGTTGAACATAACATTAATCAATAGATCACGATATTTTTTTAATAGAGTAGATGATAAAATAACATTCAAAATAATATCACACAACTTCCATAGAAAGAAACAAAAGAAAAATATTTTAACGCATCATGTTTATACCATAGTGGTTTCATAGACAATTTTTTTCAAATCTTTACAGTTCATTAAAAAATAAGAATCCAAAAAACTTGCAAACTCCTTGATTTAAAGAGACGGTTAACTATAACCTTAACTGGGTGTTTTACCTCGTTGCTAGAACTCGACGGGTACAGTCCATACTCACAGGTTGTACTCTTGAGTTGCAAGTGACATTTTCCTAAACTTCTTAATTTCATCATTGTATTGTATTGGCTCGAGTCTAAATCAATGCTCCCTCCATATGAGCTGTATACATTGCTTTGACCCGGTTTCATCCATTAGTGAAGTTCTGATAGTGATACGTTTCCTTCTAAAGCATGCAGAATCTGCTTGTTTTTCACACAAAATTATTAACATATATCCTTGAGACTATATTTTGCAACGTTAAAAAAAAGATTAATGGCTGACTCCTAGGAGAAGAGAAAGGATGAAGTATGTTATAATTTGGCTCATGTGAGGTCTGTGGCAAGGGGGATGGCGGCGAACACGACATAGCATAACCACAATGTGAGCCATCTCTTCTCTGTTGTACTCTTATTCATATTTGTATTAGTTAAATCCTCAAGCCTTCTTCATATATTATAATATTATATTAGTTTGATTATTTTTTATTAAAAAAAGCAATAGACTATAATTAAAAGATATTGAAATATACTTTAAATAGGAAAAATCTAAACATTTTATTTACAAATCTTAATGGTTTCTTTACAAAAATTTTAACATAATAAATTTTCAAATATCTGGCATTTGTTGTTGCGATTTGTACTCAAACAATGCAGTTAAAATTTTCAAATATTTTGCAGTAATCTAGGAAGTTCAACAAACATGGAAATATCCATTTTTATATTTATTTTAATTATAATATAAGATAATATAAATTGTCATTGACATTGTCACTTTAACCCGAACACAAGCAGCCATGCGAGATATATACAAACACCCAGTCTGTTTTTTTTGACTAAAACAAACACCCAGTCTTAGTAACATGGCAAATGAAATGTATATATTGTTTAGCATTGGTAAAATGAAAGAGCATATATAAAAAAAATTTGCTACATTATTAACTTTTTATAAAATGAATTTATTGAACCACTAAAGAGGAAAGGATTAAAGAACAAAATAATAATGAAGGAGAATATTTGAAAGTGCATAGGTCACTTAAGGTTAGATGTGAAGAATTTGTTGTCATATGGTCGTATATTTTGTAAGAAGTGAAAAGTTTATTGTCATAGTCACCAAGGTTAGAACATGAGTAAGATCGGGTATTAGTTTTTAACAATAACAAAACTATATGGTTGCATATTTTGTAAAGAGGAGTAATTGCTGTAAATTGAGTATTTGGCATGCAAATTGTTTAGATAATTGATGAGTATAACATATTGGTTAATTATGGTTAGTGTATTAGAAAAGAATAATGCTCAAACATGTATATTATATATTGTATTATATTGTATAAACAAATTATAAGGATTGTTATATTTGTTTCTAATGAAAAATGAATAGGTCCAAAACTTAAATGACAACTTTTTAAGTAGATAAAAAATAGAACCCTAAATTAATAGATTAGATTATCTTAAATTATACATAATACTTTTACTATTATAATTTATTGCATTTTAAAAAGTAATCACCATAGGCGTCTAGAGACAGATACTAGAAGGAATTTAGAACACTGCTAATAATAAGATTTTATGAGCTAGATGGGACTGAGTCACCGAAACATCTCTTTGCTTTGGATCTCAATAAGCTGTGTTTTTTTTATCATTCTGCTTCCTCAAAAATCAAAAACAGCCAAGAAAAGAAAAGGCAATGTAGCGGTACAATCCTTTCTCAAACCAACCAGTTTTGTAAATAATATCGGATCAAAATGTGTAAGAAAACACCAAGAATTGGGTTCAATAATCAATGCATAACCAGTAGTAACAACACAAGACCTCTGTTTGTCTGGTAACTTTTACAAATGGTTTAGTATCAAAACCCCTAATCTAAGAATGACACATCTACTGCTCTTGAACACTTCCATCAAAATCTGCAACAGAAGTAAACAAGCCTGCAAGGTTAAGATGTTTTCTTCGTTGGTTGTAATTAACGACAATCTCTCTACTTCTCGCAAACAAAACTAAAAAGACGCAACCAACACTGTTTTAAATCAACAACTCAACTATTTCAAACAAAGTTTCGTACTTTGACAAACAATTTCAAAAACCCAATTAGGTCTAAACAGAAAGCATCGAATCTAAAAATCTGATTGGAAGATTCACCTCAAGCGACGGCGATGGCTTGGCTGCTTTTAGGTTGGTTGTTCTTCTTCTTCGTATCGTTCTGAAAATCCTCCATGTTGTAGATGACGGTGATGTAGAGCGAGCAGCTCGGGCAATTCGCGATCTCTTCGCCGAGACGCAGATCCTCCTTGGTGATCTGGAACAGATCGCCACAGGGGCAAGGGTACGTGTACGCCTGGATCTCTTCGTTCCACTCCATATCCTCTATCTCCACATCGTCGTACGACATCGCCGGAAGTTTGGAAAAAACCTTTTTTTTTGTTCCTTCTCCGGCTAAAATTAGGGTACAGCGTATGTGAGCTCCGCCGCCGCGTTAAATGTTTATATTTCGAAGAGTTGATGATGATCGAGGCGAGAGATATAATTTTTATTTAGTCCTCTAACTTTATGAATTATTAACAAACCACCTCAGACGTTCAATTATAAAATTTTAATCCTAATACCATCAGTTTTCTTTTATATTTACAAGTTTTCGAAATACTATTTAGTTTTACTTTTTTATAATTAAAATTTTAATCCGAAAACTCATGTTTGAATAATAATGGAGTTGTCATTTTTAATACAAATGAAACAGTCATTTTAATACAAATCACTTCAAACTTCCAATTAATACATCCCCTAAAACACTATCAACAAATGTTGTAAGTTGTAACCATGGATTATGAACAAGCTAGAAGTGTTGATAACCTCTGCAACATATAACCAAGCGCTCGTAGCTTGGTGGTAAAGGAGGTACAGCTGTACTGTCCGCCACTCGGGTTCGAGTCTTGGCCACAACGGATTTAACATCTCTTCCGTTGGGGCGCTGGACCCCTTTCAAAGGGATAGTTGGGAATGTGGCTGCCCAGATACCAGAGTTATCAAAAAAAAAAAAAAAAAACCTCTGCAACATATATGATGGCTGGCCTCCGTGGATTTAGATAAATGATTTGAATCAGACAGAAGTTTCTGACCAATATGTCGCCACAAGTCTCGGAGAGATGCCACATCAGGTTATTGCTGGCACATTTGGTCTCTCATGATGTTGCACTTAACCGGTCATTTGTGTTAGGAGGCGGGTTTACCTTTGTGATTGGAACATGTCTATAAACGGGGTTTAAGCCTCAACGTTGTGGATGTGTTATCGAGGTAAGCTATTTGAAAACTTAAGAGACATATCCACTTGCAATAAAGAAAGTTCTCTTCAGATCCATTTTGGGGTGTGAAAGACTGACTACATGTTCATATGTTGCTACCGCTTTCAGCTTACCAAACGCGAACTAAAGGTCTTGGAATCATCAGCTGGACAGGGTGAATGACATATGATAAGAGAATTTCTCGGGGCTTTTTTTGTTAGGGCTCAAATTTGCTCCGAACCTTTCTGATGAAGCAGCACGAAGTTAAACTCCAATCTCCCTCTTGTGTGTATAGTTTGGGTCTGGTGGTTACTGGGAACAGTTTGCATATTTACTACCACATTCTAAATAACAAAGTACGAACACTCTCAATTATTGTTTGAACCAAACACTGATATTGCGACTCAGTTTCAAAACATATCAAACTACTTTTCAATGAAACAACATGTAATTTTAACAACTATAAGACAAAAGGAACCACGAAGAAATGGATGATATAAGAGATAAGTATCCAACTCAGATAACAATCATTCACCAAACTAACTAGTACCAAGTGGGGTTCGAAGAAAAAGTAATAATGGAATAAGATAAGAAGAACATCAGGCTTGGGCCAGACCATTATCTTAATGACACGTCACACCTGAAAGAAACATTATCAGCAAACAGATAGAATATTCAGTGTTTTTTTTCTTTTAGAATATTCAGTTTTACCATTAGGAGTAAATTAGCTTTAAAGAATCCAACCTGCCTGAATCCAATTAACCAGCAACCTAAAAAGTTGCTGTCACAGCTAAGGTCTGTTGCTAAGGTCTAACAAGTGAGCTAAGGTCTGTTGCTGAAATCTGTGAGCAAACTGTTAATATCTATTAACCATTCACTTGAAATGTGTCGTTTGTTTTGCTTTTTCTATTGGTCAGCGAAACGTCTTTTATTTGCATAACTTGGAAAATTCAAGATGATTTGGCCGGGCTATTAGATGAATACATATCTCAAAAAGACAGCTCTTCTTGACTTGCAATATTGGAAGGGTGTACATATCGCAAGAAGACAACTCTTCTTGACTTTGTATTATTGGATGCTGTCCAAGTGTAAACCCCACCACCACGAAGATGTCTACTTTTTCTCCCTTCTTGATCAAGAACGTACAATTATATGAAAACCCATCAAACTTGCCATGGTCTTTCGTATGTCAAAAGACTAGAAAGCCCCCTTTTCATTTTCTACATAAAGCTCAAAGCGTCTCTCTTTCTCATAATTTCATACTGGGATCAACAAGAAGAATGTCAAAAGCTATGGAGGTTTGGGTTGGAGAAATGAAAAAGCTGGGTGAGAAGATAAACCATAGAAACCCGTTGATGCAAAGCAAGAAGAGTACAACTTCTATTGTGTCCAAACAACAAGGAGAAGAAGAAAGAAGAGTTGCTCAAAATGTGAGAGAGAAGGATAAAACTATGTCTGAGCTCACTGTATGTCTTCTCATGGACCGTTTTGTTCCATGGTGATCCTCCAATATAGTATTTTTTTAGATCTCCTCTTTGCTGATGTTTATATATATATATCTAAAGTTATATGTATATATATGTATATAGATGTATATGCAGACCATGTTCTTAAATTTCCATGTAAATCTATGAGAGTAATGTGTTTTGAGAGCTTTACTTTGTTTTATTTAGTCAATATATAGTGTTTAATTACTATAATAAAAATTGATGACAGCTTTCTTTTGATAACCTCCTTATTTTGGGCGAAACCCAAACTAATTTATGTGACATGTGGAAGAACAAAAACAAAATTCAATTTCAGGATTCAATCATGACTGATATAGTAGTAAAGAAGAGAGAAAATTATCCATCTTTATGTATTACCATCCACAGGACGATCATGGACTTTTGTTTGATTAAAGACAATTATAGAGTTATTTTTACAATAAGTACGATCGAGTAGCATGCTGACTCTTGTTTATTTGGTTAAGTTCATTGTTCCAGAATTCGACATATTATCAATCAGATGCAAAATGTCATTTCAATTTGTTGGGGTCGGATTTAGGAATGTTGAATTCGATAAACCAAACCGAACAACCAAAACTGAACCGAAATAAAGAAATGGTTTGGATTTGATTATACCAAATAAACCCCATATGTATTTTATATAGGAAATATAGTATATGAATATGGTTAAGTTAATAACCGATTAAACCAATTAAAACTAATTTATTACAATATAGTAATAGCTAATAGTATAGTTATTTGTAAACTATATAACATAAGTAATAGTATTTATATTTAATTTATTTTGTTAATATAATCTTAATTTGAATTTTTGTGTTTACAAGTATTATTTTGCTTAAAGTCAAGAATTATTTTGTTTTTCTTTCCATTTCATAGATTTTACATAAATAATTAGTTATTCTCTTTTCGTGTATTCATTATTATTGATACGTCTCTATATGCAGCAAAAATCTTAAAATTTGATATTTTTGTATTTTTAGTCACCGGTCAAACATTTACATTGCCATAATCCAATTTTAAAAATATCATTTTATATATTTTTTATCCAAAACTACAAAACAGTAATATAGAAAATAATTTAATTTTCATAAAACAAGCAAATATCAATAACTGGTTATAAAACAGTAAATTTAAACACACAAATTTTTTTTTTAATTTTCTAACAGAATAATTCAATAAACTCATGTATTTAAATCTTTCAATCATAACGTTCTCAGTTGATAACAAAGACTATCCGTTTAGTCTCTTTTATAACATGTTAAACTGCAAATAATTTTCTATCAGTTTTAACTTCAATTTTTTTTTTGAATTGTGATGATCACTACATAATAGACAACAATCCGCAATAAGTAATTTCTATGTGTTTGATAACAATTTTCATTTTTTAAAAATAGTACTTTAATAGGTTTTCAAAATTCCTCAGGTGTTGATTATTAAAAAACTTAGTTTTATAAATAAACTATCACTACTAATTATGATTAAATGACATATATATTTTTTAAAGAAGTTCCAAATTCAAACATGATACCCTCAAAATATAAAATGCTCAATAAATATTATTTTAAATATATAACCCTATCTTTTTATTTATCTTTCACATTTAAATAAAATACAATTTAAAATGTTTTGTAGATTAGATGTCCTAATCAAAATGGCTATTTCCGTTTTGGTCACTCACCAATTATTTAGAAAATATAGCTTGGCTCGGACCATTGCTGGCTTGCTGCTTACCTCCACCAATCACACACACTCCTAAAAGGTCCACCGTCACGTGTCAAGAGCATGAGCCGACATGTGCAACGTCTTCATCATCATTGATAGTAATCTATACTCTAAATTAAAACCCATAATAATATCTGCTTTCCGATTACCATTTATTAATAGAAAAATAACTAAATAGTTCCGTAATTGATTCAATACTCAACGTGGCAGAAAGGCATCCATCGATTCACTTCTTCTATATGTTTCTAACATGAATCACGAGTCTTTCACAACATTCGTCATTTTCAAAGTTCTAAAGCTCTAACATCTTTTCTCTTCCTCCTTCCTCTGTAATCTCCGGAAAGAGATGACTTTCACAGCCATGAGGAGAGACCATGGAACCCTTCAAGCTATGGTCGGATCAGATCTCAACGAGCTCGCTACTGCTGCTAAGAATCTCGCTAATCACACCTTAATGCTCACTGGTTTAGGCTTTGGTACTTCTATCCTCGAATGGATTGCTTCAATCGCCGCCATGTAAATCTTCCTCTCCTCTTCTCTTACTTCTTTTCTTTATGCACATCTTGATTTTTTTTTTTTTTTGCAGATACTTGTTGGTCTTGGATCGAACTAACTGGAAGACGAATATGCTCACATCACTTTTGATTCCTTACATCTTCTTCAGTCTTCCTTCTGTGATCTTTGGCCTTTTCAGGTAAAACAAAGTAAAAAGAGACAAAAGTAAAAAAATAATAATAATCAAAAAGACAAAGTTGATTCAGACAAAGACTTTTTCTCTAACTCGTGTCTTAAATTGGACAGAGGAGATGTCGGTAAATGGATCGCGTTTGTAGCTGTTGTTGTACAACTCTTCTTCCCTAAACACTTTCGAGGTTTGTCTTCTTCACACACTCCATTGTAAAGAACTCAAGACTTTTTACTGATTGCTGATTGGCTATCTCTGTTGTTGTACATAAGAATGGTTTGAATTACCGGCGGCTCTGATTCTACTCATCGTGGTGGCTCCGGGGCTCATCGCCGGCACATTTAGAGACAACTGGGTTGGTTTAGTCGTATGCTTATTGATCGGATGTTACTTGCTCCAAGAACATATTAGAGCTTCAGGTGGATTTAGAAACGCGTTCACAAAAGCTCATGGCATCTCCAACACTCTTGGGATCATAGCTCTCGTCGTCTTTCCCATTTGGGCTCTTGCCTTTTAAGACAACTCTCTGTTTGATTTCATATTTGTTATTATGTAATATTTGTGATTTTGTATGATTCTCTGTCTCTCATAACTTGTCAACCAATGTGGTTTTAGTTTCTACGCTCTTGACCTATCCAATAAGACATCAGGTGTTTGTTGTGTGGATTGAACTAAGATTTATCATTGAGATCTCTTGTCAAATACATTGAAAGCTCAAATTTGTCATTTGAGATCCTCAGTGCGAAAATTTATGAGGTCCTAGAAGAGGAAAAGTGGTGTTTCAGCAATTTGTAAATATAATCAAAGCTTGTGGTATGAATGAGCTTCCTAACCATGGTAATATCTTTACATGTGGTGGCATGAGATATGTTCTGTGGATTCTGAGCAGGCTTGGTCGATGTTTTAGAACCATGAATAGTTTAAAATATTTTTATGGTTTCTAAGATATTTTTGGATAAAAGAAGATCAGATCACAGAAAGTTCCAAAGGTCAATTCAGGTTTGATACCCCAGAAATGTTCAGTAGGCCGAGGCCAACCGACAAATATTTTGGGTCTGTCCATGGGTGCCGGGCAGATTCGATTGCTTGTAATTGGAATTAAATACATATGTCTCCTTGGTCACATGAGCGGACATACCTGAGATGGTAGTTTTCGAACATGCTTACCACTTTTCCGGACCCGTGGTACCACTTGACAACGATTGTGTGGTTCGATACCTCATATTTAAAGCAAAGATTAACATTATTGTTTTATTGTTAATCATAACTGAATCACAGAGACAAAGCACGGAACTAAATTTAAAATTTTAATTGTGTTTAATCATAAGCCGAGCTGCAAAATATCTTGACGGTAGAAGCATCAAGAATGTCAAGCATCACCGAATTGGTCGTACACCTAGGAGTCTTAAACTGGTTCAAGCTACCACATTTCCCAACGAACTTTTCGGCCACTTTCCCAAACGTGCCTCGTTCCACGACCCTCAGCTCGAGCGGTCCGATCGACTTCATACGCCTGGACACAACGTAACCATGGTCCATAAACCCAGCATCAATCTCTCTGCAACATTCTTCGAGAGCTCTATCCTCTGCTTCCCCTTTGATTTCCCAGTAGATTATGTAACGACCGGGACTAACTTTAACGTCTGCATGGCTCGTAAAGTCAACGACTTCGGCTTGTGTTGTTTGACTCAGAAGCTGAGACGCCTTGTCGACCACTTCCTGAAGATCCTTCTCTGTGTTCTTGTCAATGTTGATGTTTAAGATGAGTTTCCTTCTGTATATGAAACTTATCTTCGGTGTGCCGTTGTGAAAGCCGGTCACCTCAACCACATCTCCTAGCCTGTACCTGTAAAGACCTGAAGAGACCACAAAGTGTCAGGTCCGGTGCAAAGCCAAATGAAACATTCGGCTCCAGTACCCAATTTTTATAAAAAAAATTACATAGACATAGACCTCCAAAATTTATATAAATTCTTTTTTTTATTGAAATATTTACTAAAGTAACTCGTCAATGCATCGGAGAATATTTTATTTACCTGTGAAAGTGGTAAGAACAACCTCGTACTCCTGGCCGAGTTTGACCTGAGAGAGTGGCACAGGTTTTTCTTCGACAAAGTCACCGTCACTAGTCATGTCTTGTTGATTCTGTTGCCTGTGAAGTGGTATAAACTCGAAGTAACTAAAGGTGGGAACCACAGCAAAGCTCACGTCTTCAGGGGGAAGCTGAGGATCAACGTTCACACCAATCAAACTCTCGGATGAAACATAGTTACCGCTCACCAGAGGCAAACCACCAGCGTAATGCCTCAGCTTTTTAAGGTAAGACAACATAGAACCCGTCATGATCGAGGAGACATATTTTGCAGTTGGCCATAGCTTCGGGATTAAACCGAACCATCCTATGTTTGATTCCAGCGCCATGCATATCTCTTCGATCTGAGAAGCTAGAGATGGGTTTGGTCTGATGAGAGCCAATACAGCTGTTCTCATATTGGGCAAAGAGATTCTTGAGCTAAGATTGCCTTCCTTGATGTCAGCACATATCTCTCTCCAGTTTTCTTCTAAAAAGGAGAAAGCTTGGACAATGGTGTAGGCAAAACCAGAGGCGACAAAGTCTACTTGGGTAGAGAAATGGAGACCAAGTAGGAGATGACAATACGTGCACTGCACGAAATCTCCTCCCGAGATGACCTCTTGTGGGCTACAGGTGAAAGACTTTGTTGCCTCTTGCTTTGTTTTGAACTCTTTGCTCGCGTAGTAAAGTGTTGTGGCCGTTCCTACGTCTAGTCCTCCTGGTGTCTTAAATACCTTGGCGGCATATATAAACTCAAGAATCATCCCTCCTTCCCTTATTGGATAACACCTGCATTAATTCTCAGGTACTTGTGAGCAAATGAACAACTATTTAATGGACAAGAAATGAAAAGAAACCTTGATGTGTAAGCCGCTGATAATCTGGACATCTGAAGAAGAGCTTGCGTGATCTGACAAGTAAACGGAACATACTTTTGTCGCCCTTCTGTTGTTCCAGAGCTGTGTCACAAAAAAAGAAGAGAAGAGACCAATAGTTATTATAAATTGTATATTTTGTAAGTATTTATTTCACACACACAAAGATGTTCATATATATATATATATATATTTATGAAAATATACCTGAGGGAGAGAACAGTGATGGGTTCTTGTGTGAGTAAAGGAGAAGTCTCTCCATTTGCAATTCTTTGAATATACGAATCCATATCAGCATGTGAGACAATAGGCACCAAGGAAGTAAAGAGAGTTTCCAAGCTGTTATCGTCCATCTCTTTTACATCAACACTCCCAAGCCATTTCCTCAGATAGTCCACTCCACAGTTGAGCTCAAGAATCCGTCGCAGTGTCTCTCTTTGAGCTTTGCAGGCGTTCTCCGAGACATGCTCGAACCAACCAATAACATCAGCATGCCCAGCTTCTGCAGTTTCCATCAGAGATTAGCTTTTAGCGCACTGTTGTATCTCAGCGATTCAAAGGAATAGCAACATATAAAGGAGTACTATTGGTAACTGATCATCTTAAATTTTATACTCCTATTAGTGAGACACCCATTATTAGATAGTATCTCAAAAGTCTTTTTTCACAGATTTTATAATAAATATTTTAATCTAATTTTATTTTGTAATTAAACTCTTTTATATTTAACTTCATTATCAATACAATACTAAAAGGGGAATATGGTCAAAGGAGAGCATGTCCACGTTGGATTAAATAATCAACCAATCAGAAGACATTAATTTGCCATGTCACAACATCTTTGTCGAGTTATTGGACCTTCCGTGTTGTTTCCAAAAATTAAATCATGGCCTGTGTAAAGCCCAGCTGCCAAAAACCTATCTCCTAAGCATCTATCAATACGACTCTTCCACTTCGTCTTCTACATCTCCATTTACTGTAAAAGGCGTAACAGACCCCCCTGATCAATCAGTGATACTCTTCAATCCCCCTTTTATGGTTTCGTTCCACCTCCCCTTCATTCTCCACCTATATAAATCACTACATCTAAACCTAAATTCAGACAAAATCGGAAACTTCCACAGAAAGAGATCACGCTATAACCATGAACTCTGCTAAATCAAACGGAAAGGTAGGGGTATACAATATTTTGTGCTCTATATTGATTATATGACTTGATTTTTATTGCATTTGTATATAGAAAATTCTTCTGTCTACTATTATTGTTTGTTTCTGATGGCTGTGGATATTGGGTTATGCAGTGTGTTCATGAAGGAGAAGATAAATTGAGTTATATTTAGTTTTGTACAACATCATCTTTTACAGTGCCTTGAACAAGACCTGAACCAAGATCGCTTGATCTCATGGAGCCAACATAACCAAACTGATAAAGAAGGAAGAAGGCTGATCATACAGGCATGCGCAATTGCCTCCGGCGCCGTCGTCTTCTCTGAGTCCTCCTTATCGACTTGGGAGGACAAGGATTCATCTTTAGGTATGCGTCGGTGGCGTAAGGCATCAGCTTATTTTCTCTCTTAAATGCTTCAAAGATCTCCTTGGCTCTCATAAATTTGGTTCATTTGATCATTTCCATTGATGGGTCTGCCTTCGCTCACAGATTCCTGTTGTGTTGGAGTTTATGCCTTTTGAAACTTCCTCTAAGCATCTCTTCCACTGTAAGTATTTTCTCATCTTTTAAGAGATTAGCAATAATCTTAATGTTTGATCTGATTTTGTTTGACATATCTCAGTGATGATATAACTCATTCTGATGTTATATATGAACTATTCTTGGTAAATTGTGATGATATATGCAGGGGATATCAAGCCAATGAAGTAGGCGAGGAGGGTGAGAGCGGATTGCGGCAACACAGATCGCGTTTGTTTTCTCCTTTCAATTTGCTCTTCCTTCTCTATTTTGTTTGTTCTCCCTTCCTTCTTTCGGTTTGGTCAATTATGTTGTTGTTTCTTTTGAGATTTTCGAGTTTATCACTATCTTCGAAAGTGGTTGTGTTGCTAACCATGGCGTACGTCTTTCTTCGAGTGTACAGCGAAGGCAGCAGTGGTAGGGTTTACCAGTGTGGAATTCCAGAAAGGCCTCTCGATTGTTAACCTTTATATGTAAGTGAAATACCTTTGTTCCTTATAATCTCTAACTTCAAGTATTTGATTTGTGTTGTTTTGGGAATGAGATTTTTCCATTGGTTTGATTAGTAAACAACATTATGTTGATATTGTTCTGTGCAATAATATCAATTTGGTTTTATATTTTTATGTGTAGAGAGGATAAAGTTGCTCATGATTTCTGAAACAACACACACTTCTTCTTCTTAATCCTCAAAGATGAATCTACCAAGTCTCCTCTCCAGGTTAATGGACTCTAAACAGAGCACTTGAAAGTTGATTTTTTTTGGTGTGTCATGTGTGCAACAGCAGTTTTTATCGTTTCACACTAGGCTTATTATCCTTTAGTAAAGAGCTAACTGATATGAATTAGCTTACTATAAGAAATGTTAATGGAATTAACTTAACAGCAAATTGCATTTAAAAAACGTAGACCTTCAAACATATATATGGATTGAACATAGATTCTGTAGATATAAAGGTTGTAGAGTTTCTTTTAAATGCATTTATCATTCATCATTTTAATGTTTCTACTTATCTTATGGATTATTTGATTGCCAAGTTCAGTAAGTAAATTTTGTATGACTTTCTTAATGTTACAAACCCATTATCTCTATCGAACTAACATAATTTTTTTTTATCTTGATTACCACTGCTCAGATATGTGATGTTTGATCGATCACCAATCACCAATCACCATCCTATTCTCCAGGTGGGCGTGCTTGATGGCCATTAGTGAAGCTCTGTCAAGAACGACTATAGTGGAAAATGAATTTTTGAATGAGTACGAAGGTGGTGGAAAATATAGCATCGGTGATCATGGTTATTGCTACAGCTGTGGTGGTGGTTGATACGCGAAATCATATATAACTATATATACTTCAAATGTATTTATTTTTAGTTTTATCTATGTTCTAAGTTTAGTTATCTAATTATTTAATTTTATTGTGTATATCATGCTTATCTGGCATGTTTAATGGCTTGAAACACAGTTTTGTTTATTTGTTATATTTAATTTTTCTCATTGATCATATATAAAAAAATACATAATTTCTCAAAAAATGATAAAGTCTGGTCAAAAATTAACTTAAAAGTATTTTTTTGTGTAACATAGGAGATAATTTTTTTTTTTTTGTAATGTGACAGAGAAGATAATTGATATTTTGTGTGTGTATAAAGCTTAGATTAACTTAAAGTATTTTTTGACTAAAATTTGAGATATTTTACATTTACTATAGCGTTTAATTTTGGGTCTGTAAGACACCTACATTTAGCAAATTAACACGACTAATTTTTTTATTTTTCCGTGATACCAAACATAACGTTTTATGAATGAAATTAGAAGTTGCACATATATAACAAAGTAAGATTAATTTAACAGTTTAGTAAGAAAACAATTTTACAAATTAAGGACGTTAGTTTATATATACCACATATAAAATATGTAGATGTTACATCATTTGTAATAAAAAAAATGAAATCTAAAGTGTAATAAGTGTTTTTACAAGCTGACCAAACATCTATACATATTTGAATTCCATCAAAATTAAGCATGAACAACGTAAATATTCCGCACAAGAAACGGATGCCCATTTAATCCAATAGGAAACATAAAAAATATATCCACAAGTGGAAGTGGTTTACTAATGGTTCATTAATAATTTTACACCAAAAGTCCCATTTCGAAACCAAAAAAAAAATATGTAAATTAGTAGAAATTTTTTTTATATGAGATCTTCAACGTGGTTCAAGAAGTATTAGTAGACGTGAATCTATAGGACAGTTCAAAATGATATAATCAGACATGACTTTTCATAAATTAGGTAGCATTGTCGGATATAAAATCATCTATATATATCCACAGATATAAAAAATATCTCTATTTTACACTCTCTGTTTTTAATAGACGACTCTTTGAAGTTTTTTTTTTTAAATTACAAGACGTTTTAAATTTACAATATAAATTTTTATTCTTTTATACTATATAACATTTTATATTTTACAGATTATTTTTCTGTTGATTGAATTATGTTTAAATAACATTTTTGTTTAGAAAATATATAACATTAAATATTTTTAATATGTGTGCAAAATTTCAATGCTTTAAATGAAAAAAATAGTAATTTTGATTTGGTATTAGAAATCCAGCGGCTTATTATCTACAACTTATTTAACATGTTATATTATTAAAAGTTTTGGACATCGGTAAGTTAGTAAGTTTTAAAGTACATCTGTGCTCACAAAGAAATATATAATAACTTCTTACCAAAAAAAAAAAGAAATATATAATAACTTAAACTGACACAAATTATAGGATATTGTGGGAATGATTAGGTTTTGTGCCTAGCCAAGCTGACAAATCTATAACCTCAATGATTTTAACTGGAACGACATATGTTTGTTTTGCTTATTTAGATTTGAATCCAATGTTTTATAACTTTAAAGGTAAATAGAATTCGATTTTATACATTTATTCAAGTTTACATTTAAAAAGGCAATAAAATAATTATAAAATAATTTAGAAAATATATGCTCATATAATTTTTTGTTACCAATGAACAAAAAATTATAAACAGCTCTGAAAGATAATTACAGTTGATTAGCAAAAACAAAATAATTTCAATATGCAGAATATTAAGGATATTTAATAAAACATTAATAAAGACATATACTAATATAACCAGTAAATACTAAGTTGAAAAACCAATTTATAAATCTTTGTTGATACTCAATGCGAAAATTTGTTATAATATACTCCCTCCGTTTTATAATTTAAGTGCTTTTGCCTAAAAGCACAAAGATTAAGAAAATTATATGTTTTAAAAAGTATTGTATAATAAAATAAGTTAGATATAATTTAACCAATAAAAAATAAGTCTATTTAATTTGATTGGTTACACTATATTCAATTAATGTAAAAGTTACTTAAAAATACGAAAACTACTTACATTTTAAAACAAAAACATTTCCCTAAAATTATTTACAATATGAAACGGAGGGAGTAATAAATAAAATACATTAAGTAAAATAAATTATAAACTCCAAAACAAAACAATTTTTTTTTAATTCACATAACTTATAATAATTTTAAATTGTAGAAAAGAAAATTGTTCTTAATTTTTAAGTGTATGATACAAATGATAAATACATTAGTAGAAGTGACACTAAAATTATTATTAAACTATCAAATAATAAAATTAAATACAGAAAATATAACAAAATTATTTACATAGTAATAAAATTGAAAATAAATTTAAACGCACATAGTCCGCGCGTAGCGCGGAAAATGGACTAGTATGAATAACACTTGTTCCTAAAGTATCTAAAAGTTTTTAATAATAACTCCTTACAAATACGGTATCTCCTTCTTTTCAATTTTTTGTTTTGCTTTTAATTTTGAGAGATTTTGAGTTAAAACATCTAATGAAGTGTTCTTAAAAGGTTTATTAATATATTATTAATATTTTTATTTTGTGATTAAACTTTAACTCTTGTTTTAGACTTAACTTCATTATATGAACTTGTACCTCATAGTTTTGTGGGTTGGCTTTCGCTTAGATGTATGCAAGCTCATTTTGGTTTCTAGGAAAGAAAGAGAATATGCAGAAATCAAAGAGATATGATATGGATTCAATATCTGATAGAATCCCATAGAGATTTATCGGTTTTGCAATCAGAGTTCTTGTGAGCGTTTCTGAAATAGTGTTGAGTATGACCATTTCATTAATTATTTATTATAACTTATTTGATTATTTAAAGTAATTATTAAACTAGTAGTATAAATTTTTCAAAAATCTTATTAATTTATAAAGATAATAATAAATTTATTTTAACTTAAATTTATTTTTTTATTTTTATTATAGCAAATTCTATTGAAAAAAATCTAAAAAAATACTAAAAGCTTGAAATAGTTTTTTTTTATAAAATAATGTATTAATTAAATTCATAATTACTAATATAATAATATTATTATAAACTATTGTTAAGGTAAATTTTATTATAAAACGAAAAATAGATGTTATTCTTTCTAAATTTAATAGTTAGTCTATATCATATTACAATAGGTACTATATGACAGAATTATGTTAAATTGATAAATTAACTTTTTTTAAAAAGTAATTTCACATGAATAAATAAATAAAATATCATTCACCGTTAAAAGGGATTAAAATTCGTAAACTATGTAATATTTTTATAAAAAAAAATAAATTGTTAAGATATTTTAATCTTTTATACCTAGACTATTTATTATTTCTTAAACTTTTATCTATTTTGAAACTCACAATAAAATATTATCTAAACATGATTGTATACAAAATATAATAATATAAATTAAAATTTAGTTCTTGTGTTATTTACAAAATATGCTATTAGAAAACTTTGAAATTTTAATAAGTCATTAAAAATATTAATGATGAATGCATTTTAATTATAATTTTAATGTACATTTTTAATTATAACAAAATTTATTTAGAAAATACCAAATTTTTACCTAAGATTTCAATATTTTATCGAGAAATTGCTAAAAATACCACATTCATAATACCACTTTTCATGTTTACCTTAAGGGGAATTTTTCATGTTTACTACATATTTTATTTATTTTAAAACTCATAATAAAATATTTTTAAACATGATTATATAAAAAATATAATAATATATAACTAAAATTTGGTTCTTGTGTTATTTAAAAAATATGCAATTGAAAACTTTGAAATTTTAATAATTCATTACATTATTAATTATAAGAATAGATTTTAACTGTAATTTAAATTTTTTTTTAATTAAATAAAATATTTAGAAAATATAAAATGTTTACCTAAGATTTCAATATTTTATAAAATATTTCATTGATTTAGTAAAAAATCTAAAATTCATATATTCTTCTACACTCAAAAACAGTTTTGTAATTTTTGAAATTTGTCTTGACCAAATATATGATTTAGAAAATAAATATTTCATAATTAAAATGATAATATTCCAAATTTTGCATAAGATAAAATCATAGATGCTAAAGTATAACTTTTTTAAATGTAACATGATGTTTTAAAAGAATAAATAATGGAATATTTTGAAACCTTAATTTAGTAACAAAAAATCAGAATACTTATTAGTAGGAAAGAATACTTAGGAACATAAGTAAAATGAAAAAAATACCCACACATCTATGTGGATTGAACTGTAATGTCTTCTTATGATTCTATGCACTCTATAGTATAATTAAGTACAAGATATATACATTAGGACCAAAATCACAAAAATATAAATTATCACATATATGCTCCTTAAAAACTTGATTTTGTTCCATATATTTTTATTGTTCATAATTCCACATAATAAATAATATATATGTTGATATTCTACCATTTAAAATTATACTTATGTTTACTATAAAATTCTAGCTGCTCGTACTAATGTTACAAGTTAATTCTAATATTAATATTTATATTTTACCTCTAGATTATATTTCTATATCTAAACTAGTTGCTAAGTATGAAGAATTTTATGCAGCTAATCACTAAATTTTTCTTTATCTTCATACTAATTGCCGGCCCAGGTAATTTTCTATGATATTAAGTTATATGTATGTAACCAAATCTGCTAACTTATATAATATATTATATTCATATATTTTAATTTTTTTGTTTGATATTATTCAGTATTTTGCATGCATAGACTAAGTAAAAAAAACCTTTTAATGTATGAGTTATTAATAATTGTTTTTACACTGTCATCTCATAATTTGAAAATTATATTTATGCTGTACAAAAAGTATTCGATAGAATATTGAAAACCCATAGATTACATGAAATCCTTAATATATAATAAACTGTCATTATAAAATTAAACATTTTTTTGTTCTACTTAGCTAAAGTTAACTGACATTATTGCGATGAATACATGAATTTTGGTTATAAAATGATTGTTTTTTACATAAATATTAAGCACTAGAAGTAACTGAAATATATTTGTTGCAACTATGAAGTTTTTTTGTAGTTCTTGATTACATTTATGGTCATTAATTTGAATTTTTATCGGATATTTTTTATAGGTATGAAAATGGTTTAAGGACGAGAAATGTGCGAAGCAAAGAGCATAAATTTCAAGGGAATGTGTTTGAAGTGGAGGAATTGCAAACAAGTATGTATAAGCGAAGGTTTTCCTGATGGTCATTGCAAGGGATTTATCCACAAATGCGTTTGCAGGAAACCTTGTTTTTTGAATTAAAAGTTATTTAACTGATTAAATAAAAATTAATAAATAAATTCACTATTTATTTGATTTAATAAAAAATCATGTACTGGAACTTTAATTCTAAGATATGATTATTTTCCTTGATCAGTATCGCATATATATTTATTTTCGTGAGTTACAAATATATAAATATAGTAATTATCAATATCTTATACAATAAAAGAGGTTTTTCTTCCTCCTTAAGGTGTCCACATCAGCAAGAAGGGAGGGGCATTTTCTGCCACGTGGCACGTTAAGTATTTTCTGATTTCGAATGCTTTTGTTATTTCTAGCGGGCTGGGCCTATTATTTTGTCTTTGTTTTAATATAGATTTATTTTTCGTTTGGGCTTCGTTTAATTTGTCTTTATATTACTGTAATACTAATTTTAACTTGGCTTTTAAGTTGTAGCCCGGTTTAACCATAATCCTTTTCATCTCTTAGAAACTGTAGGCTTACCGATTCCCTTTCACCTTCTCCGGCGATGTAACGATGTAGTTATGACCTTCAATCACGTTATCCCACTAAACTCACAACCACCCCTCTTCATTGCTTCTTTAATTACACATTTTAAAGCTTAATTATGTGTATATCTACACCATCTGAGAGCCCCCTGCAGTTCCCTTACTTTCATAAAACCTAAAAATATATCGCTCATGTTCTCTTTTAATGGACGATAGTTGGCAATTTCTCAGATTTGAGTCAAGCGGCTACACACAGTCAGTTCAGGCAAGATTCCTATGTGTTTTTCGGAAGCCAATAAAGTAATGAAAAGAGGTGAGCTGATGGGTATTGATATGCTTATGATGGTTCCTATTTTTATTTGCAGTAAATCAATGTTATATTCTTTTTTTCTTCTCAGGATAGACAAATCCAGGAATCAATTAATGTGCAACTATTCAACACCTTAAAAAAAATTGAAGTATCTAGCTTAATGTTTTGTATTTCATATGAAGGAGCAACCCTTACTTCCGGTTTGGAGAAATCCATGTTTCTATTAGATTTACGGAGCAAACCGTGTTTGTTGAGGTCGCTGAAACCGATTCCAGTGGAGAGTTTTGGGTTTTGCAATTACGAACACCTTATGGTATTGGCTAACACCAACACAGATTTTTTTTCCAGGTCTGATTTTATTTCCATCCTTTTCAAGTATTACCTATATTAATTTCACTGTTTCTCTCACACATTCTTTCTCTACCATTGTTTCCACTGTTTCGCTTAGACAATTTGTGGGAAAATAAAAGGCATCAAAACCACCTTTAATAATGAGAACCAGACTGTTCAAACTTATAATGGTTTACCACTTAAATTTCAAGGTTGAAAATCTCTGCTAAAAATATTTCTTTGATTTAAGTTATGATGTTTTACGTTACTTGGTTTTAACTGGTACTATAATGAACCTCAACCAACTCTGCAGAGCAACCACTGTGTGCGTAAGTGTGTTTGATATCATTGTTAGTCTGTTCCATGAGACATAAATGCGTAGTGTTGTGGAGCCTAAGGTCTTTGTTGCAACGAACATAAAACCAAAATTAATATTCGTCTATATCCAATTACATTGTCATAACAGCTTTCATGCTAACCTTACGCAGCATTGCAGGCCGCCTTTTCCTCAATGCAACCTCCGGAACACATTTCTACTTTTACCAAGAAAGTGTAACCAGCCAGAGCTTTCTGCAAGACTAAGTATATTCAAACTAAAACATTTGACAAAACTTGCTTCCTACTTGCGTACTTATGTTTTGTAAGGTTTTGTGGATCCGACATTGGTAGCTCCTCCACTCCTTCCAAGTATGGCGGTGTACAGAAAATTGAGTTAGCAACAATTGTGGAGTTTATTGTCTGTCGTGAATTCACCACCTCAGGTATGTACTCTTAACTTAGTTAGACTGCATTTATTCGTCTCTGTTTTCTAATCTTATATGATGCATTCTATTTTTTTTTCTTCTGTGGACGCAAAGGCGGTACGGTAGAATTCCACTGCACTGGCCAAGTCAATGACATTGAGAAAACTGATGGACCAATGCTTCATCATCAAAGCTTTGCTTACAAGGAGGTGGTGACTACCCTGGAAATGATATTCTGGATGCTGTGACTCTCACTATTAACCCTCTCATGTGATGAGGAGCAGTGGTTCACATAATACCACATGAAGTAACACCGCTCCAATTTTTGAAGGAAGCATGGCTGAGTCAGCAGTACTACCTGCTCAACCTGATGCATTTTTAGCACCGGAAAGGATACCACAGAGCCTGAGATCTCCAACCATAGAGATCCATGACAATATTAATATAGGTGAAGAACCAATTCCACACTGAACGTGCTAAGTTTGAGTCAATAATTTTTCTATTATATAGATTGTCGTCTTTTTAGTTTGCTTGGTTATATACTTATATCATATATGAATACGTTTATCTCATTACTGTAGGAATCTTTTACGGGTCTAGCTATTACATATTCCTAAAATTGTTTAATTTGTTTAATTTCCAATACTTGATTCATCATCATAAATTTTTGGAATAGTAGATGTAGCTTCTCTTTTGATTAAACAACAAATATAGGACACCTTACTCTTTTAGTTGTATACAAAACCAGACGTGAGTTTGCATTAACTTACTTTTACTGACTCAGGTTGGCGATGTGGAGAAGATAATTATAAAAAGAGAAAGAAAATAATAATTAAATATTAATACACAATCAAAACATTATAGTTTTGTTTCGAAAATAAAAATAACAAAATAGAACAAACAAAAATGATTATTTTGTGACAATCATAACTTGAGCTTGGTGAAAAGCTTAGTTAAAAAATAATAAATTTAGACAAAATACTTAATAAAATAAATATGAAATCAATAAAAACTAAAAGAAGAGAAATTCAATTATAATATTGCTTAACATGTTTTATAAAATCCAAATCAATAAAAAAAAATGAATCGCATGAAAAAAATGTTCATTTGGTAAGCAAAATCAAGGTTAAAGGAATTAAGGAATTAACAAGAAAAAGGTTAATAACCATAGTTAAAGATTAATACATAATAAAAATATATAATATAAAAAATAAACAATAAAAATAAAATATAAAAAAATAAACAATAAAATATAACTCAAAGTATATAAATTTTCAGAATAAAAGAGAAAATGCATAAGAATAAAAAAGTAGGAAATTTAAATTTTATATTCCTTTCATATTTCACAAAAAAAAAAGAAATTACAATGACCTACACTGACCTTTTTACTACTAAACATAAGTTAAAGAGAATTAAAAAGAAAATGGTGGAAACCAAAATAATATATACAATCAAAACAAAGATTTTTTATTAAATCCACCAAACTGATGGGGTTCAAGCTGCAGCTTTGCCCTTGACAAGGTATGCTCTGACTAATAGAACTACGATCCCATGAAAACCAAGCGGAATAGCTTACATTTTTCTATGATTTCATTTTAATCATATTTCTTTTAGATTCAAATTAATTTACAGTAAAAAGTTGTCAAATCAAAATTGACAAAAATATATGCAGAATTCAGATTTAGTAGGTTCTTACAATAATGATATTTCCCTAAGCCGCATAAAAACATTTCACATTCGAACAAAACATACGAACCTGGCGCGTAGCGCCGGAATACTACTAGTAATTAATACAAAAGACATTTTTGACATCTTCTTGATTTCCTTTCATTACAAGTACATCACTCCTATCTTTATGGTTAACAAATTTAATACATTCTATGTTTAATATAACTGACGATTCCATATAATTAAAATATTGTTTCATATATTAATTCATATATCGGACTACTGAATAATAAAATATTTATATCATCAAGAATTACTATTAATCAACCCAAATTATCATTTTCCAAATTATCATTTTGTTTTCAGTTATAACGAACGATTATAACACATAATTCCATAGCAATGTAAAGCTATATCATCATCATTAAAATATTTTTTGGTTTTCCAAATAAAAACCCAGTTCATATAAACACACACACACACACACATATATATATATAATATCTAAACAATTTTATTTGGAATAGGTCATATAATTTATATAAATGTTTCCTTAACGATTCCATAAGATATGACATTCTTTTCATCTTTTGTTGCAGAAGATGAAATATCTCAATATTCAATATTGCACCATCAGATAATATTCAATATTGCACCATAAACCTTACATAACAAAACAAAACATATATGAGATTATTGGTTGGACTGTACATGTAGAAGTTTTGTTGTAAAATTTAATCTATATTTTTATTGTTGTAGTTGCATGTTATTTGCTCTAAAAGCTATACTGAATCGGTATCAGGTCTGATTTTCAAAACAATGTTTTACACTTGTAACTATATTATTGATTATGTAGCAATATATTCAATTAACAAGATGTAAAAAGTATATTCTCACATTCTTTGTGAAATTATATAGAAAACAAGATTTTCTAACGTATTCCTTGAAAGTTATCATGTTTATTAAAGAATAATACAAAAACAAATTCATCAAATCTTAGTATAGAAAAGTATTTAAAAATTTTTGATCAAAAAATTTGATTCAAAACTTTTAAAGAAGTAAAAATTGAAAACTTTTTCATTAGTTGGAAAGTAATCTTAAAACATGTTTTACACCAAATTTTTAGAAAGCCTTACACTTATTTAACAAAAAAAGATTTTAATTCCATATTTTGTGCTCTATATTATGCTAAACTAGGTTAAGATCCGCACCTTACGCGGAATAAATATTATATATAATTTATTTTTAAGTATTATATAATTTTACATATTATGAAATAATAAATATATATTAAATAATTAAAAATTTAGTAACTATTACGTATATAATTAAATTGGTACAAATACTTAAATAAATTTTATTAATCCAAACAAACACTTTTTAAGTTTTTTCTATTTTATATGCTATAAAATTAAGTTAAAATGATATCAACATAGATATATAGTACATTTTTAATATTGACATCTGTTAAAAAATATTTTATACTCCTATTATTTTTGATCATTTGTATTTCTTTATAACAAATTTTTTAAATCAATGATAACAATAAAAATTTTTTTGGATGTTTAATAGTTTTAGTAATTTATAATTTTAAAAACATACAATGCAAAATTTAAAATCTTAATATTAAGTTGTCAATAATTGTTCAAAATATTTATCAAAAAAATTCAAAATAAATTCGAAATTAAAACACATATGTATTTTATATGGTATATAATTTATTTTTAAAAATATTAATATACATATATTTAATATTTATTAAATGAAATTTCCTACTTATGTAATTTCGTAATCATTTGTATCTTGTTGTAACATAAATTTTAAATCATGGATCACAAAAATTTCAATGTGAGATTTTTAACAACTTTAGTCATTTATATTCGTTTTTAAAAATTCAAAATATAACATATACGAAAAAAATCTAAATTTTTATTATATAGTTAATGTGGTTGTTTAATTTATTTTAATAAGTTAAATTTTTTAAAAATGATAGAAAATAGACTAATTTTTATCAAATCTTTATTATTCAAAATCATTAATTGTCATATATACTTTAGTCACTTTAGGTAATTTCGTGATTTTTATTTAAGGAAACAATGAAGAACATTTATGATTAATTTATGGTTAGTTTAATAAAAAGCTTATTATATATTTATATGGACCAACATATTTTTTTAAGGATTCTAAGAATGATTGTGGTTATGACATGTGGCTACAAAAATATGTTGTAATGCTTCTCTTTTAATATATAGGAGATATATTGAATTTATGGTCTTCATCACCTACAACCCTTAAACCTAAGTGTAAATCCTACAAATGTAGATATCACAATCTCGACAAATCAACATAAAACTTATACTGTAGTACATAAAAAAATTTAATATGTTACAAATATTACTATAATTTTAAATTCAATACTATCAATTGAAATATTTTTGGACGTACAATATAGATATATTATAGCCAACATGAAGTTTTAATATATTTTTTGATGTTCAATATAGGAATTTGTGGATAATTTTTAATAATACATAGGGGAATTGCCACTAATACCACTTTCCTAATACCACTTTTCAACTTTACACTTTTCAAATTTACCGTTAAAATTTTAATGGCTAAAGTACCATTATACCCCTCATTTCATTAATTTAACCTAGATCTATTCTTCTCCAAATGTCTGTCACGAGATGAAACTGAGATCAAATTGAGACGAGCTCCAACGAGATCTCCGGCAAACTCGGCGATCTCCGGCGAACTTGGCGATCTCCGGTGAACTCGACGATCTCCGACGAACTCGACCGGATTGGGAGAGCGTGGCGGCGAGTGGACATCCCGCCGTTCCTCCGCCGGCATTATGTAGTCGTAGTAATCCTCCGATGCTAAATCGGTCACGTTCGTCACGAATCGCATGCCGAGAAGTTCTCCGGCAAAGCTGACAGACTCGACAAGCTCAGACGAACGAGACGATCTCTCTCCCAACGCCTAAGAAACACTAACAAAGGTAAGATGATAGTATATGGTGATTTTTGCCTCTTTCTGTAATCTTAGCTTGATTTATCAAAATCGATATGTTTCTAAGAAAGAAGACGAAGTTTTTCAAGTGAAGTTTTCAGATCTCAAATTTATAAGATCTTATAAATTGGGTCCTTTCAAATCTTACTGTTGATCTGTTAGCAATCAAAAGACACAAAGCTTAACGTAAGAGTACAATTATTGATTTTGTTGATTTATTGTCATAGTTTTCAGATTTATATAATTATTTAATTTATGAGAAGGTACTAACCTAAGAGTATAATTATTCTATGATTACTTCTTCTCTTGGTTGATTTGGTGATGTTGCAGAGAATTACAAATGTGTGTTGTCAGCTTTTGGATTTAAAGGATGTTGCGGAGAATATGTGTGGTGATATGCATATCTAAGTATCTCACTTCCTTAAGGTAATACAATGCTACTATTTGTAGTTTGACTAGCAATGTTTTAGTATGTGCAGTATATGAGGTGGAACGTTGGTGTTTTGGTAGTGTAACGTTCTATTTATACTTTGTGAGTTTATTTTTTATGTCTTGTTTTGTGTATAATATCTACAGAAGCAGTGGAGATGAATGATGAGTTTGTTGAGTTACGAAAACATACTATTTTTGAATCTTATTTTTGGAAGTGAATGCTGATGCGTAGAAATAATATGTGACTGGCTTTTGTTCAGATTTTGAAAATTTACGAGGTTGGTGAGCTGTTTGAAGAGGCAAGAGAGACTCTGAAGAAGAATGTGGTTTGTGCTATCAAAGAATTACGTATTTATAACGCTTTATAAAAGTTGCAGAGTTGGCTTCTTAGTACATTCTTCTCTCTCATCTTATTTAGACATCTCTTATACTAAAACAATTGTATCTCTCTTTTAGTAGTTACATAGTTGAAGATATTAGTTGGACATGTAAGTGAGTTTGGTTTCAATTGTTTCTTTTATAGAAGAGTGAGATATGGAGAAGCATTGATGTTCTCAGACTATGTTAAAGCAATATATCCCTTGTTGAAGGACGTGGCTCTTTCACCAGATATGTCTTTTTTGTGTTGATTGTCTTTTGGAGGGATTTTAGAAAAATTACCTTATAAGCCATTGTAAATAAATTTATAAACGCTTATAAATCACTTTGAGTTTCTTACACTCATTATGCCTAGCATTCCTCACAAGACTTCTCAAGTTCAAACATTTATGTGTTTTGTATAGACATATACAATCAACTCTTGTTTAAAAACTTCTTAATAAAAACTTATAAATCGTCGAGTTGTACTTTTAACAATAGACTTATAAATAGCTTATATGTTCTTGTAAATAGTTTAATACACCCTTTTAAATAGTTTTATAAATCTGTATAAATAGTTATATACTTTTGTAAAGAGATGATGATACGTGGCAGATTGTGAGGCACATGAGGACAGCAAGCAAGACTCCACCGCTTCAGAAATTTTACATACTTTTATAAATTATTTTATAATCTTTTATTATGGTGTATAAACTTTATAAATTATTTTTATAAACCCTTATAAAATATTTACATACTCTTGTAAACCCTTATATATTATTATACAAACCATTATAAATTATTTTATAAGGCTTTCATAAAGTTTTTATAAACCCTTATTAATAGTATACATACCTCTTATAAATTATTTATAAACTTTCATAACTTTCTTATAAACATTTATAAATGATTTATAGATCTTATAACTTGTTTTATATGTCTTTATTAATGGTTTATATACTCTTACAAATAATTTTACATACCCTTATAAGGCTTTGTAAAGAGATGATGATACGTGACAGATTCTAAGGCACATGTGGACAGCAAGCACGGCTCCACCGCTTCAGAAATTTTACATATCCTTATAAATTGTTTTATTATAATCCTTTATAATGGTGTATAAACTTTATAAATTATTTTTATAAACCTGTATACATTATTATACAAACCATTATAAATTATTTTATAAGGCTTTCTAAATGGTTATAGACTCTTTTAGTTGATTTATAAACCTATACAACTCTTATAATACCCCTTATAAATTGAATATAATGTTTCATAAAGTTTTTATAAACTCTTATTAATAGTATACATACCCCTTATAAATTATTTATAAACTTTCATAACTTTCTTATAAACATTTATAAATGGTTTATAGATTTTATAACTTGTTTTATATGCATTTATTAATGGTTTATAAACTCTTACAAATAATTTTACATATCCTTATAAGGATTTGTAAGGAGATGATGATACGTGGCAGATTCTGAGGTACATGTGGACAGCAATCAAGACTCCACCGCTTCAGAAATTTTAAATTCCCTTATAAATCATTTTATAATATTTTATAATGGTGTATAAACTTAATAAATTATTTTTATAAACCCGTATACATTATTTACATACCCTTATAAACCCTTATAAATTATTATACAAACCATTATAAATTGTTTTATAAGGCTTTCTAAATGGTTTTAGACTCTTTTAGTTGATTTATAAACCTATACAACTCTTATAATACCTCTTATAAATTGAATATAATCTTTTATACAGTTTTTATAAACTCTTATTAATAGTATACATACCCCTTATAAATTATTTATAAACTTTCATAACTTTCTTATAAACATTTATAAATGGTTTATAGATTTTATAACTTGTTTTATATGCATTTATTAATAGTTTATAAACTCTTACAAATAATTTTACATATCCTTATAAGGATTTGTAAGGAGATGATGATACGTGGCAGATTCTGAGGTACATGTGGACAACAATCAAGACTCCACCGCTTCAAAAATTTTAAATTCCCTTATAAATCATTTTATAATATTTTATAGTGGTGTATAAACTTAATAAATTATTTTTATAAACCCGTATACATTATTTACATACCCTTATAAACCCTTATAAATTATTATACAAACCATTATAAATTGTTTTATAAGGCTTTCTAAATGGTTTTAGACTCTTTTAGTTGATTTATAAACCTATGGAACTCATATAATACCCTTATAAATTGAATGTATGCTTTCATAACGTTTTTTTATAAACTTTTATAAATTATTTACATTCATCAATAATCATAGATCTAACCCCATTGGTTGATATGAGAAAGTGAACCATAGATCTACCCCAATTCATCAATAATCTTATTTGCATAAGGTTCTTCTGAAAATTGAATGTTATTCTTTCTAGCTAGTTCTACAACACTTCCACAAGGTGTGAATTCTCAATTTCACTAAATTCCTCCTTACCTAAAATACAAAAAAATCATTTTCAACATAATTCATATTTGAACGTTGGATGATCAGTTTTGGCTTGTCTGGTAGCTCTGTTGAAGTATCACAATACCTCGTAGTTAACTTCAAAATTGTGCAGAATTTATAAACCTTATAAATTATTTAACAAACTTTATAAACTGTCTTATAACTTCAAATGTTGAATCCTCAGCAAGAATCACAACCTGTAAGTATTTTTTCGGATTTTGTTGTTTTGATCTAAGAGAAAGAGTTATCTATTAATATTCTGATCTAAGAGAAAGATTTCTAATAGTGAACATTGAGTTTTTGAAAATTTATAACTCTTTATAAATCGAAGTTATTTAGTAATGTAATTGACATGTTCAGTTCCCGACACTCATAAAAGAAGCATATGTTCAAGCTTATATGAGAGCCACAACTCTGCCATCACACATTTTCTTTGATCTACAATGTTAATCATCAAATTCATCATTGTCTCTTGTTTTTTTTTCTAAAGTCTTATTGACCAACCATTGACATTTTTTAGTTTCTTCTTGTGTCTTAGATTGCCGAGTATGTTTCTTTTAGCAGCGATAAAAAGTATGATATAACGCAAGTGAAGGCTTCACCTCAGCTGCAGAAAACGATGTGTTAAGTAACTCAATCAACTAAAAGACAATTTAGAAAGGCTTATAAAACAGTTTATAAAGTTTGTTAAATAATCAACTGCGCCTCGCCTCACCGTCCTCTCCATCTCCTCCACGACCCTCCACGGAAACAGAGCATCATCAAGATGCGCAGTAAACGCGAAATCAAACGCACCGTCGAAAAATGAAGGTTATGAGGATCAGCTCTTCTCTCGAGAGGAAGCGAATCCACCAACACCACGGCGGTAACGTCAGATAACTCGATCTGGGCCATCGCCATCGGAGCGTGTCCGGCGCCGGCGGAGAGGCAGAGAGCTTTGGTGTGGTTGCGAAGCAATCCGAGATCGCAGAATCGGAGGAAGTAAGAGGAGAAGGAGGAGAGACGCGATATCCAAGCCTTGGTTAGGGACGGAGGAGAAGAAGGAGAGACGGTGGATCTCCGGTGAATCGGAGACAGAGAAGAAGAAAAAAGATCGAGAGAAAGAGAGATGAAGAAAAGAGGATCGCGAGAGAGAGAGATAAAGTTAGGGCTAATATGGTCTTTTAGTCATTAATGAAAAGTGTATTTGTGAAAATGTCCCCATACTAGTGGTATACTTGAAATGTGGTACTAAAGAAAGTGTAGAAGTAAAATTTCCCCTAACACATATGGTTACTAATTATTATAAAATCCACAACTCATAAAATTAGCTCATTTCAATTAATATTAACAAACACTAATTATTATATGATCCTGTTGAGTTATCCAAGACAGTACTTGCTAAACAAGTTCCAGAAAAAGTTATATGGTAACAAAAAAATCTATGTGCTAGTATTCTGTAACTGATCAAGTTTTTGTCAAACCACAATAAAAAAATTTCTCATTATTTTACTAACTAAAATACATTGTCTGGCCATTACGCAAGTGGTGATAGTTGTGATACACTGAAACCATATGATTAACTATCAGAAGATAAATACTACCTTGCAAATGGATCTCACATCTAAGATTATATGCTGAGAGGCACAAGCAAGAACAAAACCTTGGGGGAGTTTTGTAGCTTCACATCTAAAAGAGACAACAGATTGAAACTTTACACACTGAAACTCATGAGGCAATGAAGATTACAGAGTAGGGCGTTATTACAATTCAACCGTATCCGTAAGTTACATCTCGTTTGGCTAACACCGAGTCAAAGGGTATCTCGACTCTTTCCTTCACAAGACACCTTGCTTCACCGTCTTCAATCACTAGAACTTTCCCTGGAGGACATTGGTTCGGTGTTCTCTTCCCTCTTTTTCTGATCTCTGGCCCATATCCAGAAGCAAACAAGATGGATATCACACCGATTATCGGAAGCATGATCTTCGCAACAGAGCCAAAGAAGCGAACAACTCCATGGGGACTTCCCACCTCTGTTTCCTTTCTCACATGCCCCGACCCAAACCCGTTTTCATCAGATATCTTCTGCTTACACGGTAAAAGAGGTAAGTAGCCATTGTTGTTATCTAAACCGAGGGAGAGAGGAGGGTGAACATGGTAAGGAGGAAGGAGAAGATCGTTCTCATAGTCAACTCTTTCCCCAGCGAAAGTCGAAGCCTCACGCAGTACTTGGAGCTCTTTCCCTTTGTAGTCCTTGAGCTTCTCAAGCAACACCTTCCTGCTGTAATCAATCTCGGAGAAAGAGCACCAAAACTTGCTTGTTCCTTCTTATACTTGTTTTGCCGTAGATTCTGTTTTTTTTTTTATTACAGAAAAAAATCAATCCCTGATTTTCAGATTTTCTTTAATGAGAATTTTATTAACAAAAAAACAAAAGCCCCAAATTCAATTTATCCCAATTGAAAAGATTTTAACATATTCTTTTGGCTAATTGAAGAAATT